>NC_140209.1:38907712-39507712 GCF_951802725.1 Rutilus rutilus | reverse complement strand
TAAAAGAAACCTGTTCACACCACAATTTACACCAAAATATCAAACCCTGCTTAGAGTCCATGTTTCCATGGATAAGGCAAATGTAAACATTTCTGCAAGGCATCCCATCCCACTGTTTTTAGTACCCTGAACCTGTATGTATCTGTGTTGCAAGGTCAGTGGAATAAAGGCTCTGAAAAACTTGACAAACTTAAACTGCAGCGTAGGCTTAGGCAGCCTGCATCACTGATGGTTATTCTTCAAGCCGAGATTCCAAAGAAAAGTCATTAGAAGTCTTCCAGTGTGGTGAAAAATGAATGTGGATATTTTCACTTTAGCCACCACAAAGAAATCAGCAAAACTTTGGTCCAAAAATGCTAGAGGTGGCACAAACAGAAATGTTGAAAAACTAACATAACAAAAAAAAAAAAAAAAACTACACTACACCAGCCAAACTAATATGTTCAAGTTTTCAGAAGGAGTTTATCAACCCCTGTGAAAAATATGCAATAAAAGCAAGTTTGTAGGAGCCATTTCCAACCATCAATATTCAAAATATATTAAAAAATATTTTCATAGTCCTTTTAAAAACAGGCACCTAAAACAAGTGCTAAAAACTTGCTTGAGCTACGGGGGTTGTGTGAGTAGAGGGGGAAAAATTAGCATGTAGTTCTAATGGGATCTTCAAGTAATTTGAATCTAGAGTTGCTTTGAACTCTGATGACATCAGGTAAAATCCCCACACAACCTGTTCCTAACTAGACATCATCTTTAACCCTGTGAGTGCAGAAAGTGGTGGTTCTCACATCCAGGGGGCGTTTGACACCCACTGACACTTAATTCAATCAAGAGCGAGGAGGAGGAGGTGGTTTCAGTGATTCTGGGTCTTGACTAAATTTGATACACTGACTTCGCCATTGCCGCTGGATCCGCCATCAGCATTGTCTTGCGTTTTGGATTGCTCCTGGCTATCTTTGTGCGGTTTCAGATCTCTCAGGTAAGTCATGGCCTTGTCTATAGTCACTGTATTCACTAAGCCAAAGTCGTGCATGCTGACCAGATGGAGCAGAGTGTTCTGGCACAGATTCTTCTCCACGATGGTGCTGCCGTGCTCCTCCACAAATAACACGCAGGCATGATTCATTTGGTTGTCAGCTATGAATCTGCACAGAAGGATATAAGAAGCAAATGACTGGCAGAAATGTGATCAACCTCTGAGAGATAAGCTCACATATGTGCAAGGTGATACACCGAACATACGGAACATGGATCGTGTTTAATGGAAGAGGTTTAAGTCAATACAACAAACTTAAAAAAAATATATAAAGGACAGTGTGAAAGAAGTGAAAATACGTACCCATGTTTCATTACATGCAGGTTCCACAGTTTCATGACCTCTTTCTCTCCCTCATTGACATCTGTGAACTCCTCGATTTGCTGAGGGGTGATGAAGATGAACAAAATCATTTAAATAGAACATAAAAATCAAACTTATTTGCAATTTCATAGGTGCGTGAAATCCATAGTTACTCAACGCAACATTGTGAGTCAATTTGAGCCTTTTCAGACTAACACTGATTTAGTGCAAATTTACATCAGATCCTGTGTAACATCCTTCTCAGATGTGATTTGGATATGGGAATGTAATATAATTCCTCTGACACGACGTCTCAAACACACACACACACGAGTCACAAACAGCACGCCATCTGTCCTCTACGCTGCATCTTCAATGGTAACAGAACCAAAGGGTCTTAATGATTCCTCACCATAGCAGTCTTCTCCCTGAGCCACTCCGGGTCCCTCTCGTCCTCACTGTCCACTTCCATTTCCTGTGGTCTAAGTGGCACGCAACTGTCGCTGTGGAAGTACAGGCGGTTGTGGCCGCTGATGCAGGTCCGTGGCTGCTCCTGTTCTCCATCCTCGGGCTCCAGGAACTCAGAGAGGCTGGGCTTTGAGCGCTTGGGCCTGTGGAGACCGCAACACTGTGTTTAACATCAGATTCAAAGAAATGAATACAAGGTCGGTAACGGTGCATCACACGGGTTAACGCTTCTCGTTTACTTTGAATGGGTGACGTAATGCTTTACCGAACTGAATTGTGGGTTCAGTTGCATCACGGCCGTTGCTCATGGCAGAAGTTGAAAAACGTTCAACTTTAAGCGCCAAAGCAGGAGTTAGCCAATCAGATCGCCTATGCAATTGCATTCATGCAACACCGAAAAAGTAAAAGTGATTGGCTGCTGTCACTATGATGCTTGGTGATTGCACACCAAGTGTGAATGCAGTGTAAAAGGCCTGGGCAACACTACAGTATATACTTTAGAAATGGCAAATCTGACACCAAGGAGAACACAAGTCTGTGCCACAGATGGCTGCCTTAAGTCTACACTCAAATGATTATGTCTACAAGTGTCCGGACTACACATGATGTAGGCTGTTAATGGCTACCAAGAAACATTGTAGGATTTCATTGTAGTATTGCAAATTCAAGTTTGAGGTCAGTAAGATTTTTTTTTAAGGAAATGAATACCTCTATTCAGCAAGGATGCGTTAAACCAATCAAAAGTGACAGTAAAGATACTGATAATGTTACAAAAGGTTTCTATTTCAAATAAATGCAGTTTTCGTTAACTATTTTTTATATGAATCAAAAGATTCTTGAAAAAAAAAATTATGACAAATAATAAGCAACACTGTTTCAACATTGATAAGAAGTGTTCCATGAGCAGCAAATAATCATATTAGAATGATTTCTGAAAGATCATGTGACACTAAACACTGGAGTAATGACTCCAGACACTAAAATAGAAAATTATTTTAAATTGTAATATTTCACAATATTACTGTTTTTGATTCAAATAAACGCAGCCCTGGTTAGCATAAGAGACTTTTTTGTATATGAAAAATTCTTTCAGACACCAACCGGTTGAACGGTAGTCAGTGTAGAACTCAAATTACGCGCCGTAAAAAGTGTGCATATATTTACATATCATAACACACATTACTGTTTTGAGTCTTACGTTTGACTCAAGCATTATAGAACAAAGCAGCTGTTTCAGCACTGATGCCAGACGCATCATTAATTTCTTATGAACAATCTGTTTTGCTTCCAAATAATTTAACTGACTGGTTAATGGGGAAATTAATGACCAAGTAATGCATTTTTTTATATATATATACCGCAACCACAATAGAAATTAATAATGAAACCTTTCGCTAAGCCCACGCAGCAGCTAAAGCATTTTTGAATTTGGATACACATACTTTCAGTCTCTTTTTCAAACCACACAGACCTGCAGACAAGGAAGTGTGTAACCGGAGTCCTCTTCACTGGGCCGTTACGGCTGAAGGCAAAGCCAGGCTGGCAGTGGATGTCCTGAGGGTTGCCCACGTAAGAGCCGTCATAGCATTCATTTATTGACACATCTATCCTGGCTCCTTTAGGATGAGGCTGGGTGAGAAACACCTTTACATCAGTATAAACATTTCTACCAAATATTGACTATATGCAAAGGTTAGATATGTGATTTAACCCAGTCCAACTACAAATAATGCATTCATAAACATAAAAAACACTGAGGCGTTTCTGGTGATGTCTCTCACCACATAGTTGAAGATGAAGCGGCTGTGCGAGAGCTTGAGGTGCTTGAGGAGGCTGTAGAGTTTACGGCAGTTCAGCGTGCACCACGGACAGTGCAGGTCATCTCTGGCCTCCGTCTGCTGCCGTGTGTTATTGTTGTAGAGGAACTAGGAAACAAGAGGATGGATACAACACACCATGACCACACAGGAGCGAAATGTCACAGCAGGACTTATGAACTCCGGCGCTCTCATGCTGATATCATACAGCACAGAAATCTACAGTGGAAAGACAATCAAGGAAACACCCTGTACTTTGATGGTCAATATAAAGGCCTGGGATCACAGATAGGTGTGCTTTATTGTGTGTGCCGTCTGCTTTGAAAGCTTTGTTGGTGTCGTCAGGTAAATTTACAGATGCATGTTACTCACCTGATAATAAACATGTAGTTTCTGACGAGGTTCAACATGAGTCTGTTCTCTTCTTACTGGTAGATCAGTGCCAACTGAATCATTCACAGCTGCAACCAGTCAAAAGCCATGGTTATGATTAGAATCTTCTTAAGTATTGCACACAATTCAATATGCTTTAAAGGCCAAAAAGTTATTGAACTTTACTTGTAAACACTAACCAGTGCTTGTGATCTTACCTACTGCATGTGGCGGCTTTACATTACTAGGCTTGCTGCTGTCTACTGTGCTGGATTCAGAATTACGTGTGGCAAGCGGTTTGGCCACTGGTGCCGTTCCTCTGTCAGCAGTGTCATTGGTCCATCGCAAAGTGAACTGCAGTGTGGGTCCCTGAGAAAAGGTCTCGAAGGGTGGAAGCCACTGAAACACGGGGTAAAGATCCCAAATGAATGACCAAAAACTACTTAATGATGTACAAAATGCAGACTAATTAAACACTGCCTGAAACTGACCTTCCCATCTCGTATGGTTTCCCACGTTGCCCTTTTCTTGCCTACAGGACTCTCCTCCATCTCCTGCATGGAGACTTCATACTCGCCATCCAAAAGCTGGAGGCGTCTTTTGAAGGAAGGCAAAAATGAAGTCTTAAACCAGACAAAGCAACTAAATACGAAAAAGAATAAGCAATTTAAAGTAGTGTTAAATAAAGTATGTTTACCTATTTTTATCAAAAACGGTCATTTGTGCCACAAATGTAGTTTCTCCATCATCCTGATGAGAGCAGTATCTCTTCTTCCTGTTAGACATCTCTTCAATAACATCTGAGAAGATAACAACTTTTTGTGAACAGGCCTCATCAAAATGTGTATTAAGGTGTAATATTATTAAAGGGGTCATATAATGGTTTTACAAGTTGATTGTACTGAAATGTGTGTTGGCAGTGCCTGTACACAACCATCATAAAATGATAAATCCATCCAGTGTTTTTTTTAAATCTTCTTATGTTTTCCCCCGTCTCAAATCAAGCCGTTCGATTTTGTGACGTCACAAAATCGACACCCCTCCCACGATTGTTGATTGACAGCAGCGTTTCAACACAGACCCGCCCTCGCTCGTGAGCGAGCTGTCAATCATAGTCCGTGCGGACCGGCGCGGTCATTGTTGATACGCTGGAGCAGAATGGCTTCTAAGGTGTTCTGTTCTTGGGTGTAATAAGGAACACAGCAGTCATTTTGATGTTCCTAAATCCGAACCGCTGAAGACGCAGTGGTTGAGTTTGTTTTCGAAGGGAATATTCCCCACGATCAACGTCAATGCTTTCATGTTTGGGCAAATCATTTCTCACCAGACTGCTTTATAAACGAGGGTCAGTATAAAGCTGGTTTTGCTAAGAAGCTGCTCCTGAAAAAAGGATCGGTATTCGTGTTCCTGCTGCACCTCCAGAAGAAGAAGTGAGTGTAACGTTTTATTAACCTTTATATTAATATTTATATTAATCTTTGCAAATCGCTTGCTGCACGCTTCACGATGAATGCGGCTGTTTACACTCAGGGTACATTACGGCATGTTTTCTATGTACGACGTTCTCAATATAATTCATAAACCCACGTTTATAATGAACAACGTGTTATGGTTATTGTGTTAAACGGTGTACGCACAGAACAGAGGGGCGGGGTGAGCAAAGCTCATTATCATTTAAAGACACATGCACTTAAACGGCGTGCTGAAAACAGAGCTGTTTTTGACCAGGTAAAATGAGTGATTTCTTACAATACTACTGAGAATTTATAACTAAACTTTTAATTTAGACCCTTAAGAATCATATTAGCTTGTACAAAAATGGCATTATATGACCCCTTTAAGTCTCAAAAGCTGAAGCTCATACTAGAGTCTCTGGTGGTCATGCCGTTGAGCTCTCTCCCACCTGGACGTGACACTCTGAACAGAAGGGAGTAGGACTTCACCATGTGGCTGTTACTGGGTTCAAACTCATGGCTGGGCACTACCAGTGTGGGGAAAGCTCCCATTTTGGTCTGACTGATGTCGGGGTTCAGAGGCACCTGCTTTTTACCTGTAGGCACTTGCTTCACTGGGCAACTTACATCCTAAAACAGAAATGAGTTCAAAATGTCTGTTAGCTTAGCAGCCATTTATACATGCTAGTGTACTACTAAAAGTTGGCTAAGTTAACATTTACAAATTTACATTAGTGAAATTTCTATGAAATTTGAGGCAAAAAGATTCGTTGTCTATTGTCTAGGGCTGTCCCCAACTTAAGATTTTCCTAGTCAACTGTTAGTCGTTCATTTAAGCCATTTCTCTATTAGTCAGGGGAGAATTACTAAACCATAATAACGAGCATTTAAAATATGAATTAAGCGCTCAAGCACGCACATAAAGATTGCTGCAGCGACAAAGGCAAATGTTGCATGAGATCAGAATGCAAACAAAAATCTATAATATAAATAAGAGCCTTATCTTAAAACAAAGAACCCCCTGAAATGTAATGAAAATATTTGTGAAATTTAGGACATAAATATAAATGAATACAAATGAGTAAAATAAATATACAGCAAACTGAAACACTTAAATATATTAGTGCAAACAATCAGTCCAACAGACAAATAGCCTTAACATTGAATGAAAACTAACAAAATAAATATACAATAGCCTATATATATATATATATAAACAAATAAATAAAATGTATAGCAGCAAACTAAAACTCTACAACAATATGGACAATTAGGTTGCACGTCACATTTTTGTGGTCGTTCTTCGCCCTTTTGAAATGTTCCCCACACTTTGGATTTTTTGCCCAACTTATCACCACATGGGCCAGCCGAGTTGGCGATCCGTCATCGCCTGACTTCGCCAAATCCTGTGGAGTTTTTTTTTTTGACTAACCGACTGATTAAAATGTAGTTCCAACTATTACTAGTTCAGATTAAACAACTTTAAACGTCGGCAGATCACTGTGCTGTTCAGATTACATGACCTGCTGTCTGTAATCTAGAGTCTTTGTGGTGTTCACACTACGTAAATGATCCGCAACAGGGGGTCCCACACTACACAAGCTGACAACAACTGTCACCCAACGACTCTATCTGGTCCCCAAACCACGTTTTGAAACGAAAACACACGCAAGAAGTGGAACGGGAAATGCCGCGAAACAGGAATTGTTTATTTGAACATGGACGTCGGGAAGAAATTAGCGCTGCAAGCAGTTTGCGCGATGATCTGATGATCTGAAAACCCCCCGAAAAAGTAAAAGACAAAGAATGTGTGTGAAAGAATGGATCAGCACACGTGGGCAGCAGGGATTGTCTGTGATTCAGAGAGTGTTGGAGGCGAGTAAAACATGTTTAATAATGAAAAAGTAGCTGCCTGTTGCCTTTTTCCTTCGGTGATCTCAACCCAATACCTTGCTCTCTCATTGGCTGCAGCTCGTCCACAGGATGTCGAGTCGGCCGATAGCTCCAGATATTTATAATGCTAGATATCTATCTGGCGTCGGCGAGCCGTCGAGTAGTTTTCGCATAAAGATTGCCAAGGGCTGATCACCCGCTGATTTGCCCTCAATCACAGCTCGACCTGTCGGTGAGCTCGATGATTTGCAAATCAGACTTAAAATCCTGTGATTATGTAGCGTGAACTTGGCATAACGTTTAGTCGACTATTAGGGGACAGCCCTACTATTGTCAATAGTGTAGAAATGCATAAAGCACAGCTCACTTTTCAGTGGTCAGCATGGCAGATCCACTGGAAATCTGCGTGGGGAATTCTTTCACCCTCACTTGAAATTTCTATTGAATTGACTGAATTTCTCCCACAAAAAACGAGGGCAAACGTGACCACACCTTCTGGGACCAAAAGTCTTGATGACAAGTTGCACTATGCAGATTTTTGTGTAATCAAATGCTCTCAACAAAGGACACAAAACTGTGCTTGGCAAGTGATTTCATTGGGTCTTTAATTATGTGCCAATGGCGAAGATAAAACCAGATTAAAAATTAACCTTCATGTGCACATTCAATATCAAGTTTTTTTTTGTTTTTCATTGAGGAAGCTTATTTTTGTTGGTGTGCAAGTTCAACGCAAGTTATTTTTTACTCTCTGTGACGCAAAGTTTTACCTTTCTCTTCTTGTGGCAGACCTTGACGAGGAGCACTTCTACAGACACTGAGTTTTCTTCATTCTCTGAGTTCTGCAATGGCTTCTCTGATACATTGAACAACAAATCAAAATTACTAAAGGATCAGGGGATATTATTTGTACACGCTGGTAAGAGCATACAAAAAAATAATAATTAAACTTAACGTTGGCTTACCAGTTTTATGGAAGAATCCAGTGAAAGTGAGCTGCAGGTTTGAAGCCACACTACAAGACAAAAGACTGGAGTTAAAACCTCTGCATGCATTTGACCCATTCGGTCAAGTTCAGAAAAACGAGAGCCACATAAATCTGCAATAAAAGGACATCTTACTTGTGAGATTCCTGATCCACTTTTGACTTCTCTAGCAGATCGTTCACTCTAAAGCACTTTCTGAAACAACGGACGCCAACAAACATTGTTATTTTATCTGTTGAGCTGTGAAGCCCTCATTTAACTTATCCACCTACAACTAAAGAAGATCACTCAGTTGCAGTGAATCTGTCAACAATTTGTCTCACTGTGAGGCCTACACAAGGAAATGGAAGGTGTGGCTTTTTGACAAACAAAGAGATTAACTTGCATGAAGTTTGTTTAATATACAGCAATCATTTTACCTTTTTGAACTTGTTCTCGAGTTTCTGTGGGCCATATATGTAAGAGATCTGTGCAGGAAGATAGGCTGATGGAAAAGGAAAAATTAAAGATGCAACCAGTTAAGCTATTGTTATGGCAGCCATTTACAGTTCTCCAAGTTTACACAAAAGTTCACATCCAAAGGAGAACAGCACACCATTTCTTCATGATTATGCTCTACTTACTGCTATGAGATTCCTTGTGCGAAGAAATCTGTATATTTGAGTTGGTTCTGTGAACAGAAGTGCAGAGAATCACGTACACTGATGTTGCAAAATTAGATGCCATGTAAATAAATAAGCTGCTATTTTTAAATCATACAAAGCATGTCGAGCCAGCATCTATGAAATTAACCCCATTATTTTACAATGACACTCTTATACATTAATCAAGATGGCAGTTTGGCAAGACTTGTCTTAGCTCGTGTAGAGAAACTTCAGGTTTTCAAGGGTTTTGTGTTGTTTGTGACTGCTGATTTCCCTGGCTCTTCTATGACCATAAGTCTAAGTCCCCAATGCCATATTACAATATTAAAACACATAAAAATCACCATAAAGCACGTGTCATCTCTTGATGCACGTGTCTAAGTTTCGTATAGGATGTGGCCTAGACAACTATTATGTGTTTAAAACAACTCTATTGTGACAAAAAAAACATGACTTGAGCAGATAATCCACATTAAAAATTCACATTTAATAAAATACCACGAACTACTGGACACAGTAGTATTGGTTAGTATTGTTGTTTAGTCCTCAAGCTAGGAGTGTGTTGCATAAAACAATTGGATACAGTTAAGTGTGCTAGAAAAACAGCAGTTTATTGTGTTTACAAAGCGAAGAGGGTGAAAAAAAGTTAGATTTACGAGCAAACCGGAGCAACTTACTCTCGAACGCCTGCAGGAAGAGTTCGTGGTCGGCTTGGATCTGCTCCATCTTGGGTCGCTTGACTGAAGGCATCACAACACCGGACGATACGTGCGCTCCTCCATTTGCAGCTTTACTCGTGCTGTTGGAATAAAAACCATTTCCACCAGAGCCGTGCTTTTGTGGAGCCATCCTAGAATTGTGTTCGCGGTCGAATGAGGTGTTTGAAACGGAAGCCCAGTGGATTCAGCCGAGTCCTGAGCCCAAACAAAGGGAGAGCAGCCGAGACCGGTTCGCCCCCTCAACAAAGTAACAGTTAACATCAACGAGCCGGCAGATCAGTTTGTTTTACAGACCGGATGGAATTCGCGACAACACAAATGTACACGTAGAAAAACATCGCAACAACGACGACTCATTAGCGTGAAAAAAAAATGAGCGCTTCGCGAACTCTTATCGGATCATAATTTGGATTCCACGCGATAGTGAACGCCGACTAACGTTGCAACACAGAAACCAGCCGCAGCAGAAAGTATGCTTAAAGATTAGCTGTCCACTATTGTGTTGCGAAGGGAATATCGCCGCTGTTTACTTGTTAGGAATATACAAGCCCAGAAGCTTTGTGCCCTATGGGAAACAGCCTGAAGTCGAAAGTGCCGTGAATATTACCCGCCCTCTTTCTTGAATGTATTCCACTCAGCTGATAACACCTCGAGTTTGGACATTATTGCAGTCAAGTTTGGTAGAGAGTGTGCTGCTGTGCGCTCGCGCTGCCTTCGGTTTTGCTTATTATATTTTCGCGGGAAATTCGTTTTTCAGAGTAGATATTGTGGCGAGAAAAAAAGTTCAGGGTGTAAATTCGGGCCCCTAGTTGTGTAAAATATTTATCTGTAGACATATTATTTAAGTTGTTTTTGAAAATGTTGAAAGCCGTTTTGTTTGTGCTGTTTGATAGTAACTATATCAATTTAAACTAACAGAACAGTTCTTTTTTTATTTTAGGCCCTCTCGTTATAAGTGGAACAATTACTACTCATTGCTTTATGAAAGTTCATGACTTTTCCAGCTCATAACTTTAAAAAAAAAAAAGTGTACATACTTATATAGGCTATCTACTTTTGAGATGTGATCATCAAATGTCCACAAACACAAATAATAAGCAATAATGAGCAGCTGTGAAAAATATTTTTATTTTTTTTATACATATTTTACATAATATAATGGCATTCACCATTTTATTTTATTCCCCATGAAAAGTTTTTTGGATGGTTATTTCACTAGAGACTCTCATCACTTGATATGGCTTTAACAACACTGTTATGAAAGCCAAGAAAATACCAACTTTTTTTTGGGAACCAAGCTACAACACTAGATTTTATGTATTGATTACAAACGATGGGGCTTAAGGCACACCAGGGTAAAAGGCGCCTTTGATTTTATTTTTCTCTAAACCACTAGATGGTACATAAATTCAGCTCAGCAATCCTTCCCTCGCACTTTGTAAAAAGAATCCTTCCCTTGCGGATCAAAATGACCCGAAGCCCTAAAATAATACTTACATTTTGAATTATTTTGTCCAGAAAGCTTCTTTCATTTCATTTTGATAATATTTTTCTATTTTTAATGCATTTTTCCCCTTTAAATTACTAGTTTTTATCAGTAAATAATGAATAAATAAGAATTTAAGCACAGTCTTTACATTCTTTCAACTTAAATTCAAAACAACACAATTTCATGCATAACCCTTTTAATTCAGCTCAAAATATCTTACATTATGTGTCTTTGCTGACCTCTTGTAAAAAAAAAAAAATAAAAAAAAAAAAAAATATATATATATATATATATATATATATATATATATATATATAGGATTTGTTACTTTTTTAAACAAAACTCCTCAAATCCAGTCAATTTTTTGTGTATTCGTGGTTCAAGTGCGACAAAAGTCCTTAGGTCTTGGACCACTCAGATGAACACTCAATTTAAAAAAAACAGCAGCGCAAAGTTGATTCTGTGCTAATTTTATCTAATATTTAATGTTTTTTTCTTCTTAAATGTTGTAGATTTAAGTAGCAAATGAGAATCGCTAAAATTATTGAATATAATTCAATAATTAATTATTGGTTTTCAGTTTTGTTCAAGGTAATTAAAGCAACAGTTTTTCAACAACAAGAATATGTAAAAGGGTGGTATAAAATATTAATCATATCATATAATAAAATATATCATTGTTACTACTGTAAAGCTATATTAAATTATTGTGGGATCTCATTCAATGCTTTCAGAATCTTTATTTTTATGACAATGTATTTATTGAACAAAAATGAATTATTTTATTTATCAAAATAAACAGAAAATAGTGCAAATTTTGCTAAAGTGATTGTTTAGCACAAGTATTAACTTAGATATAATTAGAAAAATCTATATAAATATAAAATACTTTGTGCCTTTTGCCCCATGCTGGTTTTACCCCGTGTGTGGGGTAACAGGCCCACTTGCCTCCTCATTTATTAGATTTTTAAACAAACAAACAAACCACTTTTATAATTTATTTTCACACAAAATCTGTTGCTCCATCAAAGTTAAATAAAAAACATATTTTTCTGCAATCATACACTATGGGAGTGGTGAAATGCACTACTGTTAAGCTGTTTCCATTTGATGAAAAGGAAAAAATAAAATGATTATATGTTTCAGGCCGTATTGTGTATTTATGTAAAGCTCAAAAAATTATAATTTGCTAGTATATCCGATCAACTAAATATGTAGCTACAAGATACAAAACTCATATACAAGGGAAATATTATTGCTTGCTGGATCCATATTTAAAATTAAATTACCAATAACACGTGCTAACATGTATTGTGTGATGAGGTCGATAAATTTGTTATTGGTTTGAATTGATTCACATCCGGGACACCTCTAATAATCTAATGTCTACCGGATGTGTCAGCAGAGGGAACCAAATAACCTGGGTCGTTAGATCGCTTCTTATAATATGTACAAAGAAGAGGCGTGAATTCACATGGGAGAAAGAATTATCGGGGGTAAAAATAAGAAATAACAAGTGTTCATTCGTAGTCTTCGTTCGGTCGAACCTAGACCAAATCAAGTTATTTGCGCGCTGGCGGCCAATAGGCGCGGTGGCCAAGTGGTAAGGCGTCGGTCTCGTAAACCGAAGATCGCGGGTTCGAACCCCGTCCGTGCCTCGATCAATGGAACTAACTTGCTTTTGCATAAATGCGGTGTGACGAAACCACATACAAATAGTCTTATTTTCCTTTAAGATTACTACACCACAGAAGGTTTCATTTCAGCAGGAGAAAATAGAAAGCTTACTGTCATCAAGACTAACATGAATAGAGCCAAATTCAGGCAAACCCTTAAGATAAACAGTTTCTGTCAAGCGTCTACAGACAGAGAGCCTGTGTAATTTAGAAGCGTTGGACTGAACACAATGAATAATGTGCAAAAACTCCTCAATTTAAAAGTACAAACATTTATAATAAACAAAATATTGATTCTAATGCAAGCAATGTCTTTAAAGAAAAAAAAAATCATGATTGTGTGATTTTATTTTTGTGTTAATGCAGAGAGCCAAATTGTTCATTGGGAAAGTTTAACAGAAGAATGTAAACTGGTGTCTGATCTTAGCCTATCGGTCGGTTATGTAGTGTTATGCATGTATCCACAAGATGACGCTAGCGCTTCAAATTAAAACATATCTACACAACGGGTAGGCTACGCAGCTAATATAGTGAATATTCTACAGCTCAAAATTATAAAACTGTAAAGGTTCGACTCAAACAACATAACTGCTGTTTCTCTGTGGGACTCATTGCATATGTTTGCCATTTTAAATAAATTAATAGGATGTCTTCCGACACCAACGCACACATTTCGCATTTAAGACATACCATCAAGATTACCAACAATAGGTGAGTGTGACATTCATTAATGCATGTGCTACCTAGAATTGCATTTTGGGGAGGGCCTGAGAACGGCACGGGATCTCCGCTCGCTGCTGTCTGTCGCACATGGCACGCGGCTCTGCAGAATACAGGTAAATCATTTAAGAAGGCGGCGGTGACAGTCATGACTACGCTACCGAGGAGGGAACTTACAAGGATATTCATACAATTTTGGCGCATCCAACAGAAAAAAAAACACGCACATCTTCTGTGAAGAAACTTTTATGTTGGCTTTAGTGAAGCATGCATCTTTATTCCATTTCTTTGGCAGCAATCAGAACCAGAACTGGACCGTACCATCGACAAACTTTTCTACAACTGTTTGAGTGTCAATACGTGCGATTATGACCGTGGACATGAATCAAAAACAGGCTGGGTTGATACAACGCTCAAACAGTGGAGGTCCAGCCGAGGTAAATGAATCTGCTGTAACGTTAGTTAATTGTTGATAAGAAAATAGCCTACGTCAATATGTGCTGCTTCATCCCTGATGAAATGTCAAGATTTTGTGATATGTTTTGGTTGTCAATATGAATGAAACAGGCTAGGTTAACCACGTTAAATTAGAATTTTGTGAAATGTTTGTATTTTTAAGGCTATTACTCATGAAATATATATATTTTTTAAATCAGTAATGAATGTATAATAATAAACTGTGTATATTTGAGGTTAAAGACACTAATGTGTTAGAGGTTGGGTCTTTGCGGGCAAGGTGAGTAGTTAAATTTACTCTCAACTGGCCTACAAAGTCCCAGTTTCTGGCTCATGTAATCATCCTCACTTATTTCTGTCCGAACAGGTACATTATAATACACACATAACTAATAATGGAAAAATATGTACTGTTGATGGGATACATTCAAATGGGAAAATTTTGCTTCTAAGTAGCCTAATAGAATACTATTTAGAATATACTACTTTTGAGTATTATTTTACAAATTAGAATTACAGTACTTTAAATAGTTTGCTCAAGGTGTTCTGTCAAGGATTCCCTATTTAATATCCCACTGTTGGAAGTTCAAAACTTATGACAGTTTGTTTGGATCTATTTGTCAAAAGCTTCCTGTTGCCTTTGCTTAAATTGCATCGTGGCTCATTTTGGACTGAGCACATTGTTATTGTCTATTGTACTGTGATTTGTTTCGCTAGCACACTTATAGGGCACTCAAGTTGGAATTAGAACCTAGTATGTAGACTTTAACTTCCCAAACATTTCCGTGGCTCGTGACTGTAATATTCAAAGGGACTTCACGCTGTCTAATGGGCATGTTTGTAGTGCATGTATAAACACAGAAATACCAATCCGAATAGGAAAGAATCCCGCTCCAAAATGCACTGAACTCATTCACCTCTCTCCGCTACCCACTTAAATCCCAAAGCAAACCCCTTTTTTATAAGGGCAATTTATAAACCCCTGGCATGCACGCTTGAGGGGAGGAGGGAGGTTAAAATTCCCCTCTCTCTCTCTCTCTCTCTCTCTCTTCTTAATTTAAACTTTTCACTTGTTGGACGGCTGACAAACAGGGTCTTGCTCGCTTCCAGCCGTCAGAAGCAGGGACGTGACACAGCAGCCCCATGTCTGCGCTTCCCCAGGGGAGGGAAAGGGCTCTCACCAACACCCAGCCGCCGGATTGAAACCCGGCTCCGTGCTGTTGAAATGTGAGTCTAGGAAGAGGACCCAAAAGGCAGCAAGAAAAATGAGGGACTTTTAGGGGCAGCTGTGTTTTATTAACCCAGTCATAATGCCCCTAAAAATCCTTATTGCTCTTGCAATTTTCAGCGTCCCTGCGTGGACAGACATGACCTAGCAGGGCTTAAACGCACATACGCGCTCTAACATAACAGGAGAATAGAGAAAAAGAAAGCCTTCTTGTGAAATACTTTTCAGACCCTCCTGTTTCAAATGCAGGCTCTTAATTTAGCAATTTAGGTATTTACGACAGACTGTAAAGGATTGACAAAAGATGTGGTGTCACTTAATGCAAAACACTGTATGTGGTTTATGTTAATAAGCGGTTCAGTAAATACACCCTTTCCTTTCATTAATGCAATGCAATGTCCGTTTTCTCTTTCAAACCATCAAGCTCTTTTCAAAGACGTGACTTCATTCTGCTCTGAATCGGACTGCTTTTTGTCAAGCCCACTAGTCAATGTAGTTCGCTGGTTTGAGGTTATGACTTTTTAGAGTTTGTGTTGTCAATATCAGTTTGAGCACATTCGTTCTCCCAAAACTCTCTATTAAATGGTCCAGTTCCTCTGGACATGATCGTGTTACTGTATGTGTTTTGAGCCTGAGCCCTGCTTCATTCTATCTTATTATAATGTCACATGGAAATCACACTGACAAACTCAATAAACGGTCTGTATGGTCTCATTTTAGTGAGGGGCAGGTAATAGCCTGCACGGCGGCTGAGAGAGAGAAATGACTCAGCTCGGAGAGGACGCATGCACTCTTAAGAGTGTAAGCCTGTGGAATCTCGAGCTGCTCTTTGAGATCGCCTGCTGTCCCACACGTCTCATTTGCACGTCACTATTATCACAGCATTTCCCTTCGCTGAGAGCAGAAGATGATTTGGGTCAGGACGTCCCTGTGCAAAAATAAGCCAAAGAGAAAGGCATGACCATTAAAGACCATAGCAATATTTAACACACTGAAATATACATTATGAACAATGTATTATCTACTCTACCGTATCAAAAGTTTGGGGTCAGTGTTTTTTTATTTTAGAAACGAATCATTTAAACAGGCAACTTAAATTGATCAAGTCATTTATAATGTTACAAAATATTTCTATTTTAAATAAATGCTGTTCTTTTGAACGTTCTATTCATCAAAGAATACTGAAAAATATATATATATTAAGCAGCACAACCATTTTCAACATTGATAATAATGATAATAAATGTTTTTTAAGCAGCAAATCATCATATTATAATGATTTCTGAAGGATAATGTGACACTGAAGACTGGAGTAATGATGCTGAAAATTCAGCTTTGACATCAATTACATTTTAAAATATATATAGGAAGAAAATAGTTATTTTAAATTGTAATAATATTTTTGATCAAATAAATGCAGCCTTTGTAAGCAGAAGAAAAAATTATAGAAAGAGTACGACTGTGAACTTTTTTTGCTCATTCAACTCTTTTCTTTGAAATAATTTATGGTTCTCAATTGATTTAAAATGTTAAGCAAATTAATTGCATTAATCAATCAATACTAATACTTGCTGAGAAAAAAAAAAAACCAAATGAAGATAATTTCAAAGACATTGCATTATTGTAGAAGACAAATAAAGAATTGAATGACTTTACAAAAAAGTGGCTTTAAAAGTCAGTATAGTTTTTTTTCCATATCATTATAGCACAATATAAGAACAAGAACCGGTAAGAATGTAAATTGAAATGCAATGCAAGTCGCTTTGGATAAAAGCATCTGCCAAATGCATAAATGTAAATGTAAATATAAGTACATAGCAATCCATTTGTTTAATATGGTTGGTTATGTACTGAATGCAGGCAGACTGATGTCTTTGTTGTGTCGTGTCTAGCATTACGAGCGCTGTGAGCAAAAGAAAAAGACTAATATAAAAACAAGAACAGGTACAGCACTAGAGGGAATCAAAGATTACATACATTTGAATAACAGTTCAGATTTTCAACTGAGTTTTGATTTTTTTAGAGAGATATTGAGGGGTATTCCAGAATTTTGGTGCCGTGACCCTGAAGTTCCTACTGCCTTTGGAGGACAATGGGAGTGTTATGGGCTGCAGAGTTCAGGAAAAATCAGCTGCTTAAACAGTTTAATTACAGTACAGGGAGTTACAGTAATCTAGGTGTGAGGTTATAAAGGCATGGATTACAATTTCGGCATCTTTAAAGATAAGTGAAATACAAATAAAGGTTTGGAGGTGCCGATGAGAAGACTTGAAGTGCTTGAAATGGGCTTGAGTAATGAGTCAAACGTCACACCCAGGTTACATACAGCATGTGAAGGCCTCACTTCATCATCAGAGGTCAGAGAAGAAAAAGATTTTGGGCCAACTAGCAGGATTTCGGTTCTGTCGTTGTTTAATTTGAGAGAAATGGAGGTCATCCACTCACTCATTTAGGTCACGGATACTTCTTATGAAAGCTGATGTTGATTTCAGACATCTCCTTTGAGTATCACACATTGTGATCTACTTCTGTGACTGCAGTATGTAATATTGATTAAGCTCACGGGAAAGCGATGACATGCATGTGATTTTGCATGTGATTTCATGTATGAATCACACTCACTTTTTACAAACATCCATGCATAATAACCACGAGTGAAAACTGCAGCTGTGTGTTGTCGAGGAGTGAAGAGGCAGTGGTCTGACTGGGTGGGGAACCGAAATGAAAGGTGACACACAGATGTGGTGACTCAGCACAGACACACCTCCTGAGCCGCACTGACTCACAATCACACTGAGGAATTTGTTTATCTGGAAACCATTTCGATATTAATGCTTCACAGTTCGTTCACATTCTGCTTTGTTGCATTTGCTTCATTTAGTTAATTGTTACTGCTAAGTTCTCGTGATAATTTTGTGTGGTGATGATACATCACATACATACCATTTTCAGAAATAAATTCCAGCGTGACGCTTCATAGTCAGCATGGTCCAAAAACATTGATTCATTTAGGAAAGAAAAAAGTTGCGGACACTGACCTTTGATGCTCAATGCTCATACTAATTGCTCATATATGCCTCTGGACACAGAATGATTGAAATGTAACATCTATGCAAAATAATCCTTGAAACATTTCTCATTTAAGGCCATTCCCGTTTCGAATAGGCTATGTGATTGTATTTGGTCAACAATAAGCATAAACAATCTGCAAATAATTTCTACTGCCCACTGACAT
Source organism: Rutilus rutilus (assembly GCF_951802725.1). Classification (NCBI taxonomy): domain Eukaryota; kingdom Metazoa; phylum Chordata; class Actinopteri; order Cypriniformes; family Leuciscidae; genus Rutilus; species Rutilus rutilus. The sequence continues at coordinate 39,489,222 of NC_140209.1, read as the reverse complement.
GCTTTTAAAGCTACTGTTATCCAATTTTTTATTTTATTTTTTGCATTCAAACACCTTAAAATGCTCGTGTAGGTCGGGAAAATCAAAATTTACTCGGGCATGCCCCTGGACCCCCGTAGCAAGATCACTTTTGATACATATATATGTATGTATATACTTTGGTCATGTCTATAGAGCACCAAATGAGCCAGGACTGCAAAAATAGGTGCTTGATGATCCTGACTGAAACTGAAGCCAGTATTTTAACAGAACATTGTTCCAATTCCGCCTCTCAGTTGTTTAAAGTGGTGTTGTTTCTGGTGCCTGCTACACACACACAGCGTTGTTTTCTTCTCCGCAGCAGGAAGAGGCCTCAGGCCTGTAGGAACCATCCAGATCCAACTGATCCAAAGCTCTAACCACAATCAAAGTACTTCTTTTAAGTTTTCATTTACATACTGTAGTAGTTTAAGCCAGGTGTAATTGTCAAATTGTTGGCTATATATATATATTTATATAGTGTGTGCGGGTGTATATACATAGCATTGTTAATGCAAAGCAAACGTAACCAAGATACACAGACTCTAAAGCCTCTGCTGGATGGAATAAGGAGAGGGAATGCCAGAATAAATCATACACCTCGTGATTAAAATGATTCGCAAACATGCCCTGTGGTCTGTTAGAGCTCTGCCAAAACTTTGTGAACAGTGAAAGATCTGCCAGGAGAAACGAAAGATCCTATCAAATATAAAGAAACAAGATGAGCAGAGGTGAAGAAATCGAAGTTTGTTTAAGTGAAAAAAGAGAGAGACGGCAGTGGCGAGATACGAGTAAGAAACAGAGAAAGCAGAAGTGGGTCAATGACGTGACGCCTAAATTTTCTGTCCGGTTGCATTTTTTCAGGCAAAAATGGGTTTAAATGCATAAAAGGATACTGTATATTTATAGTACCTCTGCCATGTATGTACTCACTTTAACTTTTAAAAAACCTTTATTTATTTGTAATTTTTTTTGTTATTTAAAGTGTCAAAACATCATGTGGTGCGACCGTCCGTCCATAACTTCTGTTTTGAAAACGTCTTTGAAATTACTCTGAATTTATTCAAATTTATTTTCTGCACTATTTGGCATGATTTCCAAAATGTTTTGTAATCCTTTAAAAAAATTCAAAGCATTTGTATTTATATTTCCATCATAATATACAAACAAACTTTGTCCGATGATGTCCATTTTATGAAATATCATGTGGTGCGACCATCAAGGAACTACCATTTTGGGACTTATATGTTGAAAACTATTCAAACACAGTAAGTTACATTATAAACCAATTTACCAAGGACCCATGGAAGCAGCAAGCAGGTTTGTAATTCTCTCAAATTGGAAAAAAAATAAACCTTTGTAATGGTTGGTATGTAGTTGCCACATTTGGATGTCATGTGGTGTGACCTCAAAAAAATAATAATATTAAAGTTATTTCTACAAATATATATTTTTATTATAAATTTCATAGTGACCTTTTTTGGCAAACTAGCTTGTTTTGTTAAGGTGGCTAATTCTGTGCCTGTAAATTATGATTGAATTTGAAAATATCATGTGGTGCGACCAAATATCATGTGGTGCGACCACTGCAGACTGTTTTCCATGATCGATATATGTCCTAGATTGGCAGTTTTATGCTTTTATATTCAATTGACGGTTTATATAAAAAAAGTACTTTACTTTAGTATCATTTGGAATAGATTTTTATGCAATTTGGGATCTTTTTTATAGATTTCAGACAGTTTGTGTTTACTCTTTGTACAATATGAGAAAAAAAAAAAAAAAAAAAAAATTTGAGCATGTAATTTCAGTTTAGTAATAATGCATTTATTAGTAGTGTATTTATTATTGCCTATTTATTTATTTTAAACTATTTTAATCTATTTTACCAGATGCCACTGCCAAGCGAAAAAATTCTAACCCTGCAGCAAGAGCAGAGTACCTTGATAGGAGAAGAGTGAAATATTATTACAGTTTAAAATAGCTGTTTTCTATGTGAATATATAGTAAACTGTAATTTATTCCTATGATCAAAGCTGAATTTTCAGCATCGTTACTCCAGTCTTCAGTGTCACATGATCCTTCAGAAATAATTCTAATATGTACCCCTAGACCACAAAACCACTCAATGGGTCAATGTCACATGGGTAAATTTTTTGCAATTGAGATTTATACATCATATGAAAGCTGAATAAATAAGCTTTCCATTGATGTATGATTTGTTAAGATAGAACAATATTTGGCCGATACAACTGAAAATCTAGATTCTGAGGGTGCTACAAAATCGAAACATTGAGAAAATCGCCTTTAAGGTTGTCCATTTATGTTTGCAATATTGCTATATTCACTCACAAAAATAAATGTTTATACATTTATGGTAGGACATTTACAAAATATAAAACATGATCTTTATTTAATATCCTAATGATTTTTTGGAATTAATAATAATAATTTTGACCCATACAATGTATTGTTGGCTATTGCCACAAATACCCCGTGCGACTTGTGACTGGTTTTGTGATCCAGGGTCACTAATGATTTGCTGCTCAAGAAACATTTCTGATTATCAATGTTCATATTTTTTTTGGAAACTGTGATACATTTTGGATTACTGTGATACATTTTATATGTCAGGATTATTTGATGAATATAAAGTTCAAAAGAACAGCATTTATTTGAAATAGAATCTTTCGGAACATTATAGCCTGCGCCTGAATGTGACACTGAATGTGTCCTTGATTAATAAAGTATTAATTACTTTTAAAAAACTATTGACCCCAAATGTTACCTGTATGCAATACTTTTATGAAATAATTTATATCTATAACATTATTATTTGTTAGAAAGAAATTCTAAGTCAAGTTAAATTAAATGGTGCACTTGTGTTTGTGAAGTGATTTTTTTTTTTATAAAAGTGAGTTTATAAAATGTTTATGTTCAGGAAAATTCTGTGAAATTTGTATAAAATCTGGTTTAAATAAAACATTTTGTATAAAATGTATTGTTCATTGATCTCTTTAAATAGATTTTTAACTATATAAGATTTTCGTGTCATTTGGAGCGACCAATTATCATGTGGTGCGACCAATAAAAGCTATCACTGTATTAAATTTAAAATAAAATATCTTATTTCTGTGGCTGAAATATGAATCACTGATACAGTATGCTTTAGTAAATTATATTTTTAAAACATTTCTATCAGTTTTATGCGATTTACAGGAAAAATAAGTCTGTTAACTGCATTTTAGAAGGCGACTGAAATTGCAGAACAAAAATATGAGATCATTATATACAAAAACTCAAAAGAAATTCAAATACTCTGTTTTTAAACACTTTAATTACTGAGAACATGTAAAAAAAAATACATTTATGTTAAGGAAATTAATTAATTTTAAGATAAATCACGGTCGCCCCACATGACTTTTTTAAGCCTATGGACAATTCATCTAGATGAAAAAAACACTAAAATCACTTAATTTAATTTTTTTATTTGAATTTTTATGTACACAACATTCTTAATGATTGAACAATTGCAATATATATTGTTAATTTTCGTATTTTAAAATTGGCCTGTTGAAAATCCTTATACGTCATTGACCCAAGTACAGATATCACAGAGAAAGAAGTGATGTGCAAAAAACAGATATATATATATATGATGCATGAACAACTGAAGTCCTATTGTGAACACGAAACAAATTACACATTCAGCTGTATCCAGCCAGCGGTCTTCAGCCTTGTGGTGTGCTCTATACCACCAAATGTATTTTTAGGTTAAGGCAAACAATTTTCTCTGTATTCCCTCCTAGCATGTCTGTCAAGGCATGAAAAATGAGCTTTTTAAAGAAACAGACAAAACATCTTTTATTCGAATGTCATGCTTCATGTGGACTTGCGCAGTCTGTCATCTGGCATGACTATGCCCTATGATAGCTATAATTCCACATGCAAATTATTTCCCATCTGCCAAGCAGAGAAAGTTTCTAAAGAGCGTCTGGTCAAGCAAACATATAGATGACAGGGTGTCTTTCATAAAAGCGTCAGAACGAAATCAAATCAGTTTAGGAAGACGGAAAGTGATGTGACAGAGTGAGGTTGAATTTGCGCACAAATTGGACCTCTTGTTTATAAAAGGGAAAATTATGAATTTATACAAGGCACAAATTTGTTTTGAAAACAGTATTTATCAAACTTTCTGTCCACCCTATAATTCCATGACATGCTTTTCTCTGGGTACAAGCCTTTTAGCAGTGGATCAAAAATGGACAAAACAACTTCCTGAACTGGACTTTTTCGAATCCCTAATGTGGTAAAGACTTGGGCCTGTAACAATCTGAATGATATGCAATATGAGCAGTCATAAACACACTGGAGAGTAAGAAGAACCAACTGTGTGGTAAAGTCAGTCTATTGCCAATCCATCTGGGCAGCCAAAAGCATTTTCATATCCCAGACAAGGAATAAAAATTCCTTTTGTAAGAGAGATCCAATAACTTTCTTTTCTTAAAAGACGCATGTTTCAGACATAAGTAAAGTAACCAATAAGTGAAATTACATTACATGGAATTATTGACATTTTCGTAAATGTATATTAATAATTTCTCCTTTATTTTTCTATTGTATTTATGGTCTGACATTCTCTATACTATAACTATACGTAATTTTGCAACTGCATGTTAACTAACTCTCATTAGAGTATTATTAGACTGTTTAATATCTGCTAACACTTTATTTTGATAGTCTCCCAACAGACTTTTTACTAATTATAAGTAACTTTGCAACTACATGTCAACTAACCCGAACCCTTACACCTAACCGTAAAGTCTCCAGTGACTAGTAGTTGACGTGTATTTGCAAAGTTAGTTGGTAGAATGTCTAAAGTGGACCATCAAAATAAAGTGTAACCTTATATTGGTTAAATTGATGAATTCAGGTGAAAAGTTGGCTTGAAAACATCTGCTTTTAGAAACATTTACAATTGTGTGTGGCTGGACAGCCGATGTACAGAGAAGAGAAGATGCATGCAAGCAAATCCAGAAAGTCCCCGTTATCTAAACCATTCTCAACTATCCATTATGCCTTAAGTTTCTTATGAAATTGTGATAAAAAGATCTATGAAAGTGCCAGTCTTGGTCATCTTTTGACCACAATATTGTCATATGTCAAGATAAAGCACTTTTTAATGGCACTGCTAAATGCCCCGAATGTAAATGTAAGTTGTAATTACATAAAAAAATTAATCATTATTATCCCCATCATGGGAATTTCACAATTTCAGCTGTTTTTCTGATGTCATCCCACACTAGATTGTAAATGGCACCACAGCACACATACATTTTTCTTGCTGATATCTCTTGTATTTGCTGAGACAGTCGCATGCATAAATATTTATTTCAGAATCAGCGAATCTTAACAGACAGGTGTGTTACATTTATTTAATCCGAGGCAGATGTTTTATTGTCAAACTCTACAGTATGACGAGACTAATAATGCTGTGCTATGTGCCGAGAAGTGTCTGCTTTGGTTTGGATTTGATTTTATTGTTTATTGTTTATTTTGGATTTGATTTTATTGTTAGTTTTATAAGTTTATTGATAACTATTTTGAACTTAAAGCCTGTAAACTTAAAACCTTAAAAAGATGTTAAAACTACTTCAAGCTTTCTGTTCTAGCTTTCTCAAGCCAACTTATTCGCAACTTGTTTACGAACTTTACTCATCTAGTTTTTTTTTTTAAATAAAAAGTTAAAAAGATCCCTCAGTTTCTCAAAGTTATCAAATATGTTTCTTTCATTGCAATGAACGATGCTTGTCCTAAATGCCAAACAATGTGCCTTTTCACTGCTTGAAATGTTTAAGAGATTTTAAAAATACAAGGACCATGTTCATCATGTCTACAATGCTTAAACTAAGTATAAATGGAGTTTTCTTGCCCAAACCATGCTCTTCCACATTTGGCAGAGAATTACTGTTTCATGTAGTTCACCCAGCGCTCTAGTGTACACAACTGACAGCTCCAAAATAACAGGGGGCCGTTTACCCTTCCTCAACATCATGTTTAATGAGTCTAGCCTAGTGGTAAACAGGATTTTTCAAAAAAAATAAAATAACACACACACACACACACACTTCTCCAGTGTGTACAGCAAGAGCTCTTACTTCTGCTAGAAATAATGTCCATTTGTTTTGAATGCATTTGTGAACCACAGGCCATAGATTAATGGACTGTTGACATATGGTGACACTTGTCATGACCTAGACTGTTTTAAAAGCCTTTTTGGTTCACAAAAAGCATTCATTTTGCAATCACTGTGTATATTAGCATGTCACAAATGTGTTTTATTTACACATATGTAGTAAATAGCATACTATCAATATTAAGATAATAGTTTTATAAACCTCACATTCTCTCGACAAACAAAATAATGACAACACTTAATCAATAATAAACATTTTAAAAAGAACAAATAATGTTGAATAAATAAATGAATATATTTTTTAACAAATTAGTATTAATGGAGCAACATATTTGCTGGGTTCTTGCGCCACCAGAGCTATAAAAGTGTTGATTAATTTTTGGCAAATGTGGTCGCAAACTGTAACCAATTACCTAACTGAAAGGCAACCTTAAATAACCCCAGTAAGAAACAAAACACACTTTTGCTTGTGCAGGCTGGATGAGGGGAATCAACCACTGGCTTGACCCACTTGTGCTGAATGCTCTTTGAATGAGTACATCAGGGGAGTTGACATCTTTGTTGCAGGGAGATAAAGAGGAGCACCAGTGCCCAAATTTAGCCCATTGTGGGCCAGGCCAGCTAGACTGGTAGAAATTGATGATGCTAAATGGACTAAATGAGAGCTCCAGGCCTGCACAGCACATCTACTGCTGCACAGGTGCAGAGGAAGGACAACAGCAGTTATCAGCCTTTGATAATGTTAGTTAATACAATTACAACTGTTCTGGTTAGTTCGCAGTGCATTAACTATTAACATCAAAAGGTGTATCTGTTAACGTAAGTGTATTAGTTCATGTAAAAATTAACATTAAGAAGATGCTGTAGATTAGAGGTATTGTTAAATAATGTTAACAAATGAAACCTTATTGTAGTAACCGAATTTTTTTTTATTAAAAGAAGTCTCTTCTGCTCACCAAGGATGCATTTATTTAGTCAAAAATACAGTAAAAATATTGTGCAATATTATTAAAATTAAGTTTAAAATAACTGTTTAAATGTATTTTAGAACGCAATTTATTTTTGTGATCAAGGCTGAATTTTTGATCCTTCAGAAATGATGATTTGATGCTCAAGAATCATTTATTATTTTGATCAATGTTCAAAACTGTTGTGCTGCTTAATATTTTTGTGAAAAAATGTGTTCTGTTTTTTATTTTTATTTTTTATCAGGATTCTTTGTTGAATAGAATGTTCAAAAGAAGAACATTTATTTGAAATATAAATCTTTACACATTTTTAATGTAGTAATGAATGTTCTTAATTTAAGGTATTTAAATGTCCAAACACAAATATATATATATATATATTTGAATTTTATTGAAAGGATAAAATTGAGATGTAACATCTCATTTTCGAGGGAATCCCAATATATATATATATATATATATATATATATATATACTGTAAAAAGTGAACAGTTGGATCAACTTAAAATTAAAGTTGGATTACTTCAATTGGTAACACCTAAAGAAATTAAGTTTTCTCAACTTAAATTATCACGTTTTATCGTGAAAAACGATAATAATTTTAAAAAAAATTTTAAGTTGATCCAACTGTTCACTTTTTACAGTGTATATATATATATTACACTGGGAGCTCACATGTAGCTTTAAAGGGTTAGTTCAAGGTTATGTCATTATTTACTCATCTTCATGTCATTCCTAACCTTTCCTTTTCTGTGGAACATTTTAAAAAAAGCAACATTTGAAACAAATGTCCTGTTCCAAATAATGAAAATCAGTGGGGTCCAAAATAACACTGGACCCCATTGACTTTTAATAAATGAATAAACATTTTCAAAAAATATCTTCTTTTGTGTATCACAGAAGAAAGTAAGTAATTCATATTTGGAACGACATGGATGTGTGTGTAAATGATGACAGAATGTTCTTTTTTTGTGTGTGTTTTTTTGCCTTTAATTGAGACAGAGGATGTTTTTGATGAAGAGGGTGGCTTAATATAGCCAGGTATTCTCAGCATCTCTCACCCCTCTCCGACAGCCCAGCGATGTGACCCACAGGATTAACAAGTCAGTGTTTATGACAGAGGCCACGGAGGAAACCCACACACACACACACACATTATCCTGAGCCTGTTGCTTGTGAAATTCAACCCATGACTCTCTAATGGAAGTTAACATCAGCATTCGAAGTCTAAATGTGCTGTTAGATGCCAAAATTGTGATGACCTTAATTAGCAGTTAGTTCATTTGCAATTTAAGACCGGGTATGTTTTGTAATCGATGCGAAATTAACCCTAATTAATACATCAGCTGTTATGCAGTTAGTTTACTTCTATTTCGAGTTCCTTAGCAGAGTGATTTTCTAAATATGTGATGGACGCACCGCTAAGGTGTGAGTTTCCTGACACTAATATAAGACACAGATGAGCGGCCACTTCTGCCAGGGCAAAACAACACACAGAAATGCACAAATGGCTCGACAGAGGGTCGGGTAGATTCTTCTGCCATGCCCTACACCCGCAACCACGTCGTTTTCTGACAATCCATCACCACTGTGTGAGCCAAGGGCTAAATGAAAACCAAAAATGCCATACCTGCAGAAAGCTGAGCCAGCTAACATACGGGTGTCAGTTTGCTCGTGTCGTGTAGGAGCATTTTACGAGGTGATGTTAATGGGATACAGAAACGGGGTCTTTCTGCACACTTCATCTCTAGTGTATGTCATCCCTCAGGCCTCCTGAACCTGCGCCGAGGTCAGAAACAGGAGAACTAGATAGATAATCCAGACCAGATACAAGCTGTTCACACAAACTGAGAAACAGAATGCACTTTAAAGGTCACACATCCTGTGGATTCATGTACTGGATGATATAAAAGCACATACCAGATGTTCATTTCTACTCAGAAATGTTCTCATGTCTTCTATTGCTCTCTCACTTATGTGTTAGTAATGTTAAAGAAAATAATAGAAGTATTTCTGGTATTTATTTTTTACTCCAGCCCTTACGCCTACACGGGGACAACTAGTCATATGCTTGCTTATTTCCACACGAAGCAACAAGTCGGGATATCAACTTCCTATTTAACTCGCAATGGATTGGAATCAATCTCGTGAATTTCAATAAAAGCCCATCTTTGAAGCTGCATAGTTATTCTGTCTTCTTTTTTACAAATAGAATTGGCTCAATGATTGTCGTCATCCTGTTTTTAATTTAATCAAGATGACGGTTTGTTTTATCCCATCCCGATAAAATATCATGATCATCTTTTAATTAATGCAATTTGAATCCACAGAAACATATAAAATATTTAAATAAGAAATTGCCTAGAAATGCATGCATTAGTCTATCGCAGGAGTCAATGACCCTAAGAATGATATTGTAGGAGACTCTCTTCCTAAAGAATAAAGGAAACAATACCATTCAAACTTCAGGGTCAGTACGTTTTTTTTGTTTTTAATAAGTTAATATTTTATTCAACAAAGATGCATTAAATTGATCAAAAGTGACAGTAATAATAATGTTACAAAAGATTTATCTATCGAATAAAATTTGTTCTTTTAAACTTTCTATTCATCAAAGAATCCTGACAAATCAAATATATATATTTAAAAAAATATTAAGCAGCACAACTGTTTTCAACACTGATAATAATAATAAATGTTTCTTGCAGCAAATCATCATATTATACTGATTTCTGAAGGATCATGTGACACTGAAGACTGGAGTAATGATGCTGAAAATTTAGCTTTAACATCACAGGAATAAATTACATTTTAAAATGTATTCAAATAGAAAACAGTTATTTTAAATTGAAAATACTTCGTTCTATTGTTTTTACTTAATTTTTTTGATCAAATAATGCAGCCTTGATGAAACTATGATATATATATATATATATATATATATATATATATATATATATATTATCAATAGCTTTTCAAACATTAATAAAAAAAAACTGTAAAAAAAAAAAAAATCCTTAACATAAAGTTGTTTATTAAGGTCAAAGTTGACCCCAAACTTTTGAATGTTATAGTGTACGTTGTCATACAGAGCCTTTAGTATGGTGTAAAAATCACTGCACCAAAGCTAAAAATAAAAAAAATAAAACAATATCTAGTAATTATTTCATTTGTATTGAGTTGCATATTTTTTACACATAAAAAAAAAGTATACACTCGCCTGAGGTGATTAAATGATAGAGTTATGGAAGTCTTGTTATGCAAGTGCTACAAATAATCACAAATTATGTTTGCAATATTCAGGTTTTCGCTATTTGAAATGGACGGAATTGTAGCGAATAACTATAACCATGTGCTTGTGTGAAGCTGAAGAGTTTGGTGAGCAGTGGGCTGAGAGCTGGAGTGGGTTTGTCAGTCAGTAAGCTGCAGGGACACGAGCGGGTCGACACACCCTGGATCAGCGGCCCAGCATTACTCACGGGAACGCTGAGAGGCTCTGCTGCTCTCCAATCAGAGAGGAGAACTGGGCATGGCCTGACAAAACAGCTGACAAACACACAATAGCACACAGATGCAGAGAGAGACGTATTGCTGTAACACAAACACAGACGCATGTGCACACCAGCCATATAACATCATCAATACCAGCACACGCTGTAAAAATGCCAAATACTCTGTTTCACAGGTGTAGCACTCAAAATAGATGTTATTAGATGATCAGAATGGGGGACAAAACAAGCGGATGTGTTTAGACATCCAGCACGGAAAACAAATCTTCTCAATACATTATCATCAATGAATGTTCACATTTAAAATCTATATCAGACTGTTTCCTGTCTTTTGTGCAGCACTTATCTGCGTCAGGCCCGAGAGGAGCATTTCCACAGGCCACCATGCATTAACGAAGCCGTCCTGGCCCTGCTTAAAAGAGAGACCATTAATACTCTGTTAAGATTACATTCCAGGGATGATTTAAGGATGACCGGGAGATTGTGCAGTGTTACTGCGCTCTGGAGGTTTTCGTGGATGGAGGAGTCGTATAGGGAGAGGGCCAGGTCTCTCCAAAAACATTTCAAACAGAGAGGCGTCTGGATGAGGAGAACAAAGGCCACGGGGAGTAAAATGAGGCCAGAGAAACGACAGAAAACCCACTTCTCTCCAAGGTGAATATGAAACATGGATCCAACAACGTGGTTGAAAAGTCGGTGACTAATGGTAAAAATTCGAATGACAAATTATATTATCAGCATAACAAGTTGAGTAAAACATTGAAAATAACACAGTTTGGTTTGTCCTCTTTTGCTTTAAAGTCACAGGAAATCTTTTCTTCCGTATTGTGACTTTTTTTTATGGCTAGGACTTGGTTCTGTCAATCAGTTGTTGTTTGGATGGAGGCAGATCTGCTGAATGTGAGCTTGCAGTAAGATAGAGGCACATGTTACCAGAGAGAAGTCTGTCGTTTCACCAGGGATCAAGTTATGAAATTGATTAAATAAATAAAAAAGATGCAAATATGCTTCTACTAATCATTCACAATAAGATCAATAACATGCATTTAGAAAATAGATCGGGGTGAATTTCCATCTCATGCCAACTTTAATGACACAAGTTTTAAACTCCACAAGTTTGTGAAAAACTCTGATGATCATGTTCTCCAACAGAGTACCTTGAGCTTAAATGGAAGTGTCTGTACAAAGAGTCAAGTGAATAATGTAACTAATTTGCTTCAGTAGTGATCTAGCAATCTTAATACTGAATTAAATATTGCATAATCAAATAAGTCCCATTTACTTACATCATGTATGTAAATTCTATGATGATGATTTTTTTTTTTTTAAATACGAAAACTTTGTTTTCAATGTGGTCTTAAGACTTTGGAACAGTGTTATTTTAATATTATTTATATTCTGTTATAGTATTAATATTATGAATTGGCTTTTAGTTTTAGTAATTTGGTTTTGTGCTTGTCATTTTAGTTTTAGATTTTTTAAATGTTTATTTTTTAGCTCCCAAGGCATCAATTCAGTTTTTAAGTTTTTCATTATATATATTATATATACACACACACATTCTTTCCATTCAATTTATTAATCAACGAAAACAGCACTGCTTTGGGACCCTTTTGTACAATTAAAGGTCGAGCTGATGCTATCCTGTTGGTGAGATATGCACTATAAGCATGAGGGGGGGAACGCAAATATATACACACCGTCACACTCAATTTCACCCTTTTAGAGGGGATTACGATGTATACTCTAATTATTTACATCCTCATCTCGTATATATTACAGTGATGGAGAACAGGCTGATTTAACGAGACGATGCTTTGGGAGGTCAGGCCTGAGGCACGGAGCTCCGGTGTAAATCAACAGGACTATCAGTAACAAACGACAAAAACTAATCATGCCTCCATATAGCTGGAGATAAATCACAACGCTGACATACCAAGTTAACTAACAGGAAGTTCTTCTGAAGCCAAGCGAGGCTGTTGAGTTTCAAAAGGTTCATCCCCACACCTAGGCCTATGTGATATTACATATCATATTACTTATGTGACAAAGTGATATTGCTTTTTATACGTTACAATGGTTAAAACAAACAAAAACTGAGTTAATATTAAGTAACTTACATTATTGCCAGTCGCTCTGCCAAGTGCCAACGACCATAATATATCCAAACGAAGTCAAAGCAGAATCAATTTGAGCGACGTGTCGTGTCTCATCAACACACAATGAATCTGAGTGTTTGAACGAATCGGTTCAATTAATGATTCAATGACTCACTCATAAAGAAAGTAACTTGTCGACATCTACTGGAGTACACGGACAAGCGCAGAGATGCAACCCTGAAACAGTGAACAATCCCTGGGCTATTGGAAATATTTGTCGTATATTTCTCTTATTTACAAGTTGAACATAAGTAAAATACAAATAATAGAAAAATTCATAATAACAATTGGTGGAGGCAAGTGCAAGCTTGGCCAATCTGATTCGATTGTTTCTGTAAAGCTTACGTTTCTTGATATCAACTGCTTGTTTGAATTACTGCTGTGCTGATATTTATAACGACAGCACTCGTGTTTGTGTGATTTTGCTTAATAAAATAATGCATTTGTAGCTATACTAGGCTACATCAAACATGTATGTTGTTCAAATGCTGTAAATGTCAATAAAATAGTATCACAAGCAATAGAATAAATGTATTCATTGGTGGTTGCACACAGACAAACTCATGGGGGAAATCCATAGCCTAGACAGTAAGAGACAATGGCCTTAAATCATGATGATGAAACACTCAGGCAATACAAAGCTCAGAGCCAATGTTAACATTGGACTTATGTAGTTAAACCACAATGTCTGCAGGTTTCAGTGTCAGACAAATACTCATGTTACTGACCCAAAGTCCCATCCATACCTAGCGAGCTTAATGAGACCTTCTCCCACTCGTAGTAACACATGCACAAACTCCAGAACAATATTTTAAGATGGCTATCATGCAGTAGACGTTTTTACCAGTGTCTCAAAATAGCATCATTAGCGCGCGGCGGTTATGTAGTTTTGAAATCCATGATAAAATGTCTTGGATGTCTCTAGTATGATGAAGGTGGAGGCTTCGCACCTTCCCGACAAACAACTCTCCAACCTGTCATATGGCACAGGAGACGTAGAGGAAGAGATGTTTACTCAATGATGTCCTGGAAAACATCTGTTCTCTGCTGACCAGAAGATACAAGAGCTCTTGAACCCAGACACAGGAGGATGCATGGGCGGGGTGTACAACAAAGATGACAAGGTCTTCAAGTCTGACTAATTTCCTCATATTCCTGAGGAATACCAATAACACCGCTGAAATATCCCATTGTGAGCTGTCATAAAATAAAAGGAGCCATGTGATATAATGAGTAGCCTACAGTGATATAATGTCAATGGGACATTATTACTTGACACAGGTTCAAGTCCGGCCTGTAGCATGTATCAATTGCATATAAACTCGCTCTCCAGTATATTTCATGTTTATAATCTTGCCTAGTTGAATCTTGTAACTTAAAGGTAGGCTATAGGCAATTTGTTTTATAAAGCCTTTTTTGTTATATGCCTACTGGTTGAAACTCTCTTCACATCCTGATAGCAATTTTAATATTAAAACATGTATATATATCTTCTGTGGAAGTCACAGGACCAAAAAATGTTCGTCCAATCATTGCATTCGGTGCAGAGTTTTGGACAGACAGTCAGCGAGCACTACAAACAAAAAGCAAGCCGCCTTTTAAAGTTCCTCCTGAACCAAAACAACGAGTTTATGCTGTGTTCCCGCCATATCGTAACTGTAATTACAAGATGGCTGGAGCTGTTCACTTCCTCAGACTCGAATTGATGCGTTTCTCTGGAAACACTATCAACGCCGAAATGAATCTGCAGCAGTCAGGTGGTACAAGTAAGAGCTCTGTAAGTTGTTTACAATGATTATTTTTGTAATGTGCTTAGGGACATGAGTTAGTTTAACGCCATCTCTCGTGACGCTTTGCAGACTCTGCTGTGTTAATGTGTTTTGGAGTTGCTCTAAGGGGGAGGGGTGGGATCTTATGCTTTCTAAGCTAGCTTGCTTTTTCTAGCCTCTCCGAAATTCCCTACCCTACCTTTAAAAATTGTAATTATCTTAAAGAGTAAAAGTAATGGAAAAACATACGTTGTCTTGACTTACTGATCACATCATTTGTACAAAATCCTTACATTTTATAATTTTTATAAAATGTCTGTCATGCACAGTATCTGTCCTTAACGTTATCATTTTATTTTATGTTGCCTATTGCATTGACTATATATATATATATTTACAAAATAAATGAATACATTTATTCAGCAACGACGGATTAATTAAATAAAAATAATGCCAATGTATTATTTATTGTTTGTTTGTATGTATGGCTTCCTTCATGAAAGATTGTTTCCGACATTCTGAGGTTATCCTGGATTTTCAGGAAGCAGCTCAAATCTAGAGTCAACAATGTATTTACACTGACATCATTCTTCTTTTCAAAACTATAAGCCAAAGCAGTTTTTCAGCCCTTCCAAAACATTTGCTCTTCTCATACCTGAAATTCACATGTGATGACTGTTTTCTGTGGTTACAAACATAGCACTGTGAGCCCTGTTAGCAAGCCAGTTCAAGTTACTGAGAGCTCCAAATGCGGTATTTTAAGTCCTACTTTGAGTGTGGTCCGTAAAATTACTTTCAAATTGTTTTTCCCACCACGGCCGGTTAGCACGGTTCAGTTAGTCTCAGCCGATAGATAAAAAGTCACTTTCTCCACGGCCATTCAAGTATTCTGTTATAGTAGGTTTTTGGTGGGCTCATTAAAGTGTGAAACTGTGCAAGTTGAGCAACTGCCATTGTGGTGAATGGAAATGCTAACAGATAGCTCTCTCAAAGTATCATAAACCTCTTTGGTTTCCACCTGTGCCCTCATAAGGTTGCTCCAGGCACACTGTCTGCTTCTGCTGTGCATGACTGAATTTGCTGTGCATATAAATCTGATTAAATGCTTTCGATTGAATAGACATCGTTTGGGGTCACGGCATGTGTCAGAAGATATTCAAGAGTCACTTAGACCGAGGCATCAGTGCCATCTCAGGAGACATCCAGAGCCGAGTGATCTTCTTAGGCTTGGTGGCAGTAGATGAGCTAGATGAACAGGAATGCCAGTGCTAACACGACCCACATGGCTCCACACACAGCTCTCTCTAAGCTTGGCACTCTCTCCAGGCAGGACTGGCACAGTTGCCCAGCAACAGTTGAAGTCTGCTCCCCTATTGGCGGGTTTGGCAAAGCCAGAACATAGAAAATTTCTCAACACTGCAATCTGTTTTTCCATCAGTTACAGAGAACCTGAAATGCCTAGTTGGAATCTGTTTCTGCTCTGCGTTTAGACTGACAAACAGATTATTGCCAAATGTCATTCCAGTGCGATACGCCAAAAACACTGCAGCGGGACTGTTTTAGGCTCTCATTGGCTAGCGCTTCTTAGCAAAAGCTTTCCATGAGCCATTGTCTCACATTAGCCCCCAAAGTGCAGGGCAGCCAGACCAGGGCAGAATTCCCCTACTTTAAACAACACGTTTCTATGAGTCATTATATGGGAAAGAGAGAGTGCTGGAGGCATGCCTGGACAGATCGGAGTTCCCCTTTACAGCACACACACTGAGTCACACACTCAATGCTCTCCAAAAGTTTTTTTACAAAGTGTCATTTGGGACCCAAAGTCGCACTAAATTTGTCTTTATCTTTTCTGTATCCCATGCTGTTCTTAATGCAGATCTCAATGACTTCTGCCACATAATATTGCAGTTAACACCACGTGGCCGTAAAGCTTCCACACGTTCAGTTTTAAAGGGACTACCGTACATAAAGTCATTCATACTGCATTGCAGGCCAAGAAAAGCAGTTACTTAAAGTGATAGTTCATCCAAAAAATGAAAATTCTGTCATGATTTACTCACCTTCATGTCGTTCCAAACCCAAATGATTTTCTTTCTTCTGCATGAAACAAATACAAATATTTCACTTACAACACTGGGGCTCAAACAACATGCACTCCATGGACTGTAGTAATCTAGTTATAAGATGTGCCTCAGCAGAACAAGGTTTGGAACAACATCAGAGTAAATAATGACCGAATTTTTTCTCAGAAAGAAACTGAATGTGGCCGATCCAAAACAACACTTACTGACTTTTTTAAGCAACATGACCAGTGATTATTTTTTTCCTTCGTTACATTCAATAGAGCCTTGCATATGAGAGAATTATCTAACATTGACTCCTCTGTCCTTCTGTTACCAGTTTAACTACACAGGAGGCCTTCAGATTGATTTTCCCCCTCAAGACACACAGAGTGAAACCTCACTGAAGACAGTTTCTCTCAAAAGAGCTGTGTGAAGATGGTCCGCCAGACATGTGGGAGAACTGTGATCTTTTTATGGCCAGAGGGCAGACATCATGTTGAGAACAGCAATTAACACGAAGTCAATTGATTTTGCAGTGGGGAGGGATGTAAGTCCCCTTAACAGGGCCCTGTGGGAAAAGCACTCAGTATGGACAACAGAGACTTAAAGGAACACTCCACCGTTTTTTGAAATAGGGCTTATTCACCTTCTTTCCTACATTTAGATAGGTGGGCAAATGCATTTTTGTCTCAGTGCATGCATTGTTTTAGTTTGACAGGGTCGGCGCTAGCTTAGCTTAGCATAATGAATGGAATCCTTTGTTGCCAGCTAGCATGTCTTGAGTAATAGTAATATAAAAAAAATATATAAAAAAACACATAATTACTTCTTGTGGCCTGCATATTCACAACAGGCACAAATAGCGATGCAGATTAACACTAGGCGATTTCCTATGCAGATATTGACTTGGGACTATATTAGGGGGAAGCACAGGTGAAGCACTGCTACTTGGGCGCAGAGATATCACGCCCAAGTAGCAGTGCTTCGCCTGTGCTTCCCCCTAATATAGTCCTTAATATATGTCAATATCTGCCTAGGAAATCGCCTAGTGTTAATCTGCATCGCTATTTGTACTTGTTGTGAATACGCAGGCCACAAGAAGTAATTAGGTGAGTTTTTTTTTTATTTAATTTTTTTTTTTTTTTATCACTTTTACTCAGGACATGCTAGCTGGCAACAAAGGATTCCATTCATTATGCTAAGCTAAGCTAGCGCCGACCCTGTCAAACTAAAACAATGCTAGCACTGAGACAAAAATGCATTTGCCCACCTATCTAAATGTAGGAAAGAAGGTGAATAAGCCATATTTCAAAAAACGGTGGAGTGTTCCTTTAAAGGGACAGAAAAAAAGTCATAAAGGTTTGGATCGGGGATATAATAAAACTAAAACCATAAAAACATTTTTGCTAAACATTATAAAATAAACATTAACTGAAATAAAATAAATACACAAAAACCTAAATGTTTTATATTGCAGCTAGATGCAAGGCAATATTTTCATTAAATAATAAATAAATAACTAAAAGTAAAATAAGAAAAATTAAAAAAATGTCGATTACATTTCCCCACCTTGGAATTACAAGGTTCTTTCTGCATTCTGGACGGTTTTGAGATATTGAGCTTCAAAGTTTTTGCATTCCATTCGACTTTGTAGATAGAACTTTTTTCTTTTTTTTTTTTAAGTAAAGAATCCCAAAATGTACACCAACTTAAAAAAATTAAATAAAAAAAACATCACATAAAGTTGTCATAGAATAAGAATATGTGAATAACTCCATTTGGACGATAATGTCAGATAGAACCTTATCATTTCTATACTTTCTAAACTATCATTTCTATCCAAGGTGACGATTTATCAAGTCAGAAACTTACAATATAGACAAAAATCAGACTAAATCTGATCTTGGATGAGTTTCCTAGCCTAAACAGATCTGATCAAATATTTAATGTTCCATAACAGGCTTTATGAGTGTTAGATCAGGTCAATATGCTCATCTATATATCAGACTATAAAGTCATTCTCAGCTGTGATTTGGAGTCTGTGGTCCAAGACGCCCGATCCTAAAAGGAGATCTGAGAAAAGTGTGTAAGTGGGACAGACCCCTGTACTTTGGGTTCCTCACTTACGTCCTCCCTGCTCTTGTGAGAAGGAGGTCATTCACACCTTGCAGTGCTCAATCATGAGGAGCAGCCGCGCCTGGCCCAAATAAAGCACTACATTCCCCTAGCAGAGAGGTAATGTAGCACACACCATGACAGGAGAGTAGAGACTCTAAGGTCTGGTGTGGGAGTGAAACAGCTGTGGGCTACAGCAACATCGACAGGTCATTTAAACCATAGGGTCCATTTTGAAGCTGACTTTAAGCTATTAGCCCTCTATTTACTTCCTTAAAGGGATAGTTTACCCAAAAATGAACATTCTGTCATTAATTACTCACCCTCATGTCGTTCCAAACCCGTAAGACTTTCGTTCATCTTCGGAGCACAAATGAAGATAATTTGGATGAAATCTGAGAGCTTTCTGTCCCTCCATTGACAAATACCACTTTCAAGCCTATAGTTAATAATTTGTAAATAAAGTCGTAAATTATGTTTTTTGTGCAAACAAAGCACTCGCATCGCTTCATAAAATTGAGGTTAAACCAGTGGATTAGTTTTATGATGTCTTTACTACTTTTCTGGGGCTTGAAAGTGGTAGTTGCGTAGACTGTCAATGGAGGGACAGAAAGCTCTCAGATTTCATCAAAAAGATCTTAATTTGTGTTCTGAAGATGAACGAAATTCTAGCAGGGCCACTATAGTCATATACGATTGACAATTAGCATACAATTAGGATTGGCGGTATGGTTCTGTTCTGGGCGAGAACTCCCTGTGCATCCATGCAGCCTAGCATGGATAAGAGCAGGGAGAGCAGCAAAAAAAAACCTTGGGGTAAACCGAACAGAACCAACATGAATGTATTGCAGATATTATTAATTCTAGATTTGAATGTACAACATGATTCAAGAGTTTATTCTGATTCAAGGGGAATCAGAATGCCAAATCCTGACTGGACGAGAGATGAAGAGCTGGGGATGGAAGAGGGGAATTAGTTCCTGAGAAACGCGATAGCTGTTTATAATACTGAAGGAGCTTATATATGTATACAGTGATAGGCATCGCATTCCTATGGGTAGACATGTATCAGCTGAGAGTCAGCTGATGTGAGCTTGACTAACGTGACCTGCCAGAACTGATGGTACGCTTGATTTTTCATTATTGGGTGAACTAACCCTTTAAAGCATGTTCCTGGTCTCATTATGAGCATTTCACCATTCCATGTTATTGCAAAGAAAAAATATTTTACAATCCTTAATAAAACAAAGAGTCCCAGAAAAGGGACTCTTTGTTTTATTAAGGATTGTAAAATATTTTTTTTAAATCTTGAATAATTTTAAATCTTGAATAAATAATAAATTTCAGAAAAGATGATGTAACTTGGACCACACAAGCTAATGTTGAATAACAGGCAAATAGCTATTTTTTCAAACTTCGCTTGGTTTGGATCCACGTAAGATCCAAACAATTCTTTATTTTTTTTTTTGGTTGAATATTCAATTCAGTCATAGATAGATAGATAAGATAGAAAATGATAAGAAATGCTGTTTTCCCCATTCATAGCGACAACAAATCTAGTTGTAGTGAGGCAATCATCTCATATAAGGACCTATTTCTAAATATATCCCTTTAAAAAACCCAAAACCTGAGACAAAGAGGCGTTTCGTGAATTCAGGAGAGGGTCTGGGAGACTTTTTGTTTGGACAGCTGTGATAAAACACATGTAAGTCATTCTTGAAGAGCACATTCTTGGTGGATGTGTCTAATGAGAATTGTGCGGGAGGTGACTGGCTTATCAGAGCCTCAGCAATGTGAAGAATGAGGACGTTGCTTGAATACAAACACTTTTTTGCCAGGAAAGTGTAGTTATCATGAGACTTGTACACATGTGAGATTGTCATGTGACTATTATCTGTTCAAATTAAAGGCCCATGATAGGACTGTGGCATGAAAATATGTACATAAGGCTGTTGGCAAGAAAGAAAGAAAATTAAAAGACAAATAGCTGGAGATAATAATCTTTGCTTGTTGATTAGTTGTATTGTTGTGAATATTTCTCAGTTTCAGTCATGAAACAGAAAAAAGCATCTCAGTTCATTGGTTTCACTTTATTAGTAGGTTAAAACTTTTACAAAACTCCATAACACCCCCTGGTGGCTCGTTCAAGAGAAAGTTGAAGAATGCTTGTGGAAACTAAGTTGACAAAAACGCAACATACAGTAAATTGCAAATAACTTTATGTCATAACACAGATCTTAGTCCTCCAATCAATAATATTTTGGTTACATTTCTTGAAATCTCCTATTGAAAACGCCTGCATTATGAAAGGAAGCTGTAAGATCCGCAGATGAGAACAGCCAGTGTGTAACTTAACCACTTCAACTGAACTACATATTCACTCATTTTAGGGATGTTGCATTTAAATCATATCAGTGGCATTTCTGAAAAAAAACATGGTATTGTGGTCAGTTGGAAATCTAGACCCATCTAGACCCCACAACATGTGTCGAGGTACTACAAACTATTATTGACTGGTAAAAAAAAAAAAAAAATCGTAAAAGATCACATAAGTGACACTTGAAGATGGGGGGGGGGGGGGGGGGCATCCTGTTCTCAGATGGTGTCATCAATTACTGTTTCTCATCTCGATGTCTAATGCTGTAATCACTTGCTATATATTGCAATGTTTGTCCACTAGATGAAGACAAAGTTACATTTTGTTCTAGCTAAGAAGGCAAAGTAATATTTCCAGATTAAAATTGATCTGTTCATGCATTAAAGACTGATGGAGAAGACAAAAAAAGTCAAAACTCTTTTCATTTCAAGTCATGCCAAAACAAGTCATTTATTGTACATTTCAAATTTGTCATAACTCTTGAGGCCTTTAAACTATTATTTAATTTTCTGAAAGCTTTTTTTCATTTGTCCTTTCCTACTTGTGTAAATATATATGAGTAATAGTAAATCTAGTTATATACCCACACACTGGACAAAAGAAAGGTCTATCTTTTCTATAACAACAGAAAAGGCGTAAACACCAAAAAGGTTGCGTAAACCATGATGACCCACAGAAAAATGTTAAACTGTGTTACGTCTAACCTGTAACAGTGGACACGGACACAGCACGACTCTTCAAAATGTGCAAAAATGACATTGTTGCTGGGAATGGGTCAGGGTTCGGTCATTCAAGTGTTTTAAACGGAAATTATATGAAACATTACGGTTTTAACATTGGTGTTTCTTCAGAAGAAATCAAATTTCCTTTCTTTAGCTTGATAATGAAGAACGAGTTTTGTCTGTGTGACATCAGTAAAGGTGTGACGTAAGGATATAAGTAAGGTGTGATATCACTTCTTTTCAACGGTTGCAAATGATTTATACATTACTTGGTCGCACATCTAACTTGCCATTTTGTCATAAAACTGTATAAAAGACAGCCTTTCTTTTATTCATTAAGGTTAATGAGTGGCACATCAATACAAATATTAACTATTCTCTGTACAACATTTACAATGAGTGAAAAAAATGCTACAGAACAAGTAGAACAGAAAGATATCAAAGCTCCTCTATAACTGATCAGATTAATAGTTATTGAAACAACCGAAACATTAATTGTTACATTCCAAATAAAGGGCACAAACAAAAAGAGATTAAGACCATGCAAAGAAACAGATTCAGTACAATTTGTGCAACAAAGCAAAACTAGTTTGTGACAATCGAGCATGTAGCAGTATTGGCTCCTTTAAAATACAGTGATTCACATAGCATTTGACTAGCTAAATCTGTAAAATGGGAATATGGGAATACAGAATACTGTGAGTGGCATGGTGATCCATTCATGGGATGTACAGTTCAAGCACTTTTATTACATGTGCAGCTTCACTCATGTACATTATCAATATATTACTGTCATGTGATCGAGACAAAACAGTAAAATAATGGGGTCAGTAAGATTTTTTTTTATATGTTTTTGAAAGAAGACTGTTATGCTCACCATTTCTTTGATCAAAAATACAATAAAAACCGTAATATTACGAAATAATATAGTTTCAGTTTTAAGAGATTTTTAAATGTAATTTATTCTTCTGCATCATTACTCCAGTCTTCATTGTCACATGATCCTTCAGAAATCGTTCTGATATGATGATTTGATGCTCAAGAAACATTTCTCATTATCAATGTCGTGCTGCTTTGCAGTATTGTTTGATGAAAGGTCAAAAGAACAGCATTTGTTTATAAAAAGGAAATCTTTTGTAACATTATAAATGTCTTAACTGTCACTTTTGATCAATTTAATGCATCTAGATTTAGATTTAGTTCCATTAAAAAAAAAATTACTGATCCCAAACTTTTGAACGGTAGTGTATATATATTTGATTTTGCATATATTTCATATTTAAACCATAAATTGTTCTAATAGAGACATTTACCATGATATTAAAGGGATAGTTCACTTTGAAATTAAATTTTGGTATGTTTTAGCTTACCTCAAGGGCATCCAAGATGTAGGTGTCTTTGTTTCCGCAGTAGATTCAATTTTGATATTTTTAGGTCAAACCGTTCTTGTCTGTCAGTCATATAATGCAGGTCTGTGGTCACTGTCTCAAAGAGCATGCACAGAGAAGTCCAAATTAAAACAATTCCCCATCGTCCAAATTAAACAATTCCCCATCGTAAGTACACATTGATGGCCTGAGACACGAAACGAGCGGTTTGTGTGAGAAAACGAACAGTATTTATATCGTTTTTACCTTTTGCACACAGCGACGTCCAAGTGATCTGAGGGCGCTTCCTAGTGTGTGACGTGTACGCAGACTGGTGCATAGAAATATACACTAGATGTCGCCTTGGCGACGTAGCCAAGGCGACATCTAGTGTATATATATATGCACCAGTCTGCGTACACGTCAGATCAGATCACTTGGACGTCGCTGTGTACAAAAGGTAAAAACGATATAAATACTCACACAAACCGCTCGTTTCGTGTCTCAGGCCATCAATGTGTACTTACGATGGGGAATTGTTTAATTTGGACGATGGGGAATTGTTTAATTTGGACTTCTCTGTGCATGCTCTTTGAGGTGGTGACCATAGACCTGCATTATATGACTGACAGACAAGACGGTTTGACCTAAAAATATCAAAATTGAATCTACTGCGGAAAAAAAGACACCTACATCTTGGATGCCCTTGAGGTAAGATAAAACATACCAAAATTTAATTTCAAAGTGAACTATCCCTTTAATGTTTTAACTACACTGCATTATGGCCGTAATTTTGTGGGACTTTTTTTGTTTTCTTGGCAAAACTATACAATTTTATTATATCATAATCATTTACTTCTCACTCATTATGTACTATATCCACCTCTTCCTTGAAACTTCAATGGACCATCATTTCATTCAAACAGACTTCTAAGAAAAATAAACCTTTCTTTTTCACATTTTCTATAGATTTTTCTTTCTACACGTATATACTATATTGTACAACTGTGTCATCAGTACTTATACCGTTCACTTGTGCTTCTCTACTACAGTCAAAGGATGGTCAGCACAGTCCCGTTACAAGCTGTATGATTATTTCAGAACTGAAAGCATCAGCCATTAACAGCAGTGTATTTGATCTTAGAATGGACTGACATGATTTTTATTATTTTCACAGCAGACCACAATGTATGTAGGCAGAGAACATTCAAAGGAAGTTCACTTATCTGCAGATTATTGTTATTATACAGTCATGGCTTTCTATTGCTCTGTCCATTGATTCAGCGCTGGATTGTTAAAATTCATAGGCAAACAGTACTTTATAGAGAAAATCTAGAGGGCTGATTAAAATGTTCAAATAATAATAATAATAATAATAATAACAAACCCCACATGTCATAGGATGCATGTATAGCTCTCCTATATGGTGTGATCATGTGATATTTATCATAATTCTACTTGTTTTGTTCATGTTTAGAATACAACACTGAGTTGTACATACTCAGAGGTAGTGTGTATATATAACTGAGAGTGAAAAGTACACTTCTACTCTATATTCCAGTTTCATCACTTGTTTGTGTCATTTTTACAGCCTAAACTCATAGCATGGAAATGGGAACTGTAACTCGTGTGTGTGAGGCAGAGCACATGAGAGACACGATTTTTTTTTAAAGCAATTTGCTCTGTAATACATGATGACTTGGTGTAAGGGGGCAAAGGTGCATTTCAAACCCCCGGCCTGAAGGGGGAGCTCTCTACCAAGTTTGAGTCCTCTACCTGCTCTCAGCTCAGATCCCTACTGCTTGATCTCTAAAATGGAGGGGTTGTGGTCGAGGATAGCCAGGATGATCTTGTCCATGTACTGCCTTAAACGGTAGTTGATCTCCTCTTGTTCTTTCAAAGCTTCAACCAGCTGGAAGGATAGAGAGATTGACCAAATTACTATGGCAGTCTTTCATGTAAAGCTGAAGGACATTTTGTAGGTTCCTCTAGATAAAAACATCTGCTAATGTTCTTAGTGTGAATGCAAAGCGTCAATAAATCATATTAACACTTAAAGGGATAGTTCACCCAAAAATGAAAATTAGCCCATGATTTACTCACCCTGAAGCCATCCTAGGTGTATATGACATTTTTCTTTAAGACGTTATATAAAAAAATGTCCTGGCTCTTCCAAGCTTGATAATGAGAGTGAATGGCTAATGGCTGTTTGTCTTTGGAAGTACATTAAAGCGCATCTATTCATGATTAAAGTGCTCGAAACGGCTCTGCAGGGGTTAATAAAGGTCTTCTGAAGTGAAGCGATGCGTTCGTGTAACTATAAATATCCATATTCAAAACTTTATCGACCAAAACAACTAGAGTTTCCAGCTGACGGACGTACGCATCGATTTACGCCAAAAGAGTAACACTTGACGCACAACGTAATGATGGCAATTAACGCCTCTCGCGGTTCAAACCATAGACAGTAAAAGAAATGGACACAGCGACCCCATTGGATTCAACGGAGAAAAGTGAAGTCAATTAGAAGCACTCACTTCCTGATGGCTGAGCGTACTGCGCAGACTCAAATTGAGCTTGACGACGTAGATGTGACGTGAGCAACCTGTCTGTCTTCTAGTAGCTGTGCCAAGAGAAATATGAATCATTCCCTTCCGAAACTTGCAGAGACGGAGAGTGTGAGTAGGAGGTGTCCATGAGCTAGGAGCAGGAGCAACTTTTGCTAAGTATTCTGATTAATTATTTTGTCATTTTGCCTCCACGTCCCCCCGATTGCCCACGAGCTTCTCCTCCTGTCCATACGGTAATTTTTCTACTGTGCGACAGAGAGTCGCATGGTTATGACGCAATCGTTAGCCTGTTTTTACAAAAACGGCTTCTACGGGGCCATAACGTAAGATACAAGGTAATGGAGCCTTTTATACATTCTCGTGTTTATTTAGAAATAAATAATGGACATAATGGTCTTTAAACACCTCAGATGTAAAGTTATTCGCTGTCAAAGTGACGCCAAAATGAATGGGAGTCAATGACATGCTAACAGCAGGTGATGGTCTGTTAATCAATGGTGGCCCCCGGGGAAGATTCAGTTTTTTCTGAAAGATTACCCCCTTGGTTCAAACACACAGGGCTGGGCAACCGCGTTCAACATTACGTTGTACGAACGCATCGCTTCACTTCAGAAGGCCTTTATTAACCCCTGCAGAGCCGTTTCGAGCACTTTTATCATGAATAGATGCACTTTGATGGACTTCCAAAGACAAACAGCCATTCATTCTCATTATCAAGCTTGGAAGAGCCAGGACATTTTACAACTCCGATTGTATTCGTCTGAAAGAAGAATGTCATATATACCTAGGATGGCTTCAGGGTGAGTAAATCATGGGCTAATGTTCCTTTTTGGGTGAACTATCCCTTTAACTATATATTAAGGTACAGAAACATAAAGGGATGATTCACCACTGATGGGCAAGATATGCTTTAAAAAAAAAGCTACATGACTAGAGAAAAGACTTTCCTTTTTGCCAAAAAAAATAAGGAAAACTTCAACTCCCACAATTATGATGGAAGTATGATCTGTAAAGTTTTCACAAAAGCCTTTAAGCTGTCAAAAATCCAACTCATGAAACACAAATAAACCAGGACTGTGTCCAAAATCGCCCCCTATACCCTTAAATAGGGCACTATTTGAGGGGACAGCCACTTGTAGTGGTGCCCGAAACCATAGTGGATGTAATCGAGTGCACTCATTTAATCCCATAATGCACCGCAACAACGAGTGTACAACTGATGCATACTCAACGGCTAGAGAATACCCATAATGCCCTGTTAGAGTTGTGCCGAATGAATTCCCACATCTGACCAGAAGATGTCGCCCAAAACCGCTGGTCCGATGTGGCTACAGCATAATCTCATACAGGTATAAATTCCTTTTTAATTGATTATTCTATTGTTTAATCAGGGTTTACATGCTAGTTTCCATGACAGTGAGTTCCATGAGTTCAAGATAAATATTTTCAATATTACTGGAGCTGCCAGTTTGCTAAGCTTCAAATAATTATTAAATGGCAAGCTCAAACTATGCAAAAGCGGCAGCCCTTCCGGCGCACTCAGTCTCCGAATTTGCTCACTCGTTTTCATTCACTCCTTCAAGGGGACTATATTAGTGGAGTAACATAGGGAATAGTGAATGAGGATATAGGAGGCGATAGTGAACACAGCTCAATAGATCTGGGTGCAGGTCCTTTGTGAAAAAGTTGTATACCGTAGCATCCTTTTAAAAAGAGTACAAGTTTTTATTTATTACTTAGTGATTACTTAATGAGATTTCATTAGCATAAATGATTATGTGTGAAATGCTAAATGAATGTAATTTTTTGGACACTTGCATATGTGTAGTTAAATGAAAATTAATTATAGTTTAAAGTAATTAAATGCAATTAACATATAATACCCACATTTTAACTATAAAAAGCTGGTTGAAAAACAAACTTATAATTTAATTGAATATAAAATAACTCTACTAACACGTAATTGCATAAAAGAAACATTTTTGAGAATGGGACTAATATCCTATCACTTAACGGGAGCAGTCATTTCTAGTTTGTGAGGTTCTGTATTCTGTGCTTCTCACCTCATCTCTGGAGGCGTTGTCTATCTCCGCTGCCAGTGACTGGGCCTTGGTGTGACAAGCAAACAGGTTTTTGGCCTCATATAGGCTGAGGCTGAGAATCTGTCCGTTGAGATCATCGTTCTGGTCTCTGAGTTTATGGTTCTCCTGTTAGAAGTTGAAATACATCAGTGTGCAATTCATACTAAATTCCAGGAGGTACATATGCATACATTATGCCTATGTAATATACAGCAGTGGTTCTCACTAGGATACCTCTGCACACTTCCAAATGTCAAAATAAGCTAAAACAGCTCAAATCAGTTCTTATTTTAATACGTTCTTTCAACAACTGCCATTTTTATTTAAGAACCAGGGTTCCCACGGCCTTGGGAAACCTGCTTACTGTAAATGAGGGAATTTTAAAAAATATGCTTTTTTAATTATAAGACTTTATACCTGGAAAAGTCATGTAAATTATTTCAGGCTATAACATATTTTGTCACAAATCACAAATGACTGGAAACAAAAGTGTGAACCTTTGAGTCCTTAATCAACTGAGATTATGGAATTTACTTACTATTGCCACTTTTATTTTCTTTAAATAAATAAAAAACATTGTCTTGGATATTGTCTCGGACAGTAGCAGGCCTTGGAGTCAAAATGGTTGAGAACCTCTGATGTACTGTATTTATAACAATTCTCATTAAAATCTGACAATTTTCAATGAATACTGACTTAAATTTCTTTATATTGCATAAGCCACTTTTGTGATGTGTTTTTTGGAGCTTGACAGTTGATGTATAGTATACACAGAATCAGTACACTATACTGTGCATCATAAAAACAATCATGCACCTGTTTGATCAGCAATGATACTGTAAGATAACATATCACAGACAGCACAATAAGCACGGCCATATCTTTCCACTGTACCTGCTTAAGCCGTTTTGCTTCGTGCTCCAGTTCAATCTCTCGAGTCTTGGCATTGTACTCCGACAGCCCAGCAGCGCTACGGCCACGGCCGGGCTTCTCAGTCTCCAGTTTAAAGAGTTGCAGGTGCTCCAGTTCGCGCCGCAGGTCCTCAATCAGCTACATGCACATGTGGATTGTGTGAGAGGTCTGTATATTTAAGTTTATGTATGTGCACAGTTGTAATCTGCAAAAAGACATGCGCTAGGCTACCTCTTGCATGGCCTCTCGCTCCTTCTGAAACTCATGTCTGTTCTGCCAAAGCTTATCCATCATTTTCCTGTACAGATCCATCTCATCCTTCAAACGCAGGCTTGTGTCTTCCAGTTTATCAGTCATACGCTGCTTCTCCTGTGCACAAATATACATACAGTACAAATATATACAACATTTTACCATGAAATTAGTCATTTGGATATAGTAATTCTGTCTAATCAGTGTGACACTGATATATCTTATAAACAAAATAATAAATGCAACATAGCTACATCTAAATCCAGAGGATCATTTATACCATTGTTATACCATATATTGTGTGTCACTAAGTCTGTTCGATGTCAAAAGCATTAAGGCATTTTAGACATAACAGTATGACTGTGTGAAACAATCTGCATTGTGACCAAAACTATACAAATAAATTTGACTTGACATAGAGAGGTAAAAAAATCCCTTTAAAGGAATAGTTAACTTGATAATGAAAATTCCAAACAGTTGATGTACCCTTATTGACTTCCATAGTATTTTTTTTTCCTACTATGGAAGTCAATGGGGTCCATCAACTGTCTAGTTACTGACATTCTTCAAAATATCTTATTTTGTGTTCAGCAGAAGAAAGAAATTCATGCAGGTTTGAAACAACTTGAGGTTGAGTAAATTATGACAGAAGTTAAATTTTTAAGTGAACTTGGCGGCCATTTTGGGTCCCATGCAGCTGTTTTCTAGGTAGGCAATAGGCATACAAGTACAACTAAACTCTATCAAGATCACATTTTAATGTATTTCAAACCAGCAATAAAATCTGACAACAATTTGATCATAAATGTAGCTTCTTCAGCTAAAAACTGCATTTTTCAGATTCAGTCTAGTCCACAAGAGGACCTTTAATATTTGAGCTATATCAGTCAGTGGCCTAGTTTTAAAGCTTTATGGAAAGGCTACAGCATCAAGTCGTGCAGTTGCTCCACAATGTTTCATTCCATCTCAGAGATCAAAGCCTCACAGTCTCTGAGTCTAAATACGGGGCTGCTAATGTCATGCAGTCAGCAGCTTTCACACTCATAACACTGGCTAATGCAAGCAGCACGGAAGAGTGTGCTGTTAACACTGACAAGCTCCAGGGATTTCACTGCCTGCTGAAATGTGTCAAAAGATGCTTCAGAGTGAGGTCAGAAGTGACAAGTGTGAAAATGGGAGTGTGAACGTGTTGGAGAGCAAGAAAGTGCTGTCTTTTAATTGTTAAATTAATCACGTGACACGTAACTTGATGAGCTGATGTATCATGTGGGTCATGTGGTTGTGATGGTGAAGGGAGTTTTAGCTTGAGTTTTGATGCATCTCTGACCTGGTCTAGTTTCTCAGTCTGAGACTTGAGTCTGCACACATTCACTTTCATCTCTGCGTTTTCCTCTTCTAGCTGCTGGACCCTATAGGGAGGAATCATCCATTATAAAGTAGTATGCCATACACTCCCCTGCTGAATAGTGTTTCTGTGATATAAGGTCCTGAAACCCCCACATGCTTCACATATGTGTTTTTGAGAGGTTTCTTATCTGAGACTTCAGGTACCTGTTACTAAGCAGCTCAATGTCAGTGCTCTTGTCTCTCTCCATCTTACTGTAGGCCTCTCTGTGTCTCTTCAGCTCCTCCTCCAGGCATTGCTCTGCACGCGTCTCCTGATCTTTGATCTGCTCCTCCAGCTCATGTACCCTGATGGGTAAACAAGTACAAATAAACACATACAGACATTAGAAAACATATGCTACATAAGTCTCTTATGCTCACCAAAGCTGTCAAAAATACAGTAAAAACAGTAATATTGTGAAATATTATTACAATTTAAAATAACTGTTTTCTATTTGACAATATTTTTAAATGTAATTTATTCTTGTGATGTCAAAGCTAAATTGTCTGCATTATTATCCAGTCTACAGTGTCACGTGATCCTTCAGAAATCAGTCTAATATGATGATTTGATGCTCGAGAACTATTTCTTATTATTATCAATGTTGAAAACAGTTGTGCTGCTTAATATTTAAGATTCTTTAATTAATATAGAAAGTTCAAAATAATTTATTAGAAATAGAAATCTTTTGTAACGATATAAATCTTTACTGATTTAAATTGACCAATTGAATGCATCCTTGCTGAATAAAATGATTAATATCTTTAAAAATGAATGACCCCACAATTCAAAAATCTGTATGCTCTTTATAACATATTATATCTGTATCTAATAGTCAGATCTCTGTCATCTTTACCTGTGAACTAGTTGTGTGTTTTCCTGTTTAAGTTTGGATTTCAGATCTCCGTTAGCCAGGCTGTCGTTCTCAAGCTCTGTTATCTTCTTTTCCAAATAACTCACCTGCAATAGGAATAAAGAAGAGTTTGTGGTTACACTTTATTTTAAGGTGACGTAGATACATTGTACTTACTCATATAAGTACTGAGTAATATTAATTAACTACATGCACTTACTATAGAATTACGGTTAGGGTTTGGTTTAGGGTTATTTACTTGTAATTATGCATAATTTACAATTATAACTATAGTAAGTACATGTAGTAATGTGTAACTATGTCACCTTAAATTAAATTGTTACCGAGTTCACATTCACAAGTAAACTGCATTATTATAATGGCCTTCACAAGTATTTCTGAAACATTATTTGATTTTTATCAGTTTATTATGCATTAAGCAATTCAACAATAAATGTGGTCTTCAATTCAACTTCATTATGCTTCCAAGACCTTTTCAGTGATGTCAATATCACAGGAGTCGATGCTGTCTCTGAAGAGATCCTCTGTGCTGCCCTGACTGCTGCTGAAGTTACTGTGATGGAAGAGCTGACTGTGAAACACACAGAGAAACAGAGAATCAGGACATCTTCTCTCTAACCAGTTACCAGGCAATGGGTATGCAGCACTTTGTAATGTTATACTCTACAGATCTTGTGAACGTAACAGAGATGAGAGACTTACCGACCAAATGCTGTACTGGTAATTTTCCTGTTTGGGCTGTAAAATCAAAAGATCCCTGGATTAGAGAACAGAGTTCTGCACTGCTACAACCTTTTGCAACTCTTTTACATTTTATATTCTCCTGACACATTAAACAGCTTCCTAAAATCTACACATTCACTCAATTTTTCCATCATATACAAACTGTAAATGATATAATACCATGCAGAAAATACAATTGAATGGGTATAGACACTGAAAGATAAAATCAGAAACATATTTATGGCAGATAGACAGATATAGACAGACAGACAGATAGATGGATGATGGATGGATTGATTCTCAGTGCTTCCCATCAATCTTGCAGTCCACTGCAATGTTTTGTTTATTCGATTCTGGTTATCAGTTTTGTTTAGAGCCTAATTATTGATTCACTATCGCCCCAAGTGGCCAAGATCAGGTACTGAAGTCAGTTTGTCCTAGGTAATGAGATTACACTGATAATCAGACGGCTCTGGAGGACCTCAGTAAAAATAGAACACCTGCACTCTAATTTAAACCTCTGACTGTGTTTATGTAACTGTGTGACCCACGTCATTCTTTAAACCCCGTCTCTCGTTACATCACACAGGTCTGAACTCCGAAATACAAGTCAGCTCTCTCCTGTCCTCAAACCCAACCCAGACATCACAGCACTGACAAAACACGTATAACTACCACAACAATGATAGACCCAGACAATCTGCGAACCAACAAAATACACTCAGCATTCACACACATGCCCTCAAAAGTGCAGTTGCACATAGTTTTTCATGACCTGTCTTGACCGGTTGGCTTGACATATTTGATACAAAAAATATAGAACAAAACAGAAATTAGTAATAATCTGATGGCTTTTACACTAAACAGTCATCCAACAGAGGAAGTCTTCCTAATGTTTTTTTTTTAAGCTTTAAAAAGGTGTAGTTCATATCGGTGCCAATCATGTTTTGCATGAATGCATTTTAACTTTGGCAGAGTATGCAGTGGAGGATTTGGACAAAAATGCCAGGGGATTAATAGCCAAAGGCCACAGAATGCCACATGATCCCACTTCCCCATCACACTTATTCACCCAGAGAAAAGGAAATTACACAGCTCTTACTGAATGTCTCTCTTGCACCATTTCAAACCTAGGCTGTTCCAAAAGGTAGACACTTGATTATGCTGCTTTCTAAAATACTGTTTATTATCATTTATAATAATAATAATAATAATAATAATAATAATAGTAACGAGAAGGCAATCCCAGAATGCACTGCATTAAACTTGGAGAAAGGATTCCTTTGTGGTAGAGAAAGTGATGTATGTAGCTAAATACACTTTTACAGAGCATATGTAAATATTAATCTTAATTTTCATTTATGTTAATCTTTTTAATGCGTATTACAGTGTCATGCTTTTAGCTTAGAAACATGCTAATACCAAACTATAGTGCCACAATTGGCTTCTGGAAGTAAAAATCCCATTCATTTTCTTCAAAGGGAAATTTATTTTTGAACTATAACTTATAAACCATTAAAGACAAACCTACAAGGCTACAATCAACAGTATATGCTTTTTTTGTTGAAGACATCAGCACACATTAATCCAACAGATTTTTGTAAATAATCATGTTCATAATCACCCATTTTCACAAGCAAATCGCACCAAAATAACACACACATACATTACACACACACACATCTGGTTTGCTATCTTTGTGGGGATTCTCCATAGAAGTAATGTTTTTTATACTGTACAAACTGTATCTTCTAAACTCTTTACACACTAACCCTAAAAGTCATGATTAAACTGGTTGGTTTGGTTTATGACTTAAAACTCTAAATTAAGACTTTTTGAAAATCCCTTTGGAAAAAATGAATGGGATAAATACTTCCGGAACCAAGGCAGCTGAAAAAGTGGACGGGCACTGTTGCACTCAATTTGTGTGCCGTCTATGTGCTCATGAAGTAACTCATGTAGGTCAGGACGGTTAGGATGCTGTCTTAGAAGGCAGCTGTCTATGTAGGAAGTATGCAGTGAGGCAGCTCAGCAGGTTTTGTGATAAAGCGTCTATGTCTGCAGTATAATGTCTCGGTGTCAGTAGCATATGAGGTGGAATCCTCATAATCCCATGATGCATTAAAGTCTTATTACAGAGGAAAGATTGCAGTCGTTCTCCTGAAGTACCAACTATGTTATGTGGTCACATGACAATAAAAGGATTATTTCAGCAGTTTTCATCAAATTCCACCACACACACACACACCCACTTAAACACCCCAGGCTTTTCTTGAGGGTTTCAGTTTTCCCACACTGTCTCTGATAACATTCACAAAGATTAGTAAACCTTTTGACTGGAACATTGTTGCTATGGTAACAGCTCCTTTAATGAAACCCGTCTCCCGATAAAGCTTTTGGCAGGGGTGATTAAAGAGACTCATAAAAATATATCTAGCTTTAACTTAGAGTGAACTGAGAGATAAAGAATTGTCTCAGAAGAGCAGTGCAGTTAAGGGCACTAAAAACAGGATTGGACATGTAACCAAAGATTAAGGTAGGACAACATGCTACATTTTAAGCATAAAATGGCCCCCCCAAAAAAAACTATATTTGTTTGTATTTTTATGCTTAAAGAGTGCTGCAGGAGTCCTAAAACCAGAAAACAAGTTGGCATTTAGAACTTGAAGTTCAATCGTCCTAAAGTCACTGGGTTTATTGAAGGGATTTTTGGTTAAACTGTCTGAAATAAGGTCTGTGGTTAATTCTACAACATAAAATTCATATACTTTTACAGCCTCACACTTTTGCAAACTATTCTAACTAAAACTTGTAGATTTTAGATAAAGTTTGAAAGCGTTTTTGTAAACTTAGTCATGCGGACGTGGTGTAGTAGGGTTATAGCCCAACTTTAGCTTTTTACTTCGACTTTGTATTTAGGCTTCAAAATTCAGAAAAGTTGTGTTAATTTTTTTTTGTTTTAATTTCATAAAGTTCTGTTGATCACAGAGCTTATTTTTTGCAATAATCCAAAAGTCAATGGCAAAATCCTTGTATACTCTAGTAGAGTGCCATTAGCTTAGCAATATGCTAACTTCAAACTCAGTCTCCTCTTACCTGTTAGCTTTGAGGTTTTTGAGTCTGGCCTCCAGGTCATTGAGCAGGTTGACTTTCTTGCAGCACTGAGAGCAGTAAACATCCAGAAGCTCACTGTTGTACAGGTGTCTGATCTTCTGAGGGGTCTGGCCAGCACTGTAAACACCAAGTGATCATCAATACTGGCAGTAGGAGCATTCAGATTGTTCTTGCTCACAATATTTAATAATATAATATGATGAGAGATTTCAAATTTTGCATAGTTATAAGAACGTCTAATGAGCTGTTATTGAGTTCATGACAGGATAATTATCACACAGCTGAAGATTTAAGAGCTAAAGATTTAAAAGTACCACTGTAAGGCAAAACTGTTTCATACAATTGTATGTTTGACAATGAGATAATTAATAGCTGTCAAAAATTCCCAGCAACATTCATCCGAGAAATCGTATTTTAGTCAGAATTATAAATAAATTCTCCACAATGATAACATTCTCATGGAGTAAATCTCATGAAAATAAAATGTTTAAATTAAAATAAATCCTATTTTGCTTAAAGGAAAATTGTGCTTATTTTTTAATCATTAAGATTGGTACATTTTGAATTGGTACATTATTTTACACACAACTTATCATTACCATAATGCATTGAGACTTTAATGCTTTACGTTTTTTCTTTTAAAACTGTGTTGCAGAATTTTGAGAAATGAGAATGTAATTTTTCGGCATTTTGGTAATTATAATTTGGATAAGGATCTGCTTGATTACCATGAAAATAATGTCACAAATATATAATTTAATATATAAATAATAACATATAAAAATAATGATTGGCTTTAAATAAATAAAAATATATTTTATATACAGTATATATATATATATGTGTGTGTGTGTTATATTAATATATAAATCATTTCTTCTTTCTTTCTTTTAGTTTTGGCCTGGACATGGTCTGGTTTCATGCTATTCATCCATATTCATCCATGCAATCAAATGACAGAGATCACACATATAACACAGTGTGTCAGTATTTTATGTGAGAGGTGTGTACTTGTGAGCTAGTTAACCTGGAGGGCAGAGAGGAGCCCAGGTCAGAGAAACCATTAGTACGTGTGTCATCATCGGGGATGGGGCTGCTGGGAGTGAAGTCCACATCCTCTCCCTCTCCATAGTCCTCAAACTGCTCCTCCACTGAGATTACTGAGGCCGCTGCTGACGAGACCATCTGACCACAGCTAAACCAGAGAAAGAGTATAATTTCATTTCAGAATAATTTCATTCAAATGTGATTATTTTCAATTGAAATAAACATTAATTATTACATTAAATAATATTTTAACTAAACAATAAATTCTGGAATCATAAGCTCTAAAAACATTAACAAATACCCAAAACATAATTATCCATGATGCTTACTTGTTTCTACGTAGAAAGAGTCCACCCAGTCCTTCCTCTTTATCCTCATGACGTCCTCCTTCAGAAGATTCAGATCCTGCCCCGCTGTCCATGTCTGACTCCTGCGCATCCCGTCCACCCATTCCTTCCTCATCCGAATACAGCTGGCACTCTGGGTACGGCCGCGTGCATACGATGATCGGGGGTCCCAGACTCCCCTCCCCGTGCTGCAAACAGATATCATAGAAAACCTTTTCAATAAAGTCATATTGCTCAAAAATCAAATGCAAATACGACATACAGAAATTGCTCAAAACTAGACCGGATTACTGTGACTCACTATGTGGTCTCTTCACACACACAGGTCTTAATGAAGTGACATGAGAACTTAAGAAGACTTAAGAACTTTAGAAGTCCTCTGTCCGAGGAACACAAAAGATGATGGGTCAAAGGTTATGGAAACTTTGCTCATTAACCCCAGAAGACACAAACGACACTAAGACAGGACAAAGGTCATCATGGTGAATGGGTGTGAAACATTTCAGTTGACTAATGAATGGCGAGTCTAACAAAAGAGAAGGATGAACATTTAGATTGTATAGCAGAGACAGAAATTGTGCTCTCGTAAAGAAATAAGTCATATTCTCCATTTGAACTAGCATTTTTTTTCATACATGCTCTCCAACAACAAGTGCAGCTCTAAAATTTTAACTTGCTTATTAAAATTCATGTCACATCTCAATGGCAAAAGGACGATGTGAATCAGCTGATGCTGTCCAGTGGCTCATTGTTATTTGCACAGAAAGAGCAGAATAATTAATCACACTATGAGAGATCGTTAAGTCTTTATATATGTTTGCATACATATATCAACATTTTTGGTTATGCTCTATTTTAAGCTGACTTAGTTACATTGTACTCATTTAAGTACTGAGTAATATTAATTAACTACATGTACTTATTATAGAGTTACGGTTAAGGTTTGGTTTAGGGTTAGTTACTTGTAATTATGCAGAATTTACTGTTATTATATGGCAAGTGCATGTAGTAAAGTGTAAATCACCTTAAAATAAAGTGTTACCGAAATGTTCTCTCTGTCTAATATAAAAGTATATTTATATTTGCAACTAGGAGATACTGTCGATGTCTTGGGAGATACTGTATTATTAAAACAGAATTAATCGCTGGTCATTAAGCCTTTACTGCATTCTGGGGAACTACAATACACACCAGTCAGTGTGCTTTAAAATGACTTCACATCCCTCACAGATGATCATATGCTGTTCATTCATTCATACCGTAATTCATCCAATAGAATCAAACGTTCCACTACTTTGAAGGTGACATAAACATTCACTAATTCCAGAAATAAATTGCCATAAATTGCTAATGGCATACAGTGGCTCTAAATTTATTTGAACACTTAGAAGGCACATTTTAAAGTTTCTTTGCCCATAGAAAAATAGCACTCATTTTTAAAATGACTTTTAACCATCTGTTCCTGAGGTAATTTTAATGGACGTATGAAGTCAGGTTGTCTTTTATCACATTAACTACAAATACTTTTATCCCTATATTGAACAGTATATCTATACTTACTGAAAATGAATAAAACAAATACAGAATTGAATAGTAAGTGCTATAAAATGCTAGAACATACAAAAAAGGGGGTGCTAGAAATGTGGTCCTAGGACTGCGGTCCTGAAACTGCAGCCTCCAGTATTGCAGGATTACCTACTCCACTTGATTAGTACTGCTTGATTAACACAGGAATGTGGTAGTCAGCTGCTCTCCTCTCCTATGACCCTCCCTCACTCTCTATACTAAACCTGTACCCTCTTTTTCCCCTTTTCTTTATTTTAGAAAATACATTTTCTTTAAATCTTTATACTCTTTTTCTTTCCTCTATAATATACAATATATACATTTTTCTACCATCGCAAACACCTTTCAATCTTTTTCGAAAAGCACTGCATTCTTATCAAAGTCTATGCAGTGTATATATGAATATACATTCACACCTCAGCGAGCCTGTTACATTCCTTTGTAGGTCACACACACGATACTCGCTCACCCCTCCCACTCATGCCCACATGGCCGATCTAACAAAGACCTATGCACAACAACAACAAAATTATTCTTTAAAAAAGATACGTGTCTTATAATTGTCTAATAATTTAGTTCTCATGTAAATGTATCTCGTTTTAAGGATGTTTAGATATTTTTAATGGAAAATAGGACAAAAATTCTGATAAAGAAATTCTGCAACATAGAACAACTGCTGTGAGCAGAGACGTGTCGTCCCAAACTGCAGGATAACTAGATATCCTGTAACCCCTGCTTTAGTCTTGTGCATTTATTAAAATGTCTTTCGAAAAAAAAAAAAATGCTTCTGGTTTGCAGTCTGATCTGAGATTATGCCTACGGCAAGGAAATGTAACGTCCGGCCACAGGATTAAACATCTCAGGCCTAGTCACAAATGTGAGCAAAACTTTGATTCTTCCCACATGGCTGCATCTTTGGAGATAACAGAAGAGGAGCAGATTACTGATGACTGATATCTGCATAGTCTTAATGTGAAGCTTTGACAGCATAATAGAAGTTCTCCTAGCTGAGCAGACACACTCTGACTGCAGTAATGTAAGAGGAGACACAGGGGTCTCCTGCAGTGAGAGCCCAGATAAAAGACCCCTTTTGGTCCAACTCAACCTGAATCTGCCAGCCCCCCAGACAGCACCGTCTGGAATGCCTAGACTTAACATTCATTATTTACACTCTGCTTCTGACAGACTTCTTTTAATGTTAGGCATGCATTAATACACACACATACTTCACATCATTTCATAAACAAATAAAGCCTATACACACACACACACACATTTCAATGTTCTTTTATATATCATGTATAGTTACACTTAAATGTATTTCACAGATGAAAGCAGTTATATGCAGTTGCAACTATTATCTTTTCACACACCAATACTCTGTGTATTTGGTGACAAAGTGATTTGGTGACCGATTAAAGGGTTAGTTCACCCAAAAATGAAAATTCTGTCATTAATTACTCACCCTCATGTTGTTCCAATCCCGTAAGACTTTCGTTCATCTTCGGAGCACAAATTAATATATTTTTGATGAAATCTGAGAGCTGGCTCACTCCTTCATAGGCTTCAATGTAATCGATATCTATCGATATATATGTTAATTAAATCGTTATTTTTGGGGGGGTTTGCGCATAAAAAGTATTCTCGTCACTTGATAAACTTGAGCCACTATAGTCACTTGGACTATTTTAATGATGTCTTTACTAACTTTTCTGGGATGGCAGATATCGATTACATAGAAGCCTATGAAGGAGTGAGCCAGCTCTCAGATTTCATCAAAAATATATTAATTTGTGATCCGAAGATGAACAAAAGTTTAAATTTAGGGTAATGAGACTCAAATTTAGGGTATCACAATTGTATTTTAATGTTTCAACTCACTGTTGAAAATCAAAGCAGAAACAGTTTGCTCTTTGCTTTTTATTAACATGATGGACTGATGCTGTCATGCTGCAATACTGCTGATCCACCCTACCTCAGTGATTTATACATTATTGCGGAGTACGGACTAAGGACACTAAGTGCTCAAATATACCCACCAATGTGTCCACAATACAGTATGCTGAGTTGGAGAGGAAGATCAACATTAAAAAGCCAATGACTCCGCTCGGGAATATACAGCCCGGTATTGATTCAAACGCATAATGATGTCAATGCTGAGTGAAAGCTGCTGTATTCCTCTGGAGTGTAAGTGCGATCTGGTCAATAGTTATTGTGTAATCAAACACTCTTTTATGTGTTATTACTGACCAACAGCAATATCCTTTTATTACTTGGCTTAAAGGGACAGTTCACCCAAAAATGAAAGTTCTGTCTTCAAGAAAGAGTGAATAAAACCGGTTTTCTTTGTCTCAGAACACGCCTGAAAACATTCAAATACACAACATGTCCCAAAGATCTCTGATTATAAATAATAGAGAAGTTTTTGTCTGTGAAGTAGATATGGAACACAGAGGACTGCATGATGGAGGAATCCACATCAGTCTCACACTTACATACATCATTAGATTATTTTCCTCTGTGAAAGCAGAGCAAATATTTTTCTCTAATGTTTAGATGCGGTTTAATTTTTCTCTGTAGATCTATAAGAGCAGCACTTCTTCACAGATCTGCCGTCTCATGATGACAGCAACCCACACACACAAACACAACACTGGCTAGCATCCAAAGCACACCATCATATTCACAGCTTTTTCAAGTGCAGCTCGCTAGAAATGTCAAGTGTGCACATAAACATGACAGAAAAACCTCTCAAACTTCTGATGACAATAGCGATCCCTGCCAAATACAGAACTGGCTGCTAGTATTGAAGATTTTTCAGGTAACAGACAAAACAAACATTTTGGACCAACTGACAACCCAAATCAATGTACAATGAACTACCTCAAAGCAATAAGTATGTACAAATTATCGTATATCTTGAAATAGCTTTAGCTTTAACATTACTGTTTTGTTCTTATTTACCAGATATCAACTAACTGAATGCTAATTTTAGCTAATGACCCAAATGAACCTGTCGCTAGCGAAGTATTTGGATTGAAAACTTATGTACACTTAAGTATAACCATCAGTTACGTTACTGAAGTGACAAAAGAAACATGCTAGCAGGGGACATTCAACATGGCTGCACATTTTCCGTATCAATTGCGCTTGGCTGATTTTGTTTGAGATCTCAGTGGAAATGCAGCTGGATAGTTGGCCATCTCACTGCCTACACAGTCAGCAGACAAAAGACAGTGTGGATTTACAGGGAGCCATGAGTCATAATCCAGTTCTCGGGGCTCTAAAACTGCCAGCCACCCTTCTCTGGACGGTATCAAAGCGAAACACCTTTGAACTCTTTATTGACCTTGAAAATGGTAACCCAGCAAACACACAGAAAGGCCAACCAGAGCTGTAGTTACACAATCAATACTGCAGAGGCACCTGGCAAAGCAAATTACCTTATTATCCCACAGCTTGTGTAAGTGTCCCTCTGAAAGCAAGACATGTGGAGACAAGTAAAAATATGGTTCTCAATTTAGTTGCTCTAAGATCTGGGCACAATCACAAACACGTACCAGTGAGTGACTTTAAAAGGTCGGTCACAAAATGTTCATCCACCTCTGTCCCTTGGCAGAGATCTCATAGTAGTCTGGATGCACCATATTATTACATTTTAGAGTGTCCAAAATGCAATTAACCTCCTGTCTCAACTATAACACTGAATTATAACTTTTGCTGGGCTTTGCATTACGGTATCCATGAAATGGTAGTGCAGATAGTGCCAATGTCACACACAGGTCCTCTGCTGCCCACGCAATAAACTAGGCCTGATACAGCATTTCATAAAGGATCGATATCTAAAGCTGTCAGACCTGCTGCTAAATGACTGTAGTCTTAAATGGAGTAGACAAGAGAACTGGACTGACCCTATACAGGATCAGCTTATAATGTATAGTCAAAAAGCAAGCAAAAGTTAAAATAAAAATCCTAAAATTTCTGGGGGAAAAATGCTAACAAGCTATATATATACACATGTGTGTTTAAGATTGATAATAAGAAATGTTTCTTGAATACCAGATTAGCAAATTAGAATCATGTGACGCTGAAGACTGTATAAATGACTGAATAAATGACAATTTAAAAAACTGAATACAGTCATTTCAAATTTTTAACATTTTAATAATACTTAAAAATAATGAGAATAAGAGACTTATTTATAAACTCTCTCTCTCTTAATAAATATATACTGTATTCTTGTATGTACTGAATGTACATGTAGGGCATGTACTGAAATCCAATATGCTAACACATTATATGATAATCATATATATTTTATAAACACAGAGAGAGACCAGGTCTTTGTATTGACTGAACTTTAGCTGTACAGTGAACAATTGTCAGCATATAGCGGCCAAGCACTCGGTTGTAAAAGTTTAAGAAGCCAATAAGACTTTGACCGACCTCCCTTTGCAAAACAAACCACAAGAGAGGGTAAAGGCAAGCGCCAGGGAAGGAATTTCAATGGCTGTATACCCTATTGTTCCTTGACCTTTCTGAATTGTCCTTTGCCAGTGGAAAAAAACATCACTTCAACATTAAGAACCACACACATTCATACAAACGCAATGTGGATGCGGTGCTACCAGCAGGTGGTCATTAACCGTTCGGGAGTCTTCCCAAACCACCCCAGCACCCTCAATCTCCCCTTTCATGTTCACACACTCCCTTCAAACTATCAGCCGTATTCAAAACTCCACAGTCCCTCCCCCTCGACAACCCCCAAAACCACAACTCCCAGCGCACACCATTAGCCCTGCTCCCAAGAGACACAGAATTAACTGTTTAGGTTTATGAGCATGTGCACTTACAACAGTAATCAACCATTCTGCTAGTTTTTCTACACCATTAGTCTCATTTGAGGTGTAAAAATGGAGGTTATTTGTGTTATTTGTCAAAGAACAGATATTTTCACCAGACTGGCATTTAAGAAACAAAACAGTTAGAAGAAAACTGGAAACAATGGGGTCACCAACGGTTGTTCAGTAGACGAAGGCAGACACAAACACACACAGGCACCGCCAAAAACACATCGACATAGTCCAAACACACACAAGCAGTCTAAACACACGCATAGTCTCTCACACTGTCTGATTAGCATTTCAATAGCGTGACCCCTTTCCCCTCCAACAGATTACCACACAATCCAGCCCGGCTCTCTAGTCATTCATTCAACTTGTCATTCAAAGGCAGGTGTAGCGTTTTGGAAAGACACAGGCTGGTTGTGAATTCCACCACACTCAGAGCCTTCACATCATGTACTAAAATGAGAAAAAAAATAAAAAATGCACTCACGTTTCATTTAGCTTTAACACTCTAAAGTGCTGTTGGGAGTCAACGAGAGCTCCCAAGAGATCTCTTCAGCATCATTGTTGGGAGAAGATGATAATGTAAGCTGAGAGATTGTTACAGTGTCTACATTGATGCTACACTGAAAAAAATCTATGTCAAAAATATTATTTAACATCACTGAAACAACCAACAAAACTCAATGTTATGGGTTAAATCAGGTATAAATAGCTCTTTAAGGTAACAATTGCAGGTTCCCACTTGGTACAGTGCAGGAACGAGGATGAGAGAAAATCATGAGAGAAAGAGCAGGAACAATGGACTTGGCTGCAGCAAATGTTCACACGTGCTAGTGTTCTCATCTCTTCCTCTTACCCCTCCGCTCAATAATGAAGATCCATCATCTCCATCCTCTCTGCCCGTGCCGGTTAAGCCCTCGTTGGCTGAGGACGTCCAAGACTTAGTGTCCCCGTCTCCCTCCAGGATCCCCACCCTCACCACAGTCCAACAGGTGAAATATCAGCGACCAGTCCTGTCAGATTTTAGCGCTCCTGTGGACGTGTGGCTTCGGGTATCTCCACCTAGCCACCACTGCTCCAAACTGCCTCAGTCCTCCTCACACATACACACACACACTCGCTCCGACCTGCATCGACCGATCATGCGGCCACACACCAACACACACGGACAGAGACGCTACTGATCTGGCAACAGTTGTTGGGCTTTTGGCCACTCCTCTCAGCAAATCACCTCCCCTACTCCTGCCTGTCACATTCCCTCCCTCTCTCTGCCTCGTTCTCTCGGTTGTTGCTAGGAAACTATTCCGCTGAGCCGTCCCACAGCTGTGACATCGAGTGGAGCGTGAGTGTGCTCCTTCGCAACACACACTGCTATCTTAAGCCTAACCTCAGCTGTGCTGCATAATACACATAATTACAGACAATTAACCTTCTCCTCATTTAAGTGTCATGATAAATAAAGCAAATAGATAAATAAGATACAGATACATCAAAGAATCAATAGGGGGTTGATCATGCGCTGCCCTGGAAAAACATCAGCAGTGTTATTTGGATCAAAAAAGTAAAAGCTCTTGTTTTCTGTAAATGTCCTAAATATAAACCATTAGCCAAGTATTTTTCTTTAAAAATCCCTTATACTACTACTATATCAACAAACATTATAAAACATCATGACAAAGAAATGTTACTTTATTAATATACTACAAGCAGAAATGCCACAAATCCAAAGCACAACACTTCATATGGGTCATCTAAGCTCACTGGAAAAACTAACATGTGGTGACTTTCCAGCAAAATT
Organism: Rutilus rutilus; assembly: GCF_951802725.1. NCBI lineage: Eukaryota > Metazoa > Chordata > Actinopteri > Cypriniformes > Leuciscidae > Rutilus > Rutilus rutilus. Next base: position 39,444,438 of record NC_140209.1, on the reverse strand, counting down.
ATCTTACGTTGCTTCTTGTACGTTTTGCGACACTTTTAAAGTGGAATGTCCAGTGAGTGTCATTAAAAGCGAGTTCAGTTTCATCTGAAACAGATGAATGTGAATCTGGCCAGTTTTATTACTTTAGTTGTGGTGCGTATCGTGACAGTTGGGAATTGAAAATGTCAAAATTTCTTAACCAATAGTTTAAAAAAAAAGTGAGGTGGAGTGATGTAATCTTGATCCATGTTTCACACTTTTAATCAAAGTGATTAATGTTAACCTAGGGTTTAAGGGATAGTTCATATAGGATAGAATACATTTCTGTCATCATTTACTCACCTTCATGTTGTTCCAAACCTCTATGACTTTCTGGAACAATAAAATAAGATATTTTGAAGAATGTTGGTAATCAAACAGTTTTGGTGTCCATTGACCTTCATTGTATGGATAAAAAAAAACAGACATTTGTCAAAATATCTACTTTTATGTTCCACAGAAGAAAGAAAGTCATACAGGTTTGGAAAAACATGAAGGTAAGTAAATGATAACAGATATTTCAATTCTGGGTGAACTTTAAGCACAGTATGAAATTATTTATCATTAGCAAACTAATTTAAAGGGGTGGTTCAGAATTTTGGACATCGGACCTCATTTACAAGTTAGCCTGTTTGTTATTTATCAGTGGAGACAGTTTTCAAAAAATTTCACCCAGTCCTTCCAGTTGCATAGTTCGCCGGTGCTAGGCTAGCGCGAGTCAACGGTATCTGCTATCTTGCCATTAAAAACAGTTTTACCCACTCCACAGTACACCAAAAGCAAATAAATTATAACGCCAGGCTACCGACGTAAATGTCTGTTGAGAAAATAATGTTAGAAATCAAACTACCCTTTCATCGCATTGCAATAGTTATACTTTGTTCCCTGTATTTATTAGCACAGTCTACAACAGCGGCGAAGTGATATTAAGTTACCTAGGCAACCGAGAGAGCCGGTCCACATGACAATCACGCAAGTGTATTTACCTGCCGCTGACACTCATCACTACAGCAGAAGCAGAGTATATTTCACGAAGAAATCAACAAGACATAGGACTATGGCCACATTTGAAACCCATGGCAATGTTTTGGACTTTGGAGACGATGCAGGCGAGGAATGTGTGTTATTCAACGAACCGTAACTTACATGTATGAGCTGGAATACACAGACGAACACAGAGGGTAGAAATAGAAAGAATGTCTGTCTGTAGAGACAACAGCAGCTGGAGATGCCGTAGAGAACCGGGACAGAACATCGGGAGACCGGTGGTGCCAGTGCAGAAAATGTATAGCTACATATAGCTAGCTAGACGGACTGTAGTGCGCTTCTGTTCTGTGTTTACTTTTAGGCGGAGCAAAGTAAAATTCCGCCGCTGCTGAGAAACTAGTTCCTGTAAATGTAATGCGATCATTGAGGTGCAAGAGTAGTTTGATTTCTAACATTATTCTCTCAACAGACATTTACATCGATAGTCTGGCGTTATAATTTATTTGCTTTTGGTGTACTGTGGAGTGGGTAAAACTGTTTTTAATGGCAGGCTAACAGATACCATTGACTCGCGCTAGCCTAGCACCGGCGAACTAAGCAACTGGAAGGACTGGGTGAAAATTTTTGAAAACTGTCTCCACTGATAAATAACACACAGGCTAACTTGTAAATGAGGTCCGATGTCCAAAATTCTGAACCACCCCTTTAACTTTACAATTGGAAAATGAACTAGAATTAACTTCCACAACTAGAGTGGTCTTATGACTGATTTATAGAATATCTTAAGAGCTTCCTTAATTAAGACTTCTCATAAATTCACAGGCTCACAGCAGCAATGAGCTCTTGCTAGAGGCAAAGACGGATGAAATAAAAATCTAATCAATGGTGAACATTTACACATGTACACTCACACTTCCACAGCTTTGAGTGAGAAGTCTCGTATATGCTGTGCTCTGTTTGTGAACGCATATGTATGAGGTTTGAGATGCATGTTTATGCAGGTGCATTAGATACTGTATCTGTGTGTAAGAGAGAGAGAAAACAAGCAATCCTCCTCTGTTCTAACTCTCTACTGTGTATCAGTGATGCCCCACTTTCTCATGATTCCCATGAGGTCAGTGCTGCAGCACCGGCAGTTAGTTTTGGCCCAGCGGCATGACCCGGACCTACCTCTCACGTCCTCAGCTCTCTGTCAGAATTCAGCTCTCTCTCTTCAAATTATCTCAAAATACAGTACACATGATCTCTGTGATGCTGCAGGGATAGACATACCGTCTGAGCTGTAGTTGAGAAGATGGAAGAGAGAGACAGGGAGGGTGGAAACACGAGAGTGGATGCTGCAGATGAAAAGACGATCACACAGCTCTATCACAAACTGGTGCTTGGCTCCTGAAGCTGTTTACAAAGCCAAATCCATTCTATTTCAGACATGTTTGTCCTGCTTTACCTTGATTGTTATTGCAGGTAACTGTGTAAAGAGAGTTGTTTCTGACTGTTATTTCAGTCAGGTGTGGTTGATCTCCACTTGCTTCCTGTTGTCAGATTTCAAAGGAAACACAGTTGCAATTGTATCATTTTCTCACAAACTGTTTTGAACTGTCTGAACATGAAAAATAATGTTGGCAATTATTACTCTATACACAGCTAGAGTTTTAGAAGAAAACGTGAATGCTGTTTAACTGTGAAAATGTTGTTGCCATGATGTTGCCATTGCTAAGGTGTTCAGAGTGTCTTTTGACAAAATCTATCTGGGTGCTATATTTCTGGGTGGGTGCCAGGGCGTTACTATTGAGCTGCTAAGGTGTTCAGAGTGGTTTTTTTTTTTTGTTGTTGTTGTTTTTTTTATAAATTCTATCTGTTTGATATATTTCTGGGTGGTTGCCAGGAAGTTACTATGCAGTTGCTAAGGTGTTCTGAATATTTTTGGCACTTGTTACTTGGTTGCTAGGGTGTCCAGTGTGGTTGCCAGGGCAAGGAATGCAATAGCATTGGGGTGTAGGGAGCTCTGGGTAGAGGTAGTGCCTTTGTTTCCTGATAGCTGCACTCAACTATTGAGTGGACGGACACACTGGTCCTCATCCATCTCCTAAATCTCTCACTTCTGGCTCCTAGTGCCACACCCCAGTACACCGCTTCAGCTGGCGGGCTAAACGACGTGAGGGGGTGATGTCCACACTGCATCACTGGGCGAATGAACTCCCACGACGGAGTCACCGGCCACCTACCAGCTATGGTATCAAATAGCAGGGAAGGCAGATCTCTTCAGCCTTGGCAGGCCATCTGCCTAGGAGCGGGAAACTCTGATGTAAAACCTACTGCCCGAGGACCTCGCTGTCACCGTCCCAGCTTGCTAGGCCATGGCAGTTGAAGCCCGGGCTTAAAGGGTGGGGTCAGTTCTGCGCACACTGCACTCCACTTGAAAACTCCTCTGCGCAGGCAAGAAGGAAATATCCACGTCTAAAAAAAGCTATCCACGCGGAAAAGCTGCAGGAGTTGATGCCATCCCTCCTGAGGTATGAAAGAACGGAGGCCCAGCACTGCACACCAAACTCCATGAATTCTTCGTCTGCTGCTGCGAGCAGGGAAAACTCCCTCAAGACCTCCGTGATGCAGTCATTATCACTCTGTACAAGAAAGGGGAGAAGTCAGACTGTTCAAATTATCGTGGCATAACACTTCTGTCCACCGCCAGCAAAATCCTTGCAAGAGTACTGCTGAATCGACTGGTACCCACGATAGCAGAAGATCACCTTCCAGAGACACAGTGTGGCTTCAGAGCCAAGCGAAGAACCACAGACATGGTGTTTGTCCTGAGGCAGATTCAGGAGAAGTGCCGGGAACAAAACAAAGCGCTGTACGTCACCTTTGTGGATCTGACAAAAGCATTTGATACCGTGAGCAGGCAGGGACTTTGCAAAATTCTGGAAAAGCTAGGCTGCCCACCAAAGTTCCTCACCATGATCATCCAGCTTCATGCTTGGATGATCATCAGCTTGGACAAGTCAGACACAGTAACGTCCTCTCGTGAAACAGGGCTGCGTTCTCGCTCCCTCACTGTTTTGTTCACCATTTTGTTCAGCATGATGCTCTAGCCGACTACAGAGACTACAGACTACTCTCCTGTATGTTGCTGAGTCCTGGGTCATGTACCGTCATCACCTGAGACTTCGAGCGTTTCCATCAGCGCTGCCTCCGCAAAATCCTCAACATTCGTTGGAGTGACTTCGTCGCCAACACTGAAGTCCTCGAGTCAGCGGAGGTTACTAGCATCAAGGCCATGGTCCTCAAGGTACAACTTCGCTGGGAAGGGCACGTCTTCAGGATGGAGAACCACCGCCTACCTAAGATTGTGCTGTACTGGGAACTGTCCTCTGGCTACCGCAACATCGGGGCACCGCAAAAGCGATACAAAGACTCCCTGAAGAAGTCCCTCACTGCTTGCTGCATTGATCACCGTCAGTGGGCAGCACAAGCAGATGATCGCGACTCCTGGAGGCGCACAGTCCATCAGGCTACCTCCCTCTTTGAAGATGCCCGCAGGGCCAGTACGGAGGACAAAAGAAGAAGAGGAAAGAACCGTGTCCCCTTAGCACCTGTCCTGGACCAGACCTTTACCTGCAGCTGTTGTGGCCTCGTCAGCCATCAGCGTGCCTGTAGAATACGTGGATGTCTAAATCTTCGTTTGCGAAGCCAAGCCATGACTATGCAGGTGCTAAGGTGTTCAGAGTGTTTTTTGACAAATGCTATCTGGTTTCTATATTTCTAGGTGGTTTCCAGGGCATTACTATGCAGTTGCTAAGGTGTTCTAGGTGTTTTAGATGTCTGGTATCTGGTTGCTAGGATGTTCTAGGTGGTTGCTAGGGGTCTAACTGGTTGCTATGTGGTTGCTTACTATACAGAACTTTAATACTTGGCACTAAGGGTTTGTTCAATCTAATAACAATAGTGAAGCTTGCAAGCAACAGTCATAATAATGAAGAGAGGTAATAAATAAGGAGTATATCAGTGAGTAGTAAGACCGAAGATTTATATAAGACAGAAAACATTTAGGCTGTTAACTGCAACTGCTCTCTAATGTGTGAATGATTGCTACAGGCTTTAATTTAAACAGAGAAGCCTCTGTGTGCATATGAGCACAGCTTTTATCTCTTCTAACTTTCTTTTTTCTCTTTCCCATCTTTATTGTGACTGACAGCTGGTAGATTAGGAGGACTGCTGGAATGTGAAGAAAGACGAGGAGAAAAGTGGGAAAGAGAATAAGAGAGGGAGGCCACAAACAGACCCAATGAGCCCAAAAAAAGCACAAGGAATCAGACAACATACACATACTGGTCAACAGCAAATTTTCATCAGTTGATACATATAAATATCAACAGTCCTAAAAATGAAGATGCTCAACTGAAACCTCAAATGTTCAAGTAGCTACTAGTGAAACACAGAGTGGATTATAAAATGAAAAGAAGACAAAGCGAGTGAGCAAGAGTAAGAAGCAGACAGAAGAGCAGGAGGGAACACAGTGAACACAGGCTTGGCAGTTTGGGCACAGTGTGCATACAAATGACTGTATTCCTCTATAATCCAAAACCAGGGGTCTCAATCGGTGGATTGCAAGGTATAACTGGGTCACAGGTCTGTTCTGATAGGCTCACGGACAGCAAAAAGAAAAGCTAGATCCAAAGAGTGAAATACAACTAACCATATAATCATGCAAAGAAACTACACAAAGTAGCCTATAAGAAAATGCAACCAAGACTACATTAATTATGAGTTCATTTACATTGCAAATAAACAGTTTGTGTAAACCACAATTTGTTTTCTTGTTATGTCTGTTGGAAAAATAATAATTAATAAATAAATAAATCTTAGCTGGCTCCCCAGCCTAGTCAAGCTGGTTTTAAAGGGGTTTTGGACACTTGGTCACTCTGCTAAACAACTTGACGGGGCTGGGAGACAATCTTAAACCAGCTAAAACCAGTTTAAACCAGCTTAGGCTGTGTTAAGTGTCTTTTTCCAGCATGGATGTTAATCATTTTTTCATAATGTTAAGTTAAGTTAAGTTAAATTAAAAGTAATTTTAATAATAGATTAAAATGAAAAATGAAAATTTTTAAATAAAAGCTATAGTGCAAAGAGGTCATATTCTTGCTGTGCAAATGGCTCCAACCAACATGCTGACATTTTATCTAATGGTAGTGATAAAAGGCAACCTCGAGCTCATGCTGTGCGTGACAGTTGGCTACTTGAAGAGAAAGCTCGTACTTAACATGTGATGTCATTGTGGCAGCGCATGCACTCAGAAGAACCTGGCTGCTCACATCAACCCAGACAGAGAGAGGAGAGGATGTTGAAAGCTTGATGGCAGTGATTGAACTCAGTGGGTAGTAGTACTGCACAACATCATCCAGAAATGGGTTGCCTTTATAATCTGACCCTGGACCAAATGACAATGTCAAACGTAGTGACAGTTTTTCAAATAACTTCTGATGTCCTTTTATTTGGCATACACGACATTCAATCTCTCTCTCTCTCTGCACAGTCAGTATTGACAGAACACATCATCTCTTTTTGTACTGCCACCAATTCATCTGTCTTTCATATTTCCTTTCCCATCAAAATTACATTGTCACTACAATCCTATAAGTTTTTCCTTTTCTCTCTCTCTCTCACACACACACACACACACACGTACATTTTGAAGAACATTGGGTTCCAAACAAAATTGGACCTCATTGACTTTCATTGTATGGACAAAAAACAAAAATGTTTCAAAATTATCTTCTTTTGTGTTCTACAGAAGAAAGAAATGAATTTGGAATGACATGAGGGAGGCTGTTGGGTGACCTATCCCTGGTTAGGTGAACTAAGTCCTGCCATTTAAAGGGGTCATATAATGGTACATGCACTTTTACAAGTTGATTGTACTGAAATGTGTGTTGGCAGTGCCTGTACACAACCATCATAAAATGATAAAAATCCATCCAGTGGTTTTTTTTTTATCTTCTTATATGTTTTCCCCCGTCTCAAATCAAGCCGTTCGATTTTGTGACGTCACAAAATGGACGCCCCTCCCACGATTGTTGATTGACAGCAGCGTTTCAACACAGACCCGCCCTCGCTCGTGAGCGAGCTGTCATCATAATCCGCGCGTCATTGTTGATACGCTGGAGCACTGTCTATGAGCAGAATGGCATCTAAACGATTGTGGTGTTTTGTTCTTGGGTGCAATACGGCACAATTTTAGTGCTTCAGCCCTGACAGTTGTAACATTACCTAACACTGCATAGATAACGGACTATGCATCACGCACAAGCCTATTTACCTATTTTTCATGACCATTAGCTGTAACATCAATCTGTCAGTGAACTAACGTATACATCAGTAAACACACAGCGTTCGTATCTCACTACTCTACCCTGCCAGTACATACAAAGATAGATCAAAGTGACATTACGTTAACCAACCATTCAGAAACGTCCTGTTTTCCGACTCCGGTTCAAATTGATACGGTTGCACAGATGTGTCCTCAGAGACTCCCGCTGCCATTCTTCAAAATATACCCTCAACTGTTGTCAAGGCAACACTCCACGTGTGTTGTGTCAAAACGCCCCACAGAACAGAGGGGCGGGGTGAGCAAAGCTCATTATCATTTAAAGACACATGCACTGAAACGGCGTGCTGAAAACAGAGCTGTTTTTGAGTGTTTTCTTACAATGCTAATGAGAATTTTTAATTAAAGTATATTACAAACTTTTAATTTAGACCCTAAAGAAATCATATTAGCTTGTACAAAAAATGGCATTATATGACCCCTTTAACAAAATGGATACTCTGAAAAATGCAGGAGCATTAAAACAAATGTATTTATCATAAAACCTATTAACAAGCAATTATGGCTACAAAAATAATTCAGCCCCCTTTAGGCTCACAGGAAGCAGGCACTGGCCTGTGAAATTCAATGTCACATGGAGCAGTGTTGCAGTGCTCCTGATGAAGGGAGAGATGTGGTGCATGAAAGCCGAGGGCTTTTTACTCACACTTTACTGAAACATCTTCATCATACACTGTCGCGGTGCATCTCATTTCTGTGCTTAAAATACCAACAGCTTGAATCTCCACCTGCTTAAGCTTCAATATGCTTTTTATGCATTCATTCTGCTCTGAGCAGATACAGATACTGGACCTTATGATGATGTTTGTTGTGGTGCTGCGCAGATTAGATGCTGCTGATAGACAGATGATACTACAAAGATATAGTAACACAGTTAGACACATTCACAAAAGTAAACAACATGTGTTTGCAAGTTGTGTATATTTGGCAAGTTAGTCAATTTTAAAAGTGTCTATTTGTGTCTATAGACACATGTCATATATATGGGGCCAAAAAAATTATTGAGCAAGGATGCATTAAATTGATCAAAAGTGATGGTAAAGACATTTATAATAGATTTCTACATCAAATAAATGCTGTTCTTTTGAGTTTTCTATTCTTCAAAGATTCCTGAAAAGAAATGTACAGTATGCAGTGACAAGATGTGTCTTAAATCTAGATTTAAACAGTCTGAGCCCCAAACATTCTCAGGAAAACTCTGAAATAGCCTTCCTGATAATGTTCCAGGCTCAGACACACTCTCATAGTTTAAATATAGATTAAAAACACATCTCTTTAGCCAAGCATTCACATAATGCATCTCATAAAATTGCACTCCCCCAGTTATATCAGATTAGATGCACATGATGATCTTTTTGCTTGAAACACTTTTTTTTTTAGAGATTACTCTAAACTGAGGTTTGCACAAAAATGTTATGTTATCAACATTGATAATAATCAGAAATGTTTCTTAAGCAGCAAATCAGCATATTAGAATCATTTCTGAAAGATCATGTGACACTGAAGACTGGAGTAATGATGCTGAAAATTCAGCTTTGCATCACAGGAATAAATTACATTTTAAAGTAGAAAGTAAATTTCATCGGTACAAACTTTTATGTTGGCTTGGCAAAGCCTTTTCTGAAAGTTTTATACGCTTTTTAACATGTTTTATAATGTTGCTAGCAAGTTTTATCATGTTGCTAGTGTAGCGGTTGTTCTACTACACTAGCATGTTTTAGCTCATTGTTAACATTTTATTTAGTTGCTAGCATGATTTAACATTTTCTAACATGCTTCTAGAATGTTTCAGCATTTTTTCTAGCATGATTTAACGTTGCTAATATGTTTTAACATTATTTTACATTTTCTAGCATGATCATTACATGTTTTAGCATTTTTCTAACATGTTTAGCATGTTTTAACATTTTTCTAGCATGCTTTAAAACATTGCTAGCATGATCCTAGCATGTTTTATCATGTTGCTAGCATGTATTATTGCAAAGTTAACATGATCCTAGCATGTTTCAACATGTTGTTAACATGTTTTAGCACCAAATGCCAAGTCCAAATTGAAAGCCCATCACACAATCTTCAGTACCTACTGTATATTATCCATTATTTACCATCTCTGGTGTACACTAGGTTTGGTGAGACTACAAGGCTGTGAGAATAGAAAGTAAAAATTGCACATTGTATTCCTTAGAAGTCAACAACAAAAGAGTTTAATAATATAATATTAATAATATCTCTACTAGAAAAAAGGAGCACAAAAGGGACAAGCACCTCAACACATGCTCTTCTAGCCTCTCTCTCTCTCTCTCTCTCTCTCTCTGTGGTTATCCATCAGTGTAATCAATGTGACAGGCTCATTAGTGCTCTGACTCAACTATCATTCAGCAGCAGTCACTCAGAAGAAACATCTCTGAGTTCAAACTCCAATCACGATTGATCTGTACCGAGCACAATACATACACGTACACACATACACCGATGAACCCAGACAAATCACAGCTCCACACACACACACACAACTAAAATATGAGCTTCGGGTTTGAATGTTGTCAACAGGAATTGTTTTGTCTCTGAGTGTGATTTTATTAAAACTAAGACATTTTGTTATATGAAGGTCACATTAAAAGTGACTTAGTAACTTTACCTTCTTTTTATTATTTAAATGCCCAAAGCCAGATTTTCAATGTTAAAATATGAAAATCATATTTTTTTAAAATAAGATCATCTACACAAAGTGTTAAATCAACACACATCACTTCAATATCTACTGTGTGAAAATTAATTCCTACATTTTTACACAAATTACAACTGTGGGTTATTTTTATCTGTTATTTTTACCCCAGACAAAAAAATTCCACTAATAGTCTTATCAAAAACTTTAGTGTACTTAGTTACCAAAGAGAAAAGAAAATGTCAGTGGAGAACGTTTGTGTGTCAGTGAAGGATATAGTATTAACATAAGTAGCATTAACAGACCAAGTAAGCCATTAACTGTTCTCAAGCAGGTCCTGTACACGAGACATAACATGCTTGGTCAATCTGATCAGCTGTCTGTAACCTTAATCTCTAAATCATGCTTGTGTGTGTCCTGGGAACACATATAATTATCCATACAATGAAACACACACACTTTGAAGACTTCACCAAACACTGTGAATAGTATGTTAATAGTATGTTAAAAAGCAATGTGTTAATATGACAGTGTTGCTTTGTGACAGCCACCACGACACTACACTACTATGATCGGAAAGCTGTGCTACCTGACAGATGACAGTGAGAACATGTCTGACGCAGAAATGGCACAATATTAGTGAGAGGTGCATGCTGGTCCAATTAGAAAATATGTTCATGACATGGAAGTAATCATGCCATTCACTGATATTCTATCTTATGGTGTCAGTTTATTCATCAAAGAAAATTAACATTTCAATGTTTTTGGTTTTGGAGAGAGAGAGAGAGAGAGAGAGAGAGAGAGAGAGAGAGAGAGAGAGAGAGAGAGAGAGAGAGAGAGAGAGAGAGAGAGAGATAAAGGTGCTCTGCAGAAGATCAATGCAAAGCTTCAGTCCAGTGTTCATTTGAAGTGCTAATAGAACCGTTTGCAGCAGAGCACAGAGAAAGCAAAGAGCAATGCAGTAGATGACACAGACTTCATTTGCACATCCTCACACGATAGCCATCACACAATTAAAAAAATAAAATAAAGAAAAAAGCTGTAGTGCAGGAGGTATCATGGAAATATTCCTAAAACTTGCGCCACCCTCTATATCAACAATATAGAAAACATTTCCTGTAACTGTTGGAAAAATGATAGTTCGCTTTTGCAGCAGCTGGATTTTCCAGAGAGCAAATGAGCAGGAATAAATGATACTAAAATTACAAATGTACTAAAACATGCTGCTCAGACTGAACGTCTCAAACAGGCAATGTTTTAGCTACATAATTAGCCAGTCTTCTAGAATGATTCATATTTCTCTCCTTTTCTCTTCATATTTCTCAACATTTTCATTCGGGTATTACTATGTAATTATTAGTGTCTTAAAACAAATGACAATATGGTTACAAAGCTCATCATTACATTGCTAGTGTGAGTGAATGTGTCTTTTTCAGACTGTGGAGGAGGTCTGTTCACTGCTGCTGCTGCAGTGTTTAATATCCACAGGGACACTATGATCCAGCTTCACTCCGAAGTGCATTGTCTGACTGATGAAACACTCAAAATTATCCATGCATTACTGTAATAATGAATAAGCTATTTTAGATTATAACTGGTGATGGATGATACAAATGGATAGACCAGTATGGTGCATGTATAAAATCTGCATAATGCCATTTTTTTCCTAAATGAAAAAACGCTAATCCTTGCGCTTCACATGCATGTACAATATTATCTCCAAAGTGTTGCTGTATTTGTTATGCATGCGGTTTCAATCTTTGTTTTGAGCTAAATGCATCTCATATCTTTCCAAACACTGCCACCTAGTGATGATGCCAACACTGTTGCAGTCACCTGCTCCATTCTAATATTAGAAACAGCTATATGTGATGTTGTAGTACTAACAGTATTGACTGATATTGACTGTAAAGATCTTTAAAATCTATAAATTGAGTAATAAGAGTGAAAACTTTAGGATTTGCCAAATTTTTACATATAGAAAACATTTACTCTGAACAAATGTATCATTTAAAAAAAAGTGCAAATTGCAAATAACCCTCCATTCTGCTAAATATCAAACAGCTGTATAACTGAAAACAGGCACTGCTTATTTAAAAACCCATATATACCTGGATGTATGAATGGGCTTGTTCATTAAGCTTTTAAATCAAAGTCCGAGAAAATACACCTAACAGCTTTTACCATGAATGAAAACAATATAGATACTTTGATTATGAAGGATTTCACACTATCACCTTCACTTATACAGAGAACTGTGGTCAACAATGGGAGGACTTTGATGTGTCCAAATGGTACAGTTGCAGTTTACAAAAACAGATTTGCATTATTTTTGATATTATTTATAATTCAGGGGGATGAGGCTGGCCAATAAAATGTGTATATGCCCTATTGAGGTGTTTAATTAATATTTATGCAAAAGAGTAAGACTACATCTTACATACAAATATCTGCTAAAAGTGAATTTTGAAGACCTTTAAGAAAAACAAAGTGTGTAGCCTAATTATTTGAATAAAAATACATATAAATGTCTCTGAATACAGTATGTATCGATGGATGTCAGGAATCCCCTCCACTCGAGCTGTTTGACTGACAGCTCCATTGAGTCATATACAGCATGCTGACAGGAGCCATTAAAACGTCCCGAGTCAGGTTATGTTTTACAAGGCTTAAACGGTAACTCAAGCAGAAGCCTGTGAAACAGTGGCAGTATGGATTGCTGTGTGTGTGTGTGTGTGTGACTGAGAGCTGACATGCTGGGGGGGGGGCGGGGGGGTGTTTTGGCTCTACTTACTCTAATCCATCAAGTTCATACAAGCCAAGCACTGAATTGCTAGTAAGGCAGACGAAAGGAAGGTCATTCCTTGTTATACCAGAGAACAATGCATCTCTCCATTAACTGTCCTAATGCGTCTAGACACATTGCCAACAGAAGTGCTTACAGTTTCTGGCTTGCTGTTAGGTTGCCTGCCTCAATATGGTGCAATGAACACCATAAGAACAAGCAGGAGTGCTTGCCTCCCAGTAAAGTGAACCAAAACCTATGCAACAATTTTTTTTTTGCCTGTTTCACAAATAGGGAAAAAATCTAAATACAAGTCAGTCAGAGACAAAATCCCTTTCTACCACTAGAGAAAAATCTTAACATATTACACAGAGGAACCTTTAAACAATAAAATAATCTCTATACACAACTTTTAGACTTCCAGTAGTTAGGTGACCCTATTGATTCTGTCAATAGCCACTAATCCAATGCGGTGCAATTAGGTGCATGTGCACAATGACAAACATGCAGTGTTTTCAGCTGATCAGACCCAGTGTCTTGTTTTTTGGGGGGCCAACAGTCTAATTGGGCATGTCATGTGGGAAAGGGAAAAAAACCCATCAAGTAGCCAAACACAGAAATCTGCCCACCTGATAGTAGTAGCCATTGTCCGTCTGGTATGGCTGTGCTCCGATGTTGGGGGTCCCAAGTGCAGTTTTCAGAATCTCTTCACAGCCTGAATCACATAGAAAGAAACATTAGTCCTGTGAAAACACATCTCATTGAGCACAAATAAGTAAGAGATAATGTGCAGTCAGTCGGTTGAGTGCAGTTTACGGCTGTGCTCAAAAGCTTAGGCAGCTGACTTGTTACTGAATATTACTAAATTATTATTTAATTACTACAATACTAATTTCTCACGAGAAATGACATCAAAAGTGGAAAACGTACATTTACGCATAAACTGCACCACCAACCGCACCTTTCAGATGCCATCTTTATTTTTTAACATAACTGCCACAGAATGGAGTGCACAGGATTGTGGGATATCAGAGGCAGTGAAAGATACATATACGCAGCCTTCAAAAATCCATCAGATGAAGGTATCTCAGGAGACAAGAAAGTGAAGCTAACATTGGTTTTGGACGTGCGTTGATGTCTTCCCACCTTGGAATGCGTCCTCCGAAGGCAGCATTTTTTAAGCTTTCAAACGCAACCTAAACATCACTTAATCCATGGCTACTCAGCAAATGAATACAAAATTATATGTATATTAGAAAAAAATAGTCAATAGACCTATCAACAAGACGAACACTACAACAATGAATCAATTTAATTTTCAAAAACAATCTATAAGTGAAACAAAAGATGGCACCAGTTGCATTTAAATGCAAGTCTGTGTGATACGAGAAACATGAAAGTAGTCCAAAAAAACAGCCCGTGGCAACAGTGCAAAAGTGCCATAGTTGACAATGAAAATTAGGAAATATCTGACTGCTGAATGCTATCAGAATAGAGTACTCCAGAGCACTGTGTAAAAAAGTTGTATAAATTTGTGGCACAAATCCCGAATCTTTCTCTGCACTAATATGCTATACATTCCTGTAAGTTCCACCTCATTTAAAGGGATAGTTCACCCAAAAATGAAAATTCTGTCATCAATTACTCACCGCCATGTCGTTCCAATCCTGTATGCATTTCTTATTTTCTGCAGAACACGAAAAAGAAGATATTTTGAAGAATGTTGGTAACAAAACAGTTTTGGTTCCCATTCACTTACATTGTAATTTTTGTCCATACAATGGAAGCGACTGGGATTAAAAACTGTTTGGTTACCAGCATTCTTCAAAATATCTTCTGTTGGAATGACATGAGGGTGAGTAAATCATTTTTGATTGGATTATCACTTTAATTCTAATTTCGAATGTGCTTTATGAAAGTACAAAATGAAGCTATTGATTAAGTTTGCATCACCACAACAACTACATTAGTTTAGAAGGATTTCCTTATATCTATTATATTATTCATTAGAGAATCTCAGATGTACATATACTAATTCAAGAAATGTGGCTTTCTGATTTACTAGACACTGCGGCCATTGTGCAGTACGTATAAATCAGCTTCTGCTACTTTAAATTTCAGATCCCTATTTGACGACATCTCTCAACCCATGCTTGAATTATTGAACTATACACACACTGCAAAATTTAGGCCTCCTTTGCTCCACTTACAAGAAAAATGTCAAGATCCTCATTTTGATAAAAACTGAAAGTTCAACATTAGATATTATGTTGGAAAGGGGAATTGTTCTCTTAAATATAAGGCTATATTGTTGCTCACACACACAAACAGACAAGCCCATCTGCAGAAATACAACAGGCTAAGTAAAATGCCATGAATAAATAACGTACTGAGAGCCACAGCGCAGGGCAGCCAAGGCCTCGACTCCATTTATAGTCACATAACATGAAGTGCAGTGAAGGTTTGGAGCTCTGTGCAACATCTCAAGTGGGCCACAGCTCGACTTGGCTCCGGGAATGTCCCAAATGGGAACATATTGTGGGCAATACATAAATATATAAAGCTGTACACAATAGGTCAGTTTTAGCAGAGGCCAAAGGCAGACCAATAGTAAAGCAGTGATACAATATTTTAAATACACCATACACAACAGCAAAGTATCCTATGGGACCTCAAAATGATAGGCAACATAGGCTTTGTAGACTTGGTGTGCGTGCTGGGGATCAGGGATTAGGGGATTCATTAAGGAAAGAGTGAGTGGGAAGACCACTGGGGCTCATTAAACACTCCGGGACAAAGTCTTTCGGCCTGGAGCCCATTTGGCCTGCTTACTTCTACCTCTTCAGTCACTTCCACAGAGCGCTGACAGAGAGACGTTGTACCCGGGTCCCCGTGCCTGCCTGTGGCCTGCCTATTCAGCTGGCAGATCTGGGCTTCATAAGTCTGCCAAGCAGCGTGAGTGTCCCTGCCTGACAAATGTAACCCTGTTTACTGTGCTCTTAATGACAGTGAAATAGGGAAAAGCGAGTGCTCCCATCTAGACAAAACAATACGTGTCCTAAAACAGCTATAAATAATGTGAAATTAGACTGCTGAATCATGATTACACAGTAACAGACTGTGTCTGTGAAACCCTAAAAAATATCCCATAGCGATGCTTGACACTATAATCAGGAATAAAGTCCCCCCTTCTTTTAACTGAGAAGCACAACCCACGCAAACAAGTGAATTACTATGCTGTCATTATATGGGAAAATATTTCAATCTGATAAACCTTAATTAAAGGCACACCCAGAGATGCTCGTAAATTTGCTGTTCAAATGTGGTTATTTTCAATTAGGCAGATCAAGAGTGTTCAGCGTTGAAGCAGAGATCTCTAATCAGATTGTGCTCACTCAAGCTATTCATTATTCCTTGCAATTCTACACATAGAAGGGAATGCTAAAAAGACAGAGCTGATGTGCTCCTTTATCGATCTTTGGATTCTTCAGATGAATTGTTCAATAAAATGAAGTGATAATACTAGTCTGGAGATAAAATTGCATTTATTCATCGTTTGGCACACTTTGTGCTGAAATTAAAACCTGTGTGACAGAACATAAGAGATGTGCTCTTTATTTGATGCCACAGTATGAACATTTAGGGCTGAAAGGAAGCTGTATACAAATAATTTTCATAATCAGTATTTTAATTTTGTTTTCCAATAAAAATAAGATACATTTACATACATTATTTAGTTTCTATTGCATTATTTAATTATTAAACCTTTTTCATTGGGGTGAAGCAGGGATTCCGAAACTTTTTAAACCCTTTTACCTCAAATATCAATTTAAAGTACTGCCTTAGATTTTAAGTTAATATTTCAATAATTTAACAACACATTTGCATGTTCACATTTCTCTGATGTTGGTTAATGGCCCCATAACATGCAGGTAAACAAATCAATTATTTAATTATTTTTAATGTGTTATTTTGTGTTTTTTATTGTATTTTGATTGTTTTGTATTTTAAAATGTATTTATTATTTATATTTAATTTATTTGTTTTAATGTTACAATTTTATGATTTAATTCATTATTAACTTTTCATCATCAAATGAACCCCAACCTATTTCCTCATGAACCCTGCAGCAAGGTAAAAACAATACAATTCATTCTTGATTCTCAAAAAAAAAAAAAGTACATTTTAAGACAAGTATTAAGTAAAGTATTCTTATTTTACACCGTTTTTCTTCTCAAGTAAATGTATCTAGTTTTGAGGATGTTTTTATATTTTTACTGGAAAAATATTATTGTAGCAATTATATCAGTATAGCTCATGATTTCATGATTTGATGTTTTTATAATCCCTTTGATCTAATGAGAACAGATTCATCAACGGTATATATGGGCATGAAATACCGTTCGAGGGGAACCGTCCTCTTACCTTTGATTGCAAACACTCCATGACAGAAATCTTTGAAGTTAATTCTGCCATGAGCATTGGGATCCAGGTACTTGGCAAACTTCTTAACCTGAAAAAAAAGAGGACAGTCGTGAGAACAGTAAGCACAAAGTTACCTTAATGAGGAGGGCGATCACCTGACATGTTCAGGATGGTACCTTCCTATAGATAAATGGGAAAACGTGTGTATGATCAGTGGTCAGCTTCACCTCCCACAGATGATGCAGTAGAGCAGCTGCTGTCAGGATGTGTCGTCTCCCACTGTCAGCAAGTCTTTGTGTTAGACAGCTGTCCAAGAGAAATAGACTGATCCTGACATTCTGCTGACACGTGACACGACTCGCTTACTCAACTCATAGACGATTTGCCTTCAAACACCTTGGCCAAGCGTAGCTGTATCTTATAAACCATGTTTTTCTGATAACAGTGAATAAATACTGTATTGCTCAGCATTTGCTTTTTCGTGACTTAGAAGACTTAAGAGTTCTCAGTTATGTTTAAGTCTCAAATGTTCTTGTCCAACATTTCCTAAAGATGACACACAGACCATTGTTAACATACAGTCTGTTAAAAGCTATCAAATGTGAAATGTGAAAAAGCATAGCTCAAATAATTTGGTCTTGAAAGAATTTGCTGAGAAATGTTCATAGCGATATAAGGGGCTTCCGCACCGGATAGTTCTAGGACTAGCCACCAGGGTGGTTCCCCGAGAACTAATGGTTCCCCTAGGAACGTTTTCCTGGTTGCATTCGCACCGCCAGTAGGAACTCTGAAATGACGTAAGCCGCGCTTGTTGTTGTGACTTTTATTTTGACGTGCTGAGAACGCCAGAGCCTGAGCAAACAGTGCTCGCATTCTCTGTGTTCATTCATTTACGATCTGTCTAACAGTATAATATGTTATTAGATAAAACTATTATACATAGACAGTAATGAAAAGTTATTAGCCTATGCCGTGTGGTTGATGTACAGTGTTGCTAGCTGAGCAGAAATACATGATCATGTTTCACTTGGTCCCCTCAAAGTTGCGTTGGATTTTCTCCTCCGCGTAAAGGTTAAGAGGCCCATCTATCACTGTTTTCCATGTTCGTAGAGTTAGTTTGTGGAGTAAATATATAGGCTATAATCTGTGCGTTTACACAGTCTTTTTAAAAATGGCGGGTGCTGGTGTTTCACGTGCGTTCAGCCAATCAGCGAACACTGACGTCACGGATAGTTCCTATAGCGCTGGTTTAGACCCTACTCTGAAGTAGGAGCTAAATTAGTTCCTCCAAAAGTAGTTCCTAGAGCTAAAATAGTTCCTGCGGTGTGAACACGCCAAAATCCGGGTACTTCCGCCAATAGTCCTAGGAACTATGAAAAGGTTCCTCCGGTGCGAAAGCCCCTAGATGAGATTGAAATGTCCTTTTTCTCTAGCAAATGTCTTCATTCTCACATCTATATGAAACTGAGACATTAAGGTTTGTTTGTTTGTTTATGCCAGCTACCTTGGTTGTATGGTGAGGGAGATATCAAGAAGATCTCATTAGTCATTTTTCATTCCTACGGGAAAGTTTTCCTTAAGGGCTGCCAGACTTGTTCGAGTTTATGAGAAAACGTTCCATGGTAACACAGAATTCATCGTCACTGTGTTTCACACCTCACACACAGCTCCTTGACAACGTCACTTCTTTCTAAATATATTCACCTCCAATAGGAGGAGAAGTGTTCTTGACAACCTCTCAGTCTTGAATCTCTCGCCTTATAACCTGCTAGGATGATTCACCATGGAAAAAGAGGTGTTTAGTGCAATAGCTCTAACAGAGAGCTGAAACACGGTGGCCATTAAAGCAGGTGATGTGATGCATCTGTGTAATGGTGCATGCACACAGAGGAGCACACATGAGCTAAATAAATCACTTGCCCCAAATTCCTCTACTTCAGCTCAGACAGAGAGAGTAAGTAATTCAGAGAGGCCAACAAAAAAATGCAATTCATATACCATTCACACTACCAATCAAAAGTTTGGGTCAGTAAGTTTTTTTTTTAAGAAATGTATACTTTTATAATTCAGCAAGGGTGCATTAAATAAAAACAAAAAAAGAAAGTGAAATTTATAATTTTACAAAGGATTTCTGTTCTGAAATAAATGCTGTTCTTTTTGAACCTTCTATTCATCAAAGAATCCTGAAAAAATGCATCAAGGTTTCCACAAAAATATTAAGCAGCACAACTTTTTTTAACATCAACAATAAAAAGAAATGTTTCTTGAGCATCAAATCAGCATATTATAATAATTATAAAATAATATATAATTATATGTTTGGCTCGAGGTCATGGTGCAAAGTAGCCTGGCTAACGTCAGACCTCGTCTCATTGAGACGTGGTCTGGGAACCACATGTTCATTTTCTCGTATTTGAGGCGTAGTTTACGAATGCCCAGAGCCGTTTATTGGGCGCTACGAATGTCTATCAAATGCGCCTGTACGTAGCTCATAGCCAATCGTTTCAATTATTACCAGATGACGTATGTAGAGCGACAGAAATTCGACGAGGAAGAAGACGATGGGTCAGAGATTTATGTGTACACGATGGCGTTCAGCGACTAAACTACTTAGATCACTATCTAAGGCTGCATCGAAAGGTAACTTCGCGTCTGATGCCATGTTGGACCCATAGATATAAACAAACTGCTTCGGTGTGTCGCATAGACTTCATCATCGTCTTGCTGCTCTCTCCCTGTTCTGTGATTGTTTCCCTTTTTGAGGGGAAAATCTGGTCCAAGGTGTCCAGGCTGCCTAGCAGCGTGAATAAAATCGCGCTGTGCTCAAGGCAGCATGGGGAAACCCAGGCTAGGTGCAAAGGACTCTAGGTTGAAATTACTCCAAACCATCCCTTTAAGTCAACATGCATAAAAGTTTTGTGCAGCAGATGCACCAAATCCTGTTCTTAAATTGATAGTTAAAGTCCCCCCTGTGGTGAAAATCAAGCTTTTACTGTTGTTTATGTCTATATGGTGTTTTTAATATGCTTTAAGACAAACCATGTACAAATTAATAAGTCAAACACCATTGCTGAGTATTTTCTCTAAAACTGCAGTGAACTCAAAAATGCAAGATGAAATCGCTGGTGTTTCTGACATCACAAACTACCTTGTAACCAATCACGTCAACGAGTGGATCTCTGAGCTTGTGCAAGTGAGTGGAGGCGGGGCTAATTCTCATATTCATTGAACCGCGTATACTAAATGAGGCAAGGGTGTACTGTAGAGTTACATTCAAGCTATTTTAAGGCATGACATTTTTTTTTTAATGTCATTTTGGTGATCAAAGATGAGTTTTAAGGGATAAAATAATTGACTACGGGGGACTTTAACAGTAATGAAAATGCTGTCATCACTCACCCTCATATTGTTGCAAAGCCATAAGACTTTTGTTCATCTTCGAAAAAACTAATTTTCTGTCCCTCCATCGAAAGTCCATTACATCAAAACATTCACGCTTCAAAAAATTCATAAATACATCCATATGAATTGAGCAGTTTAATCCAAGTCTTCTAAAGACACATGATCGCTGTATACAGTATGATGAACATATTTAATTTAGGCTTTTATTCACATATAAAGTCTTGGATTACATTTATGATGCCTTTAAGGGGAATGAGAGGGAAATCTCTCAGATTTCATTAACAATCTAAATCATCTTTGTGTTTTAAAGAGGAAATGAAGTCTTATGGGTTTGGAATGACAGGATACTCAGATTTTTGGATGAACTAACCCTTTAAAGATGTTCTTTGGAGCAGTTGTTTTCAGTTTACATCACTAAAACTGGCTACATCAGCTAAATCAAAAAATTCACACCACGTCTAGATTAGCTGCAGATTTATTACCAGCAATTTGTTTCTTTAAACTCACTGAGCACATCAAACTTCGTCCTCACAGTCATACGTGATGAGTTAAGCACCATTCTTGTTTTCATTTCTGCATTCTCTGTTACATCTTAGCCATGAGAAGTCATACAGCATCAATGAACGATTAAATTAAAGCTCTGTCAGATGCTGTTGACCCTCACATCTTGTCACTGTTTGATCTATCAGGGTCCCTGTGAAGAAGTGCTGCTGTTAATGAGCGTTGTGTCAAGGGCTCAATGTTAGCAAGCGCTCTTCAAGGCCACTACAGTGCAGCCTGTGGGAGGGGAAGAAGAGCAGAGGCACACGTTCACCACACGTTCTGCACTGAAACATCCTCGTGCTCTTCATGCATATCAATCACTGCAATCCTCATACAGCGTCAGGAAAACGGACTGGAGGAGGAGATGGAGAAGGGGAGGGGAGAGATGAGAGGGAGGAATAAGGAATGAAGGTGAAGACTAGATGGAGGATGAAGAAAAAGCTGACCTGAAAAAGGCATCAGAGAAAAAGGAAAGGGCATGAGATAATAGGAAAGGAAAATGGAAGAAGGGGTGATAACATTTTAAATGGTTTAAGACTGAATGCAACTAATGGATTAAAGAAAAGAAATGGAAGACGGACTGGTGAGAAGACCTGCCAGGACTTCGAGACGGTCATCACAAACATTCAAGCTGCTATCATGACTGTTCCTCACAACTGTGACTCAGAATCCATGTAGAGACTAGTCATCTGTGACTGTACCTCACACTCACACACTAACCCTCATGCTGTTACATCACTTACTTCTGCACAAAGCACTGAACTGTATCACAGCAAATGGTACAACATGGCACAAAAACATTTGCTTCTGACTAATGACAAGCACTACTTTACAGCTTTTTTTTTTGCTGCACTTATTACAGGATTCTTTTTTTATTATTATTCAATTTTATTCTGCTATAATAGTATCCAGTTAAATATAGAAAGCGGAAAATAAATGAAAAGTAACAGAGTAATATGTAACAGAAAATAAATAAATAACATACGAATATGATAACAGTTTACTTTACAATACCATTCAAAAATGTGGGCTCATTAAAAGTTTTATTTTAAGAAATTAATACTTTATTCAGAATTTATCTTACAAAAGATTTATATTTCAAATACATGCTGTTCTTTTGATCTTTATACTGAAAAAAGATGCATCACAGTTTCCACAAAAATATTAAGTTTTCAACACTGATAATAATAAGAAATATTTATTCAGCACCAGATCAGCATATCAGAATGATTTCTGAAGTGACACTGAAGACTGGAGTAATGATGGAGTAACGATGCTGAAAAATGAAAGCAATTTTCAGTACCTATAATCCATCATCATTATATTATTATTATAATTATTAATCCATTTCTGGTGTACACTAGATTTGGTGTGTATCAGTAGTGTACTTAAATAACAGCAAAAAATACAACAACAAAAAACATACAAAAACACCATAAAAATTAGGGATCCACAATATGTCGGTATCGGTCGATATATGTTCATTTTTAATGGTATCGGTCCATTAAGAAAATTTGGCCAATATATTAAATCCGATAATTAAATGGTTATATCTTACAGCTGAGACACTTCAGAAAATCATATACATTACAAAGAAAACACAACATAATTGCAAAATGTTAAACTATCATTTGAGATCATGTAATTTACATAGTTTCACATTATAATTTACACCTCATTCAGAGGTGATTACATACCGCAAGACATTGCGAGTTCGTCCTGTGCAGCAGTTGTATTTTGGTTTGTTCTGATTCTGTGGTGAAGGCAGGGCCGTCTGGAGACCCGCGGCAAACGGGCCGAGGGGGAGATCGTCCACCCTCTGGAACAACCCTCAGAATGGAACCCCAACCACCCCCACGAATGCTATCGGACAGAGGGGTGGCTCCGCTTCCGCTACCTTGCACTAGGCCCCCGTCCCATACTTGGGACGGCGCTGACTGAAGGTTTAGAAGGATGACTCTTACGGAGTCCTTCCCCTTTGTGTCGCACTATCAATCAGATAAAATCATCCCATTTGTCACCACTGCTCACTATGTTTAGCAAGCAATACAGTCGCATGACCTAATGTGTTGTAGAAATATGCTGTCTGAGCTGGCATGGGTAATTCCTGAAATCAAATGAGATGATCTCAGTGCTTAATGATCACATTAATAATCCAAAATGACTGGGATAAGAGAGCATAAAGATACAGTAAATCGTTACAAAAACAAATAATAAATCTGAATCTCTAAAAACCCCTTTAGATAATACTGAATGTAAGCATGTTCAATATGAAATAATCACATTAAGCAGTGCACATCATCAAGATTTCCTGAAAAAGATTTAGGCAAACCGAGGCAGGTTTGCTCATTCCGTTTCCATTACTGCAGTCCACTGAGACCGTAGAGACTTATTTTAAATGACAAAGAGCCTTGAGGCACCACAATTCATTATGGATTCAATTGAATGTGTAAAGGAAGCCAATTAAACATCTTAATCAGCTGAATAAAACAGCAAGTGCCAACCGAGAATGGCTGCACATGGTTGAGCAGCACACGGAGCAGAAAAAAACGGACTATAATTTGTCACGTAAAGAAAATACTTCAGCTACGGTCAACTAAGAGCACCAAAACTCGAACTACAATCTCAAGATAAATCAAGCCATCTTTTGTAAAGTTATGTAACCTAAACCTACAGATCCAAAACAACCGGCAGGTCCTTTTCTTAAACACCACCCAGGATTTACTGAAAGGCCTTTTCAGCATCATCAGAGTGTTAGACATGATTGCCATGGTGACAGTAAAGGAAAGGGTATTTTTATACCCGTTATTTCATACTTGCCTAATGACACGAGAAAGCACATTCAGGGTCCAGATTCTCCAGTGTAAGGTCTAATTAATTTAAAACAAAGCACGATGAGTGACTAAACTGGCAAATACAATGTAGCCCAACTGGGCAGATTAACAGGCGTCTCTGTAAATAAGAAAAGATAATGAGGATTAGCCAAAGCACCTGTGGTTCCCATTATGTTGTTTGTTTTGGTCATGCTCTGGAAGATAAGCTGAACGGACAGATCAGCTAACCGATAAATTAAACGATCACCATGAAAAGCTAGACTGGGTTTCCCCATGCTGCCTTGTGCACTTGATAGACATTCGTAGCATAAAAAACGGCTCTGGGCATTCGTAAACCACGAGATATTTTCTCAAATACGAGAAAATGAACATGTGGTTCCCAGACCACGTCTCAATGAGACGAGGTCTGACGTTAGCCAGGCTAATGAAAAGCAATTAAAAGTACAGCATTAAATAAATCTATGAAAGTCAATCAGGTTATCGTTATTTTGCCAATTTCAATATTTCTACTTAATTTATTAATTAAAAAAAGTTCACTTGCTCTATTTTGTTAACATAGCGCTACAGCTGTCTTCTGAGTGACCGAGCGTAAACAGTAATTTCAACCAAAATACACAAACTCAGCTCAACTGATATTCAGCAGCAGCAGCAATCATCACTCAGGCCGGTGGATATTGACTGGTCACTCCGAGGAGACATGCTGTCCATTAGACAGATTTCTAGACAAAAGTATTTATTGGCAGGTCTTCAAGAAGCACACACTGAGCTACACAGCTGACCCACCGAAGCCAGAAATGCAAGGTCAAGATCTACATTTAAGAAAACCAGTAGGCTACTGCTCGTTGCTTGAGATTCTACAAACAGAACGTATATAACATCATGATCAACATTAAAAATGAAATGAATGGTCATTTTGATCACCAACTAAACGTGTGTAGCTTATTATAAATAAGAATTTCAAAATGTAGTTTTCAAGGTATCCTGTATTTTGTTTATGTCAAGTATCACAATGTCTTCAGTACAACAAACAGGGAAAACCATCATGTCATGAATTTCTTTCTTCTGTGAAGCATATTTTGATAAATGTTGGTAACCAAACATTGCCTTCCTTTCTATTTTTGTCCATATAATGGAAGTCAAAGGGAATGGAAACGTTTTAATTACCAACATTATTTAATATCGTCTTTTATGTCTCAAAGAAGAGTGTCATACAGAACGACATGAGGTGGGTACCTGAATAATAATAATAATAATGACAGAATTTTCATTTTTGGGCGAACTATACCTTTCAAGACATATTTTGTTTGTCCTGGACAACAAGTCAACTATATATTTTGTCATTAAACTGGGCTATTGTGGAATTAATATTTTGATGTATTCCTTGTTCCTTTAATATTTTTTATCTGTTAAATCTACAAAAACAAAACAAAAATGAACTGTTGACTCTGTAAGTGACGGCTGATGACATCACAGTTGAAGGAGAGTGAGGAGACAGTTGTCTTGGTTACTTGGCGGAAGTGCAATTATTAAAATGCCAGTAGCCTAAATAAAACTATAGCACCATAAACGTCCAGCACCAATTACAGAATATAAGCCGACCTGTTTGCACAAACAGGTGAAAGTGATTTACTGAAATATTCCCAGAGACTGTTAGGTGTAAGGTACAAAAGTGCACTGCAGTATTAAATGACAAACATTCCTGAGTCAAGAAAATGAGTGAATGATTATGTAAAGACAGGTTCTTACTTCATCTCCTTGGCCGAACTGTAGACCGAGGTCCACGAAGTGCTCAACCCGAATATATCCGTCTGCATCCTCGTCGCACACGTCGAACACTTCTTTAAGCTTTTTCAGGAATGCCAACAGCTGTTCTTGGTCGGGGAAGACATTGCCGTCCATTGTTATGATGATGCGCTGTTAAACGCGTTGTATTAGAGAGATTGTGATGCTGTGAGCGCGCTCGCCATCATCTCTGCTCGCGCGGAGCTCAGCTTCACTCAGCGCTCTGACATCAGATCAGCATCACTTCAGTTCAGCTGGAAGAAACCATCATCTGCGCGTGCGGAGGGGTCGCGCGCTCCTGCTGACGTCACCTGTGATGCGGATGTGTTTAGCTCGCTTTAATTGGTTCACGCAGTTGACATAAATGTCAACGAAACTCTGATTGGATTAAATCAATTGAATTCACTTTAACATAATTTTGGACTGTTCTGAATCCAAAGCAGTTTCAAAACAGATACAGTAGTAGACTAGTAGATTATCATATATGTTCCTGTACTTTTGTCAGCACTGCTGAATGAATATCAGTTCATAATAATATTCTTACCATTTTCATGTAGGCTATTATATATATACTATCTTTGCTATTTATTACTCAACAGAACGCCGCTTTCGCATGGGCCAAACATAGAGAATTTGAGACCAAGGATTTAGTTCTTGCAACAATGGCATGACAAAGAATCGGATTGTTGTAACTCCAACTAAACATTTTATAATGTTTATACGCCCATATGAAAGGATTTTATTTATATTATTTAAACTTTTTAATCTGAGTGACTCTCTCTGTATTTAAAAACGTTTGCTTTTACCGGCCTCATCCTTCCAGAGAGAAAACACAAATGCAGCATAGTGTGCAACGACCGGGTTCTGCAAGTAAAAACTGCATTCATTTCCTCCAGAGGGAAATTGTTTTATAATAGTAACAATAGTCAGACCAATTGAGATCTTTGATGTTATTAATTGGCTGTTTGCCTAATTTTTTTTTTTCAACCAATCAGAGAGCCACGGCGACAAAATTGCGCCAAAAGAGCTTGCAGGGAACGCCCACCCTGTCCCAGTCTCCCTATGCTCTCAAAAATGCTTCAATATTTATACACACACACACATACTGTATATACAGTATGAGGATTGAATGTAACAATCTTTCCATCCTAATAACAACAGCATCAAAAACAGTTTATGCAACAATTAAAATTTCAGAAGTATAAAATAGTTCTCGGTCAGCTCTATTAGCAACTGAGCATAAATAATCATATATAATATTATTACTAGGATAATTTAAAAATCATTTCTATTATCATTCATCAAATCACATAGCAGCTCAAAAGCAATTTTTTGACCCACTACAGGGGAGCTGCCAGCAAGGGTAAAGCTGCGTAGTCAAGATCGGGAGCATATTCATTCTGTAATAAACTGGGCATTAATGTACTTTATTGTTGCTATAGTTACATACGCAATTTCCATGCGTATTCTTTGGTAAAGTATTGTGTGGTGACTTTACTTTTCTTCTGTATTCATCATCTTGTTTACAAGTCCAAATAGGGAAAGATGCAATTCACAGAAAGTTTACAAAGTAAATGTAAAAATAAGTAATATGCTATTTGTAATAAAAAAATAATAATAATAAATAAAAATCTCGGCATCGCAGTAGTTAGTAAAAACAGTCTTTGCCAAGAGGTTGGCTATTTGTAATCACTATATAAACAGACACTGCCAATACTCCCTTCTTTTTTTTTTTTTTTTAAACAAAAGTATTTATTTAACTGACATTGAGAATAAAAAATAAAAGGTTAATACAATTTCATGAGAATTTTCCACAAAACAGAATTAAAATAAGAATGGTCATCCGAATAGGTGTGTCTCAGGCTGCATGTTTTCTCGGACCATCATCCGACATTTTCCACAATGAGCCGGGGCTCCAGAAGAGAATCCCAGCGCTCAGTCAGCTGCAGTAAAGACATCAAAGACAGGCTTGTTTTAGCCTACCACAGCATACGCACTTGTACAAAGAACTGCCCTTATTCACTTCAACAATTAAAAGGGATAATCAGAAAGCAACAATTGTGTGGGATTGGGGGATGGGGTTACAATCCAAACTACAAAAAAGGGTTTAGAGCTTTGCCAAACAGCACTCGCATTAGCACTGTCAGCTCAGGACATACACTGCATGTGTTAAACATGGAGTATGCACTTTTATATTCCTTTGTGTCAAATGCATTTCCCCAGCAAGTGTAGTAACTATGATTCATAATCTGAATTCACCATACGACATGAGCTGAGAAATAATTAGTTGTGGCGCTAATTAGTCGCTCTTCGTGCTACAAGCTTCTTTTTTTATTTTATTTATTCATATGATTATCTTGCTGATATCTAAAACATCTCCCCACCAACAAAGAAGGTAACAGCCAGGAGTTAATTTGTTCATTACAAATTACATTGTAGCCTATTTATAATACACATTCACCTAATGATGTATTTCCAGTAAACTTGCCTGTGTGTTTAGTATTATACCTGATCAGTTCATATGCATTTACAATCCATAATACAATCTTTTAAATATATAGATAGATCTTTCTCTGAATTCTGATTGGTCAATTCAATGTTCCAGCCACACTAAAATCCACTTGATGTGGGTGTGTGAACCTAAAGTAACATTTAAGAGAGCATTCAGTACCTGTGATCCGTGTGTGACAGCATACTCCACTATCTCTGATCCATCAGGGTTCTGATATACCAGGTCAAACTTGCCAGGTTCAACTGGAGCTAAAAGACACATAACAAAATAAATTATTGCTGCAGAAGGAAGAGTGCAATCTAGCACGTAATAAAGCAGCTGCCAAGCTTCAGGTGTCAGATTTATATAACTGAAACAGTGGCAATAATAAATAAATAAATAAATGAAAGGTGTTGATTATACCTTGAGGTTGAGAGAGCAGTTCAAGCTCCATCACTTTTGTTTGAGGATTGAATGCAATAATCTTCCCTTCCTAAATAACAGCAAAGACTGTTTTTAATATGCACACAACACAATTCACATTACAGAGGTGTACGATGGCTTACTTTATAGTCAGACACCTCTGGTGTGTAGTTCTCGGTCAGCTCCAAAAGCTATGAGACAGGAGAGAACAATCAAAGAGATTCAATGACCATCTCCATGAAAAAAAGCTGATCACTGGCATGTGCTCACTGAAACTAGGAAGTATTATACTAACAACTGAGCATAAATAATCATGCATGTATGATATTATCAGGATGATAAATCCTCAAGTGCTTCTATTATCATTCATCAAATCACACTGCACCTTAAAAGCGATTTTTTGACCCAGTGCAGGAGGAGCTGCCAGCAGGGGTAAAGCTGCGTAGTCTCGTTTGGGAGCTGGTTCAGGTGGATTCTACAACAACACAAAACATCCACCGCATGGTTAGTGATTCAAGTTTTCAAAAATAATAAAAGAAACAATAAATACACAGATAATACACTACATTAATACATTTATAACTTATTTATATAATAAAGTATGAAAAACAAAGAACTATTAGTTGAAAGTGTTGTTCAGGTCGGGACGGATGACAGAAATTGTGAACATTTTAATGTTTAATTTTCAACCTTTCCTAACCCAGGGACTCCTGATCCAAACTCAGATACTCTAACCTAGCCAAATCAATCAAAAGATAGATTTTCTGAGTAACACTTTATATTAAGGGCCATGGTTTCACAGACAGGGTTTAGATTAAGCCAGAATAAAGCCTTAGTTCAATTAGGACATTAAAGCAGCTTTTTTTAAACGTGCCTTAGAAAAAAAACGAAAAAAAAAACATTACTGATGTGCATCTTGAGACAAAACAATAGCACTGACATATTTCAAGATATGCAGGTGTAAGTGTCTCTTAAGTAAGTGCATTTTAGCTTGGGACTAACTTAAGCCTCGTCTGTGAAACCGGACATATATGATTTACATACCTTTCCCACAGAGTCCTGCTTGAAAACCCTAGATTTTGTGGTGTAGTGGAGAATTTGTTAGCAGGCTTATGCTTTAATTAATTTGCTAAATTTAGATAACAGTAGCTTCTTATAATAAATCACACCTTCACATTCATCTCACCTGCAGAATAAAACTTTCATTAGTCAGGGAATCGTTCTGTTTCTGCCGCTCGAAAGGAGAGTCTTGTTTCCACGGTGTTCCCTTGGCCCTACCAAAATCTCCTCTCCAACTGCCTCGATTTGCACCTCGACCTCTGCCTCTCTCCTGACCTCTTGTGTTTCCTCGGCCTCGGTCTGCTGCCTCACCGGCGCAGGGTCTCAAACCGGCAATTCTCAATCCCATTCCTTGTAGGTTTGGCTTTTTAATCACAAGCTCTATTTCACTGGCATCAGAGTCTGAGCTCTCTGCCTTATCCCGGGGCTCTTTAGACACAGAAGACGAGACCGACTGAACTGAATTTTGAGTGGTTGAGGAGGGCTGACTTGCTGCTTGTGATTTCTTGGCTACAGGTTTGACTTGGCTGGGTGATGAGGAGGAGGAGGAAGAAGAATCTGTGGAGCTCTCTCTACGTTGAGGTGTCTGTAGTAGAAGTTTTGAGTTTGTGCTAGATGGTTTAGGTGTAACAGGAGGCGGCTGTACAGTGATGCTGCTTTTGGATTTATTAACAGCACCCGAAGATGATGAATCCGATGACGTGCTTTCTTTTCGCGCAGCCACAGCGGGCTTTTTGGTTGCACCATTCTCCTTGGGTTTAGGTTTTGGTGGAGGGGCCTTTTTGTGAGATTCGTCCTCAGTGCTATCTGAAGAACTTGACGTTGGTTCATGATTCTTTGTACGAGTTGTTTTGTCACTGATGGCGACAGCGGAAGTGCTTTTTCTGTTGCTTTTCGAAGAGGAGGGGCTTGCAATGTTCTTTTGAGGGGTGGCAGGTTTGGTGGCTGACTCTTTCACCTCTTTTTTCTTCTTTTTCTTCTTCTTTTTGCCATCCTCTGCTGGTGCAGAGCCATTGCTATGAGCATCTTCATTCCTCTTTTTTTTACTCAGACCTTCACAGATCTGCATCTCATCCTCTCTCACTCTTTTCTTGGTCTTTGAGATGTGTGTTTCAGAGTTCTGGTAAGCCTCGGCACCATTAACATAAACAGGACTGAATACCTTTACCCTGTCAATGGGGATGACAAATAAACACTTATCAACATTTAACAGGTTATTTAACCTAGCAAGAACGTCCACCATATTATTATACAATACACTTCTTACCTTATACTGTCATTATCACGTACTATATAAATACTTTCTGTGGAAGGCAAGTAGCAATCCTCAATAAACAAGTCTAAAATAGTCTTACGGCTGTAGCCAAACTTTTCCTTTATAATGCTGGAAAGATCTGCGATAACTCGGCATTTGTTCAAGTCCACCAGCAACCAACACATCCGACACTCAGGTGTCGCGGGAGGAGGATAATCAAAGTACAATCTAACCCTGACAGCATTGAGACAGGAGGTGGCCATGCCTGAGCAGTGTTGTTAGAATCAATGAGGCCGATGGAAGCGCTCACTGTTTTAAACGAGGGCTTCAGTCACGCTGTCACACCCTCTGCTGTCCTCTTCTGGTGTGGAAGAGTATAGTGGCGGTCTATTTATTTCCCCGTTCGTCAGCTGACTGAAGTCATATGATGCGGTTCCGTACATCACATTGCTGCTCACAGGTTTGGGTTTGAGCACTACCAGCCGCCGGTGGGTCACTGTGGAAGTCTGTTTGAGCGAGCTTGAGATCAATAACAATGGCACGGTCGTGGATTGGCATGCTGGTTGTGCTGCTGTTTTCTCTGAGCTTTCACAAAGGTATGACATATGTATTTGCTGTATACACTTTTAGGGATAACTTGTATATTTTTAGGCACAGTCACCCTTTTTGGTCTTAGGGGGTGCAATTGCAGCATGAGAATATAATACTAAAATGTTTTGTAACTTTAGACACAAAGTGAAAGCGAAAGATGTTGTCCGTTGTTTCAACTGTATCCAGTTAATCGACCCAAGGTTGTGAACCAAGTTCCATTTTTTACAATTATACCGAATGTTTTTCCTGAAACCGTTTTCGAACATGCGCCTACAGTTGTGTGGCAGTCAGACCGAATGACTCGTATGAATCGGTTCTTTTTATCGAATCAAAAACTCTTCTTGAGCATTGATATTTGGTTTAATTATTATAATTGTTCGTTACTATATTCATAAAGTTAAATGGAATGAAATAAGATTTATGTTTGAACTATTTAAATTTGACATTAAAGCGGATGGAAACAATATATCTTAAAGTAAAATTTGACCATGCAAGTAGTTTAATGCTGTATGTAAGATTTTTTTTTTATATTGTTTGTACAGCGTAGTTCTCATTTTAAAATAAATAATTAAATTGGAGCTGCTGATTTGAATCCCATATACATCGCAGTTATTACTGTCGTCATGTCCGACTCGAAACGATCCAAAAACTGTTACCGTTGTGTTATGTTTGTATATTGTATACAAAGTTGTATATTATGAACATGTAGGCTAACGTAATCTCTGTTTGTTTTGAAAGAAGAAAAAAAAGAATCAATAGCTTACGTAACCGAAACAGAATCGGTTCCGAGAATCGGAACCGGAATCGTTTAACTATTTACCTATCCTCCAATTGTCGCCCATTAAACGTCTCTTAAGAAAATATCTGCTTCATTTACAATTAGACAGTTTTGCACAAACTCCAAGCTCGAATAATAAATAATGTGGCTTTTGTTGTTATTATCATCAAAAAACAGGTAGTTGTGTTCCAGTTCAAGCCAAAGAATCATGGGGATATGTGGATGTCCGTGATGGAGCTCATATGTTCTGGTGGTTGTACTACGCCAACAGCTCCAGTGCCAGTTATAAAGAACTACCTCTGGTGATGTGGCTTCAGGTTAGTCACTCCTCTGACCTGTGTGAACTGTCATATATCCTCTCCATTTAGAGAATATCTCAGTGGAAGCTTTTTTCCCAATCAGAATTCACATAGCTGTTATACCTTCACCTGTTTATCCATCCTGATTTTTATTTTCTGAAGTACATCTAAGGTCGTTCATGCTCCTGTTTATTTTAGGGAGGTCCTGGGGGATCTAGCTGTGGTTTTGGCAATTTTGAGGAAATTGGACCTCTTGATAGAGACCTGAAGCCGAGAGAAACCTCTTGGGTTGGTAAACTAATATATTGTCTTGACTCTCATATCTGCAATATTGATTAAGATGTTTATTTCAGGAAGTATGGAATATATATATTGCATGTTTTGATTCAGTGTTTCTGTATATATAACTTTAATATAAGCATTATGTACAATAAAAAAAAAAACACTCATTGTGGAATCTGTGAATAATTTATTGTTCATCCAAAAATATGTGTCTATGCAGGTGCGTGCTTCCAGTGTGCTATTCGTGGATAACCCAGTGGGCACCGGATACAGTTACACAGACACTGAAGATGCCCTCACCAAGGACGTTGCGATGGTAGCATCAGACATGATGGTCCTCCTCAAGAGCTTTTTCTCTCTAAAGACAGAGTTTCAAGTAAGCAAAACAAAAATACCTACCAGACTGAATTTATACTCTTCACATTCGTCATAGTATCTTACTTTTCTCCCCAACAGAGCATTCCCTTCTATATATTTTCGGAGTCTTACGGAGGCAAAATGGCAGCAGCTATTTCCCTCGAGCTCACAAAGGTACTGAAATGTTTGTTCTCACTTTAGGCTTCATGAGAGGCAGTTTTGTACAGAGGCAAGACGTTCATAAAACTATGTAAGTCATGTGCTTCGGTGATTTCCTCTAAAAGAGGGAGAGCCTGAGTCAGATTGCTTCCTCAAAAGTAAATCTGCCAACTCTTCAGAATACTTGGTAACTGAATGGTAATTTCATCTCTCGTTAGGCAGTTCAAGCTGGTTCAATCAAATGCAACTTTGCTGGGGTGGCTTTAGGAGACTCCTGGATCTCTCCTATAGGTTTGTAAAAAGCTTGTTAAGCTTCAATCTGGTTGTGTGCAGCTATATGTCTTTTTATTGATTTAAGTTATCACATCTCAGTTTACTAGTCATTATGCATGCACATTCATCATGATTATATAGTCCTGACTCACATGACTGCATAAACCTGGTGATAACCCCCCCAAAAAATGTCCGATTGCTTGTTTTTCCTGCAGATTCAGTCATGACATGGGGTCCTTATCTTTACAGCACAGTGAGTAATTCACCATAACTCCTCTGTCTCCTCTTCACAGTGATTAAGCATGATTGCATTAGCATGATCAAAACATAATACTACAGTAATGATCTGACATATGCATACATTACCATTTAAAAGTTCGGAGTTGGTAAGATTTAAAGAAAACAATTTCTGAAAGAAGTCTCATATGTTCACCAAGGCTGCATTTATTTTATTTTAAAAACAGTAATATTGTGAAATATTATTGCAATTTAAAGCAACTGTTTTATATTTAAATATATTTTAAAACATAATTTATTCCTGGGATGCAAAGCTGAATTTTCAGTCTTCTGTTTCACATGATCCTTCAGAAATCATTCTAATATGATGATTTGGCCAAATTAAATGTTCCCTTGCAGCCATTCACTGTTCATAACTTGCTATTAACGAGTTTAATGCTTCTGCTGTGTGTCTGTGCTGTGGTCTATAGTCTCTGTTGGATGACAATGGGCTGGATGAGGTGACTAAAGCAGCAAAAGCGGTGCAGGACGCAGTAGAACAGGGCCAGTACCGAAAAGCCACTGACTTGTGGTCCATCACAGAGAATGTTGTGGAGCAGGTGAGCTGAACATGCTCTACAGAGCTTTATGTATCTTAGGAATAGGTTTAGGTAGAGGTTTCATTGTTTAATTAAAGAAATAGGATTAATGAACATCATGTGATTCATTCAGTTCCTCAAACTATTTTGTTACAGAACACAAATGGTGTGAACTTCTACAACATCCTCACTCAAGAGTCTGATGAGATGAAGACCAGTTCAAATCAAGCCGTGGATGGATTTCTCTGTGAGACCTTCAACATGCACTGTTATTCAAAATTTCTGTTCGTTACATAAATGTTTTAGGCATCATTTCGTCTTGTTTTTTTCACAGCCTTACTGAACCGGCGCCACATTCGCCCTTTGCACCGTCAGTCCCTCTCTAACTTGATGAACGGGCCAATCAGACAGAAGCTTGGTGTCATACCAAAGAATGTCACATGGGGAGGTATTATTCTTTTTATGATTTACAGAGGTATGTCTGTGTAAATAAAATAAAAAAACATTATGATTCTCACAAGTGAAGCCCTGTTTCTTCAGGACAAGCTGATGCCGTGTTTGTCAGCATGGCAGGAGATTTCATGAAGCCTGTGGTGAACATTGTGGATCAGCTTCTGGCTGCAGGTGTCAATGTCACCGTCTACAATGGCCAGCTGGATCTCATCGTGGACACAATGGGTGAGGACGTCAACCATTAGTAAACATTTCAGAATGGCAACTCATGGCCAACAGAATTTAGACTAGCGCTTGGACCATTTACACCTGGTAGTTGTGCACGTCACCATATATCCTCATAGGGCCGTGACACACCAAGCCGATGATCAATGAGCAGCTTTCGGGCTAGTTTTAGCGGCGTTCCACATGTCGCCTCTAGTCGGGCTAGTGGCAGATCAGCTTTCTGGCCCAGACGCAGCCAACACGAGGCGACTACACAGTCGGCTTGGTGTGTCACTGTCTTTATTTTTCGTTCGGGACATATAAAGGCTCTCCACTTGTAACCGATAGTGTGTTGAAAATGATCCACATGACAGGTTAACGATTGCATTTTGTTTAAAGAAAAGCACAATAGCACAGCATATATTTCACCCCAAACATGGGTCTTAAAGTAACATACACTAAGACCATTACATACTCACCAAACACTGGTTTATGTAGAGACAGTCCTATCCATGACATCCGAACAGAAGTGGTCAAACACAATGCCTTTTAAAACCAGGTGTGATTGGTAACAAGTCACAGCCTGACCACTTGTGATCAGATCACCCTGTTAGGAAGGGGATGTTGATAGAAGGTGTCTGTAAGCTTTTTGTAATCCATTTTGCCCATAAGTTTGATATTTAGGAAGACCATTACCATTGGCTGTCGTCAGTAGAGCTTTTCTGCACTGCAGCGATAATTGATTTGTTTATTTATGAGCAGGTCAGGAGCTGTGGGTGAAACAGCTGAAATGGGATGGACTCCAGTACTTCAACAAGATGAAATGGACGGCACTGGAAGACACGCAAACTGAGAGCCAGACTGGAGCTTTCTATAAGACTTATAAGAACTTTGCCTTTTACTGGATCCTCAAAGCTGGACATATGGTACACTTTTTTTTTTTGCCAAAGTCATTTTAATGTTTATAAAATCATGTAATATTTAATTGTGTCATATTCAGTTAGTTTTAGCATGGCAATAACGGCAGAAGCTATAGTGGTTTAGTTTTAGTTTTCCTGAAAGGAAAATGCATTTCTCAGTATTTATTTTTAGTCTTGATGAGTGTATGTGAACATCTCTATCCATTACATCACAGATCCCATCTGACCAGGGGCCAATGGCTCTACGGATGTTGAAGATGGTGACTCAGCAGGAGTGATGGATCTCATTCAGATACAAACTGGCTTGTGAATCTCTTTTAGACAATCAACAGTTATTTTACCAAAATCTGACACTTTTTTTGTTTTTCCTTCTTTTTACATTTTGTTTGAGATCTTAATGTAATCATTTTACAATGCCCGTCTTGTAAAATTTGTAAATTTGAATGCGTGCAAACAATAAAGGCATAATTTTTATACAGTTTGAATTCTGAAATCTACATGTCCTAAGAAAGAACTAACCTTAAACTTGTTTTTACATTCCCATTTATTTGAAACACAAATAATAATGTATCTGCAAAAAGGAAATTGGAATCATCTCCTTGCTTGGTTTCACACAAATGCATAAACAATGGAACTTCATGAGGAGACTCTGGTTAAAATATATCAGTTTAAGAAGCTACATGATTATTTTCATGAGGTTTGCATGCCACTTATGAATAAATGTAAATAGAGCTGTGCAATGGCTAAAAGAATAGACCACTCAGGTCCTCACACACTAGTATTTAAAACTGCTTTTACTATAATAAAGGATATAATTGTGCAAATCATATTTACACAATTTCCTGCTCTTTCAATTAAATATTCAGAATAAACAACTACTGAATACAGATTTAGCACCAACTCATCTCACATTCTTCTGCATATTGAATAGAAGAAGAATTTGTTTATACTATCAAAACAGCATGTCAGCTATTCAGTATTAAGGCATTTGGTCAATAGCGTTCATGTTCATTGGTTCCTTGAGGAACTGTAGCTGAGTGTGCGTCTGCCCCACCGGTCCTCAGGCACTCTGAATCCCTCTCTGCTCACAGGCTCCACCACCAGCTCTATGAGACCCGGAGCAGCAGGAACCTCCAGCTCCACCACACGGTACAGGGTGGAGTAAGACCTGCCAATCAGAGTCAGGGGTCCGGAGGGAATCCGAGGGTCAGGACCACGGAGACGTCTCCAGTGTATCCGGAAATGGCGGACCTGCTGAATGGGATATTGCCAGCGTAAGGTGGTGTTCAAAAGTACCTTCAGTGTGTCTCCGGGTCCCTTCAAAGCACCCGTCTGCCACACCACATCATTCACGCAGATGCCTTGAATAGACTGCAGGGGCGCATGTAGAGTCTCTGCATCCAAAAGCTGTGCACAAAAATGCAAACGGACAATTTAGCCACTGCCAACATTATTCGTACACTTACACTGCTGTTCAGACGTTTGGGGTCAGTGAGATTGAAAGAAAAGAACACTTTTATTCAGAGAGACTGCATTAATCAAAAGTGACAGTTAAGACTTTTATAATGTTACAAAAGATTTCTGAAGGATCATGTGACACTAAAAAACTGGAGTAACAGCTGCTGAACATTCAGCTTTGCCAACACAGGAATAAATTACATTTCAAAATATATTCAATTATAAAAGTTTTTTTAATTTGTAATAATATTTGACAATATTAGTGTTTTTACTGTATTTTTGATTAAATAAATACAGCCTTTGTGAGTATACGAGATTTATTTCGTTAAAATAAAAATTACAGAAATTTTTAATGGTAGTGGACAATATGTTTAATCAAGATGTCAATCTGTAGGGCGACCCAGAAGGCAAATATGAAACTTGTGCTTTTAAAGCGATTTCTAAATTCACATTTTATGTATTAATGTGTGTAAATTATTTTGTAGAAAAAAACAACCATATCGGACAATATTAAGAGATTTTTTTACATTTCCTGATATCAGTTGATACTGTATTTTTAAATGTGCTGCTCATTTCCCCATATTTTTACATTTAGATTTACATTTGCTCATTTACATATAACGCTCACTTACTGTAAAGTCAATCTTTAAAAACACTAATAATTTATTAATGTTAAAAGTCTATTTTTTATACTTTAAAATTGAGTGAAATTCACTTCAAATTCAGCATTTAATACTGATTTTAGCTCAAAGCATTTTGTTTTTAAACCAATTGGATATATAGACTATATTTTAAAATAATTGGCTTATGGGTCTCAGCCTAAATTTATTGTGAACCACAGACCTTATTTCACTCATAAAATGAAAACCGCTTTTATAACAACCCATAATGCGTAACATGTTCTGTGCGTGTTTTGTCCATGTGTATCTCACCATAATCTCTCCAATCCTGCAGTTAAAGGAGACGTCTTCATCTCCTTCATCTCGGGAAACACGAATACACACTTCTCGCAATGCGCACCCAATCATTTTCAACAGGAAACATCTATGCATGAAACCACATTGAGTTTTATTAGAAAAAGAGTTTCATATGTTTGTTATGACCAAAACCTTTTTGACTTTAAAGCAAGGGTCAGCAACCTATGGCAGGTCAGTGAATAATCACCGGATTAAATCACAATTTTGAGAAATCTAAAAAAAAGTTGAAAAGAAAAATAGTTTCAGACATATTAAAGATTATGCATTATTTGTATGAGAGATGTATGATGTATTTATTTGATTATATGTATATATAATTGGGGGTTATATCCTGATTAACTAAAAAAAAGAAAGAAAAAAAAGCCACTTCATGACAAAAAGGTTGCCGACCCCTGCTTTAAACGGTTGACTCTCACTTGGTAATCCAGCCATCCGAAGTCCACCGACCACAATTCTGAACAAACTGCTCCACCAACTGATTATCCTCTGCTAACGCTTCTGGAAAGACACTGGTAGCTGAACACACACCCAATAAAGCAGATTAATATTACACATTCTTATCATGACAGTTTACAGAAACACTTAATCTGAAGAAGATGGCCTAAAAGACGACTAACATGCTATTTCCTCCGTCCCGTTGAAAGTGCACAGGGGAACATCTATTGTTTTAAGCTCCAAGGACACCTTCACTCCCACAGGTGGCTTGTAGACAAAAGAGACAAACGTCCTGGCGGCCAAGGGAACATGGAGAGAAAATATCCTACAAAGGGACAAAAAGAAGGTGTTTGATTGTACGTTTTTTTGTACTCCAGGAAAAACAAAACCTCCAGTACCTTGCACAGACTTCAGGAAGTCCTGATGGAATCACGCCCTCCACCATCAGAGAGTTGCCTCCAATCCAAGCTTCCTTTGAGCAGCCGCGGCTTCTCAGCCAGCCCCCATTCTCCATGTTCTCAGAGAGGTACAGAGGCTGGATCTCCTGAGCATGCAGATTGAACCAGCTTTTCTCCATCTCCACCTACATCATACATCAAATAGTCAGAAATTACTATGGACGTATCGATATTTAAAACATTTCCTATACTATTTTGTCTAAATAAATTCAAAATAAAATACTAAAAACTAAAATCGATCGTTTAAAAATGCTACAAGTGAATTTAGGCATCACATGATAAAGTACAGTATATTCATTTTGAGATTTCTAAAGATTACATTTAACAGTGCTATAACATTTTTTGTATTTTAAGGTCTGGTTTCACAGACCAGGCTTAGATTTAAGGGATAGTTCACCCAAAAATGTTAATTCTGTCAGTAATTACTCACCCTCATGTTGTTCCAACCCCGTAAGACTTTCGTTCATCTTCGGGACACAAATTAAGTTATTTTTGATGAAATCTGAGAGCTGGCTCACTCCTTCATAGGCTGCTAGGTAATTGCATCTGCCGGTCCAGAAAAGTTAGGTGGTGACATTGTTAAAATAGTCCAAGTGACTACAGTGGCTCAACCTTAAGTTTATCAAGCAACGATAATACTATGTGCAAAAAAAACACAAAAATAACAACTTTATTCAACTATTCATTTTCTTCTGTGTGGGCCTCTTGAGTGAGTTCACGAGAGCGCCACGACGCATGCGCGAGAACTGAGAAGAAGACGCAGATGGGTCTCGATGTAGTGTTTAAAATGGTTCTAAAGTGTGCATTTCCTGGATGTCCGAATCGTGAGAAACCAACGAGAAAACGTAAAAGTGCCTTACCAATGCCGCAAAATGAATGGCTTACCTTTCACACTTTCCCATCAAATGATCGTGAGCGGCATCTTCTCAGTTCTCGCGCATGCGTCGTGGCGCTCAGAGGCCCACACGGAAGAAAATGAATAGTTGAATAAAGTCGTTATTTTTGGGGGGTTTTCGCACAAAAAGTATTCTCGTCACTTGATAAACTTAAGGTTGAGCCACTGTAGTCACTTGGACTATTTTAACAATATTTTTACTAACTTTTCTGGACCGGCAAAATTAAATTGCCAAGCAGCCTATGAAGGAGTGAGCCAGCTCTCAGATTTCATCAAAAATATCTTCATTTGTGTTCCGAAGATGAACAAAAGTCTTACGGGATTAGAACAACATGAGGGTGAGTAATTACTGACAGAATTTTCATTTTTGGGTGAACTAACCCTTTGAGCCAGGATTAGACCTTAGTTCAATTAGGACATTTAAGAAGCGTTTATAAATGTGCCTTAGAAAAAAATCTTGAGACAAAAACAATGACACTGACATATTTTCACATGTCAGTACAAGTTGCTTTCAGTTACACCAGCTCAAACATGCATTTTAGTCTGGGACTAGGCTTAAGCCTTATCTGTGAAACCGGGGGGAAAAGATTAACTTTAAGTGATGGTTAGATGATGGCAAAGGTAATCTAAATGTAAAAACATAGACATGAACAAGTACATTTCCAATATCAACTGACACCAATAAATGTAAAAAATCTATAGCCGATATGCTACC
The DNA here is from genome assembly GCF_951802725.1 of Rutilus rutilus. Lineage (NCBI taxonomy): Eukaryota > Metazoa > Chordata > Actinopteri > Cypriniformes > Leuciscidae > Rutilus > Rutilus rutilus. The sequence continues at coordinate 39,403,312 of NC_140209.1, read as the reverse complement.
AATTATTGTGAGTGTAGCATTCAAGTTTTATGAAGTCTCAACACAGTAAGCCATGACTAGGACTACTTGCTTTTGAGGGTCAAGGCAGCAAAAGGGTCAACAGACATTTTATTTTATTGGGCTCTTACGTTATGTGGTTTTCTGAAAACATTTGTGTACTTCATCATCAAAACTTTGCCTTTGACACCAGGAAAAATGCCACCAATGTATCACATAGGTGTAGAAGAGAATCTTAGTGTGATTGTGTGTAGTGTACCTGTCCTCTCCAGTACAGGCTCTTTCCAAAGCCCTGACAAAATGAGGAGATGAAAGGAAGACTGGACGAGGGCCGGTGGATATAGAGGAACTCAGACAGCAAGCTCCAAAACCTTAGAAGAGTGGTCAGATAATACACATCAGTGAAGTTTGCTTGTGTGTGTGTGTGTGTGTTTACACGCATATTCCATAGCAGAACAGCAAACGCACTGTGATTAGTTCAAGAAATGAGCGTACTTGTCCTGGTTTTGCCGAAAATCTGCCTTCTCGTGGGATTCGTAGACCCAACCAGGAGCAAAGATGGCTGTTGAAAGCTCATACTTGCGAATCAGCTCCAGAGCCTAATGAAAAACAAAACGAGAAGATTGCTTATTTATTCTCTCCGTACCTTTAGCCAGAGAAATGATGGACTGTTCAAAAGTTTGGAGTCAGTAAGAGTCAGTTCTATTGAACTTTTGTTTATCAAATGATCCTGAAAACACAAAATCCACAAAAATATTAAGCAGCACAACTGTTTTCAACATTGATGATAACAAGAAATGTTTCTTGAGCAGCAAATCATCATATTAGAATGATTTCTCAAGGATCATGTGACACTGAAGACTGGAGTAATGATGCTGAAAATTCAGCTTTGCCATTACGTTTACATAAAAAACATACTACAATAGAAAACTGTTATTTAAACATTTTAATAATATATCACAATATTCCTGTTTTTACTGTATTTTTGCATTGGTGAACATATGAGACTTCTTTCGAAAACAAAAAATCTTCCCAACCCCAAACTTCTGAATGGTAGTGTAAAAAAAGAAAAAAAGAAAACTTCACTAACTTTATTCGTCTCAAATTTCCCTGCTATCACCTTCCCTCTTGCAAACACATCAACGCCAACATAGATGTCAGCAAAGCGGCCTTGAGCGGCAGAGTAGGACTTCATCCTCTCCAGACTCTGCTCTGTCCAGTTGTAGTTAGTGAATATTCCATCACAGGCATCAAAAAACATTCTGATAGGATGACAAAAGGAAGCTGATGGCATAAGTTGTACAAAATCTACCGTATAAATCTCACAGACCTGAATCTCCCCCTGCAGAAGCCCTCAAGACCATCACTTGCCTGTTGTCATCATTGAGTTCGTTCTGCCAGTTGAGAGTCCCGTTCTTCAGTACGCTGTCATACCAGATCACCACGCTGCCAGGAACGCGCTCATGCATCTGGTCTGTGAGATAGCGCAGAAAGTGACCAGTGTTCTTCACTGCAGTCTCCTGAGGAGTCAGTCAAATATGAGGTAAAGTATTAGACATTATGTCAACATAGTGACTGTATAATCCTCCAATCAGATATGCCTTGTTTACTCACACTCAGCACATTTTCTATGTTAATGAGCCAGCCGTCGAAGCCGTAGCAGTGGGAAATGTGAACCAACTTATCAGCAGCTGCGCGGTAACTCTCCTCATCTGCAAGGAAGGCCTCACATATCTTGGCTCCATCTGTCCACTCTGTGATGAATGTGCCTTGGAGGGGAATTTCAATACATCCATTCTGATTTACACTTGTCTATAAAGGTGCTGAGGGTTAATGACATTTCTGTCATTTACTCACTCTCATGTCATTGCAAACTAATAGATTTTCTTCCTTAGAGCACAAAAGCAGACATTTTGTAGAATGTCCAGGCAGCTCTTGTCCCATGCCATTACACTGAGACCACTGCTATCAACCTGCTACTATAAAAGTCACCTGGTTGACACCAGACCCTTCTCAGTCGTAACTGAGAGTGGGTCTGGGGAAGCTTCATTCATTCCATTTCCAAAGGGGCGTCACCAACGGACGTCGCTCAAATGCCTCTAGGCGCAATTGGATAGACCTAAAACCAATCAGAGCGATCGTCATCGTGTAAAGGCCACCTCAACGTTTGTGATTGGTGCCAAGATTTGGAAAGATTGGAAATGGGCTTGAATGGGCTCTTGGCCAGACTGACTTGCAGAGCAAATCTAAATTTGCCGGAAGTTCGTCTGGGTTTTCCCAGGCTACTATGAAAGTATAATCAGAGAGTCTTTATGACTTGTGTGCTATATTATGCATATAATAGCTTTTTGAAGCATACTGAAATTTAACTCATTATTCCTCACACAAAGCTGTCATATAATAATAATAATTTTATCATAAAGCGTCTTTCCCAAGCTCAAGGTCATAAGGCTTTAAAAGACTTTGAATATAGTGCACAAGTCATATGGACTATTTTTTGGTGCCGTTTTGTCCTTTTAGGGTGCTTGACAGCCACAGGTCACCATCTGCTGTCTATTTTATGGAAAAGAGCAGCTTGGACATTCTGCTAAATTTCTCCTTTTGTGCAACTCAGAAAAAAAGAATAAACGTATGGTTTAGAAATGCATCAGGTGTGGTGGATTTTTAATAGATAAAATAGTAAACTGTACATTAAACTAACCATGTTTCTAACATCTAACCTTATTTCTCTTTTTAGGCCTAACATGCTAAAACTTTGAAACACAATGTACTAAAACGTTCTGTCCTGTGTTTTTGAATGTTGTATGTTGTTTTGCCATACCCCTTTTACTTTGGTTGTGTGAGTGTAAAAATAAACAAATATGGGAAATGAAACTAGACAGATGACTAGGTTTGAACCTTGTGATTAACAATGAAGTAATCATTAAAACAAAGTTTGCTTTACCTAGTAACAGAAGGGTTTGTCTATGAAAACCAATCAAATTGTGGGGAAATTATGTAATGCAGCATGACATTTTTGCCATACCTCCTTATTCTATAAAAACTGTTGTATTCTTTTAGCTGGTGGGATTCTCAATGGAATTTGTCTGAGATCCTCCGGCTTTGCTTCTTCTTGGGAGAGATTCTCTGAGAATTGCTCGAGTACTCTCCCGCCCGTGATTAAAGAATTTAAAGGACATTTGCTGAAGTCTTAATTTCTGCTGTGCAGCAGGTGAGATAGTTTAGAGAGGTAGACTATATATTAAACGTCGATTGGAGACGTTAGGGAACGTCGACTGGAGACGACCCAGGTAGACTTAGAGTAGGAGCGAGATAGGGAAAAATCTACGACACAGGTTAAAGGAATAGTTTACTGCACAATGAAAATTCTGTTATCATTTACTCATCCTCAAGTTGTTTCAAACCTGTATGAATTTCTTTCTTCTGCTGAACACTAAGGAAAATATTTTGAAGAATGTCAGTAACCACAGTTGATGTACCCCATTTACTTCCATATAATGAAAAAAAAAAAAAAAAAAAACTATGGAAGTCCATGGGGTCCATCAACTGTGGTTACTGACATTCTTCAAAATATTTTCCTTAGTGTTCAGCAGAAGAAAGAAATTCATACAGGTTTGAAACAACTTGAGGGTGAGTAAATGATAACAGAATTTTCAATTTTGGGTGAAGAATCAGAAAACATTGTTTGTTTGTTTGTTCTTATTTTATTATTTTATTTTATATATATGCATTTTATTTTTATTTTTTTATTTTTTTTGTGTTATAAAATACAAAAACTCAATAAATATTTGAATTAGAAAAAAAGAATCAGAAAACATTACATTACACAAGTATATTCTGTACTTCTTTTTAAAAGTATGCTAAGTGTAATTCTTTTTCACAAGGATATTCTTTTTACAGCAAGGCTAATATGTTTGATGGGCCGTTTACACAACACCGTTTTCAACTAAACGGAAAAATTTGTTTTCGTTTTGGCTGTTCATTTACACGACTGGCATTTTGGGGGCCTGAAAATGCAAGCTTTTGCAAACGGGTTACAAAGTGCAAGTTTTTGAAAACAATACCGGTATCGTCTCTGTCTAAACAACAAAAATGCCAATTTGTGTAAACAGTGAAATCATGCGCATGCGTATTATGTGTTCAGTCTATAAGCGCGTAGTGTTCCTTTACAAATTACGAGTTTTTAGTCGTTTTTCGCGGATGTGTGTAAACGGGGATTTTTTTATTTATTTTTTAAACAAAAAGGAAAAACATTTCCATTTTTACTACATCGTTGTCGTGTAAATGTACCCTAAAGGCCCGTTCACACCAACAACGTTATTACAGTCCACACCAGCGGACGATATGGTTCGGTTTATTCTAAGCGTGCTTATCTGTTGCTCTAAATGCTCGAGCTTATTATAGCAAGATGATTCTGATTATCGTTCATCAAATGGATAAAATCGTTCTGAAACTAAAGTGATTCCAACGATATCGTTTCTCTGTGCCGTTCTCGTTATAGCTGTGGTGTGGACTCTGCTATTCTGTAATATTGAGAACGATTTTTAGAACTATGTCTTAAAACTATATTGTAAACAGGCCTTAAGACTGTGATTTTGGCCCATAAACTGAACCCACCAAGAGACTCACCAATAGAGAGCACTCCATGCTTATGTGCTGCATTCGTCCAAACAGCAGGAGGAATGGTTACCATCTGATGACTGAAGTAGTTGAAGATGTCAATATACTCCCAGTGATAGAAGGCATACGGCATCTCCACCTCTGTGCCTTGAATGAACCTCAGCAGAAAGAACAGGACCATGAAGATACTGAAGACTGGCTAAAAATGGCTTCATGAAAGTGACATACAGTGGTTGAAAATCAGGCTAAAATCAAACTGAGTTGTACCTGTCCTCCAGGTAGCCACCCATCATGTCATGGGACACCAATGTACGCCTAGGGCAGCTGTCCAACGAAGGAAACCTGCTAGCCAGGGGCACAGTGGCCACATTAAATGGACTTGCTTCCTTCCTTGTCCATGATAACAGCTCATCAAGAGACTTCAGACTGCAGCTGATGGGCTCAGTTGTGTCAGGATCATAGTGGATTGCTGTTAGACCACAGAAAATGAAGATCAATAATCTTCTTGAAAGAATAAAACGCAGCATAGGCTATAATATGTATTAAATACCTGGCAACGTGGATGGCTCGTAATTTACGACCTCATGAACACTTTGATCGCCTGGTTGATCGAGGCAAGACTCAGAGCTGGATAAACAACCAAAGAGAAGAACATACGTCGTAATAAGGGATGTTATAACTATGTATAGCTATAACAAATTATAAGGGAAATAAAATGCTGCTTTGATTCACATGGTCTTCAGATATAATGCAGAAAATGGACCAAGCATAACTAGGCTAAATTACCTGATCTCTTCCGTTATAGGAATCTTACTGCTTGTTGTAGTTTCGTCCCTTTTTCGTTTCCGGGGTGCCATTTTATTTTTGTCTTTTGTAGAAACACTTTCCCTATGCAAAAACGTCAATCGTTAGTTAGCTTACAGATAAAAGTGATTTGAAGTAATAATACACCTCTCAGTTAGAGAGCAGAAAGAACAGCCTTCTTCCGCCTGAGTTCTGATTGGCTGAGTAAGTAAGTGCAGTACGTGTAGATCCTGCGTAAAGAGGTTGCTTTAAATCTCCACTAGAGGGCAGTAGACTAGACGTATAAATGACTAGTGTATGAACTGTTTATCAACACATATTTCTCATGTTTATTTTAAGCACTCATAAAAGGCTATACAGTCCTTTTTAAAAAAGTATTGCGAATTTTCCAGCCATCTTACATGCACTGCACATAAAAAAGATAAACAAACCAGCCAGTGAAGTGATCATTTGAGACTCGAAAGTGCATTTAGTGACAATAAACAAGACGAGAAGTACAACTGTGATTCATGGAAACATTTTAGAATAAATAACCAATTACCAAAATATTATTCAACCATGTTATGCCGTGTGAGGCCTCCAGTTTCTAGCTGGCTAGTATTCATCTGAATTAGAGAGGAGCGAAAATATATTAATTCATGAATGATTCACACTTTTTGTCCTTTTTTGTCTTCATCCAGAATGCTACAATACCTCTCATGTCCATTCTCGTTTTGTAGAACAGTCATCCAGAACATTTGCTGGCGGCACAATGATTCTCTTCTGGGGGTTTTTCTCTTTCAGTATAGTCAGTGGCCCGCAAGTTTGAATCGAGTGCTTTTAACAGGATAGATGAATGCCATGGAAATCTGGAAGCTTCATTTTTATTAACACAGACTGAAATGTGGCCTTTAATGTAGTAAACATTAGTTTTTTTCTGGTTTTGGTATACAAAAAGTTTATATCACCAATCAAATGTTTTAGCAACACATCAAATGCTTGTGCACTCATATTAAATATTCATCTATTTACTTGTGGCAAGTTAGATATACCCATATATTTCAACATTCAAATAGAGAAACTGTCAACATGTAGCCAAAGGTTAGCTGGAACTTGACTCGAATGTGTATTGTCATCCCTATCATTTCCTGTCATTCTTTTCCTTTTTCCCTTTGCTTTAGTATATGCTTCCATAATAGGTAATTGTGGTTATAAAAAAAAAAAAAAAAAAAAAAAAAACCTTATATAATTTAGACATTTCAATTCAAATTCTGATGAAATAAGCAAAATATGCATTGAACATCATTACTGTGGACGTGTTGGACAGGATGTATTGATGGCCCACATTAGGACTGTTTGGCACTCAGAGAGAGCAATGGGCTTTGTGTTTTTTGTGTTACACCACAGCATGGATCAATCCTCTGATGCCCCCCAGGGTGATTTTAAAGGCCAGTCCCGTTCCCGCCAGAAAGGCTCAGAACAAACTTCAATGTTCTGGCAATGAAAAGGTACAACAAAACTGGTCAGACTATAAATGCTCCTTTCTGACATTAGAAAAATTAAAGAACAATACCTAAATGTTTCATTGAGCTAAGCCTGATTTTTCAAACAAAAAGCAATGCCTTTAGTTCAGCTGTTACTATTCATACACGAATTTAACTTCTTAAGTTATTTGAGATGGATGTGCATGTTTAAATTCGGCATGAAATGGAAGTTGTGATAGTCTTTTCTTTCCTTATTGTGATCTACAGTGGCCCAGTAGTGCACAATGTAAAAAGCAAGCATAAATTCAAAACACAACGAAATGAATCCACAACACAAAGGAAATAAGCCACAACACAACAAAATAAAGCCACAACACATCTAAATAAAACCGCAACTGAACACAACGGAAATGCTCCTGACCACTAGAGGGCTCTCGGAGCGCAATAAAGTTTGTTTTCCTTGCCATTGTTCTATAGAGTCGGCAGTCTTAAAGGAACACTCCACCGTTTTTTGAAATAGGGCTTATTCACCGTCTTTCATACATTTAGATAGGTGGGCAAACGCATTTTTGTCTCAGTGCATGCATTGTTTTAGTTTTGCAGCGCCGCCGATAGCTTAGCTTAGCATAATGAATGGAATCCTTTGTTGCCAGCTAGCATGTCATGAGTAAAAGTGATAAAAAAAAATAAAAAAAAACTAATTACTTCTTGTGGCCTGCGTATTCACAAGGAGTACAAATAGCAATGCAGATTAAGACTAGACGATTTCCTAGGCAGATATTGACTTGGGACTATATTGGGGGGAAGCACAGGCGAAGCACTGCTACTTGGGCGCAGAGATATCACACAACACCTGAATTCCCCCAACTTCCGTCAACGTACCAGCGTGAATAGTAGCTGGCTATTTTTCCTACAGTAGACATAGTGAATGGCGATGAACATGGCGGATTTTGTGAGAGACGAGGAGGGTGACTTCTCAGACAGTCAAGAGCCAGAACCATACCTCTATGAACCAGAGTTTTCAGAAGAGGAGCTGCGTGCTTTGGAAATAGAACGACAGGAGGAGGAGGTTGCGATCGCTCAACAGCCTGAGGACGTGAGGATGAGAGTCAACACGAACTGGTGGTGAGTGTGATATCTCTGCGCCCAAGTAGCAGTGCTTCGCCTGTGCTTCACCTCAGTATAGTCCCATGTCAATATCTGCCGAGGAAATCGCCTAGTCTTAATCTGCATTGCTATTTGTACTCGTTGTGAATACGCAGGCCACAAGAAGTAATTTGTTGGCAACTAGCTGGCAACAAAGGATTCCATTCATTATGCTAAGCTAAGCTAGCGGTGGCGCTTCCAAATAAAACAATGCATGCACTGAGACAAAAATGCGTTTGCCCACCTATCTAATGTAGGAAAGACGGTGAATAAGCCCTATTTAAAAAAACGGTGGAGTGTTCCTTTAAGATATCAATACCAAATTAGTTTTAACAGTATGTAACCATTGTATATCAACATAAAATATTACTTCAAAATCACCTACATGAATTATTTTTGCGTATTTATACACCAGAATGCTTTGACCCGCTTCGACAGCGCATGATCCCTAAGGGAACTAACTTTACCGCGCTCCGACAGCCCTCTAGTGGTCGGGAGCATTTCCGTTGTGTTGCGGCTTTATTTAGTTGTATTGTGGCTTATTTCCGTTGTATTGTGGCTTATTTCCGTTGTGTTGTGGCTTATTTCCGTTGTATTGTGGCTTATTTCATTTAATTCCACGCTGTGGTAGTAGCGCGTCAAAGCATTCTAGAGTATAAATATGCAGCTATAATGGATGTAGGTGATTTTGAATTAATAAATGTCAATGGTTAGCTACATACTGTTTAAACTTATCATGGTGTTGATACATTTTTTTAGACTGTTTGACAGAGTTCTGTCTAGGTTATATCTTGGTTTGGTGACAGAGCTCTGACACTCCCGGTTTGTCACATGTTTGTGTATAGTCTGGTTTGTTGTGAGCACATGGCTTGTCATGTATTTCCTTGTGCCATGTGCTCTCCTGTCAATTGTCTAGCCCCTCCCATCTTGTTACCTGATATTTGATTAATTTGCCCCACCTGTTTTCCTCGTTACCCTCTTTTGTTTGCTTCCCTATTTAGTCTCCCTGTGTTTGCAGTCCTGTGCTGGTTCATTGTCCATGTTCCCTTGTGTTTCCTGTTTGATGACAGAGGCCTGTCTTGGTTTCCCCCATGGGGAGGTTTTGTTTTGTTTAATAAAGATCCTGAGTTTTCTGCACATGAATCCTCGCTTCACTATTTACCATCCAGTGACACTGTTGACTCATTGAGCTTTTCTGTTGTGTTGTACATTTTCCATTGTGTTGTGGCTCATTTAAGTTGTGTTGCGGCAATTTCGTTGTGTTGTGAATTTATGTTTGCTTTTTAAATTTTGTTGCGTTGTGCACTACTGGGCCACTGTATATATCTAATCCGAGTGAAACTGCTCTTCAAACAAGAAAAAATGTAGGACGGGACTTGAGTTTGACTATAAAGACATGATTGGATGGTTGTGGTTTGCATTTGCTGTGATGTCATGTGAGTGACAGGTTGCCCCACCCTCGCGCCAGTAAACACGTAAGATTTTGCTGCAAGAAGGTTATGGAAAGGAAACAATTTAAATTACAAGGGCACATGAATTAAAACAACAATTATGTGCACGGATAAATCATTTATAATAAACATAAAATATAAATATTCATAAAAATGCATAAAAATAAATAGCCATATTCCATAAAAATGATTTAAAGCTGCTCCAATATAATTTTTGAGATAACAAAGTGAACATTTCAGATTTAAATTTCCAGTTTACACTCATTTCTTGCTCTGCAACTTTAATATTTTACAACTTACGGAACCTTAGATATGGCCAGGTTATTTTTACACAGTTGCACAAGACGCAGAAAGAAATGCTTACATCACACGCACGATTAGGTGAACATGACAACAGCAGACTCTAGGACCCAGTCCACAGAACACCGCCTAGTCGCGTTTCTCCTTCTTATTTACGTCTATATTGTCGTACGCTCTGCTAGAAGCGTGTTCCGGTGATCAGCACTGAAATCTGAAGGTGGAAGAGAATCATTTGTTTAGTAAGTACCATTTACACTTAGTTTATATCCAGGAAACATATTATGGCAATTAAAGGATTTGGATAAACATGTTTTAGTGCTAAAGGCTGTTAATAAGCCTCTTCAGATAAAGATAAATATTTGCACAGATCTTGTAGGACCTCGTTGAAATGTTCATTTGATGTAGGCTAATGAAGCGGAGCTGATGTGCTATGAAATTTAAATCTGCATTATGTAGGCTATATTGATTATTAAAAAATCGACATTGCACATAAAGCCTCACTTCACAATAAGGCTATTGTAGATATAGATATCATGGATGAAAATTTTTGTACTGGGTATTTATTAACTTAGATATCCTTCTCCTTATCTCATTATAAATGTGGACTGCGCATGAGCCTGTCCCGCATCCATGCAGCATCCCTTGATATTCCCCAAATAGCCTACAAACGTAACAGGTGACTCGGAAATACGTAGCTAAGAATTACGGAACACTGACGTTGTGAAAAGGCATTCAATGTTTAAAACAAAGAATAGTGTTATACTAGCTGATTTGGATAAAATATTAAGTTATTAGAGGCTTGTTTTACAGAAATGCGTCGGACCGCGTATAAAAGTGCCGCTATCTTATCTTATCTTATCTTATCTTATCTTACGTGACGAGGAAGGGCATTTAAGATTACATTTTAACCAGGTGAGTTCAGACGTAGACAGGCAGTTCATTAGAGCCGAATCGAGGAATATTCTGAACAATAAAGCTGTGGCAATAAAGTGTTAGTCATCACTGTAAAAAAAAAAAAAAAAAAAAAAAAAAGACACAAAAATTATAGGCTACATTTTAAATGTAGGCGAAGCTCAGATATGTATCACTCATCGAGATAACCTAATACATTAGAGTCTACTTTTTATCATTATATGCAAGACAAAATAAAAATGTCATAAAAAGTCTTAACCCAGCAAACACATTTACGTTGTGGCAACGTCTCTGGCACGTTGCATTTCTGCTATGGCAACGTCGCTGTCTACGTGCTCGCAACATTGTAACAACGTAGAATTGTAAGACGTGACAGGGCTGTAGCAACGTTGTTGCGCGACATTCAGCAACTGAGAGACGACGTTCTGACAATATGGTGCATTTTGTTAGATAATTATATACTTTTATCTTTTATTGTTTATCTATAGGGTAGAGTGGGGGAAAACGCCCCCCTGGGGTAAAACGCCCCCCACCTGTTTTTCCCAAAATAACCAGTAAAAGTAGTCAAGATACATTTTTACTGTTGCTATGCACTACGTTGATAACGGGGATATACAAATCTCTATGGATAAGCTGACACCAGCGACACATTTGAAGAGAAGAGGATTACATGGTAAATGCTATAATTTTCAGATATTAGTAAATAAGTGTTTAAGAGAATATTGTTCTGCAGGATATCGCAGTGATGTATGATAGATGAATAGTGAAGTCTGTAGTTTGAGATCATATATTATTTATAAGGAATATAATTATATTTTAAAAATTAAACATTTTTTTAAAAACTCATAGCTTGTGGGGTAAAACAAGCGCAGCCCCCTACGCTGAGGGGTAAAAACCGGGATGGCAATTCTAGTCACATTTATGTTTTGTTTCACTGTAATGTCACATTTTCCTTAAGGGGGGCGTTTTCCCCCACTCTACCCTATTTTTATTTAATAGGGCTATCAACTCCTGCAAGTGTAGCCTACACTTTGAAGAGTAAAAATGACAGAAAGTTTAGTTAATTCAACTTTATTAAAACTGCATTTAATCAAATTGCACTTCCAAAAGTCATACATTTGTGGGGAAAAAAATATATATATATATTAAAAAAATAAACGAATATACAAATTTATTTTAAGTATAATAAATAAAACATAAAAAGCAAAGGCAGATCAGAACATTTAATGAACAAAACCGGGTCTGTGGCAGACAGTAGCCGAAAGCAGGTGTCACCGGGGAAACATCCACAAATCCAGAGGAGCAAAGAAACGAATGAGACTAAATAGCGGAAAAATCAAATGACAAACTAAACAGTGCGAGCGAGGCTACAATCACATTAGAAATTAAAGTTGTAGGTTGTGTTTGATAGCTGAGGTAGGCTAAACGCAATACTCACGTATCCTTGCTCGATGATGAATGAGAACACAATGAGCCCAACAACAGGTGGTTGGAATTAAAAAGTCTGATTTTCCCGCTTCAGGGCAGTGACGAGTACATTATGTAGTCCAGTGGTTGTCCTGACAACCTAGGCACAACCTTAAGCAATGGCCCTGAACGGTGGTTTAATGTCAACATTGTGACAACGCTGTAACAACCTTCACTACACAACGTAGTTATAGCAACCTTTTGGCAACGTTGTTAAAACGTTGTTAGAAGGTTGGCTACGTTGCGCCAACGTTCTGTGTTTGCTGGGAATAACATTTTCTCTAATTCATTTTTCAGTAGGCCTAGTAGCGGCTCCTGGCCATAAATTTGGGTAGGGCAGATTCTGAGTCTTAGCACTAGTTTATGATTAACATTTAGTAAGCTTTATATTCTGATTAATCGCTGAACACACACACCTTTGGCAGAATTCTGATGTCCTTGCGTTATTCAGCCTGAGGGTGGCGCTCCAATGATGATTGACAGACGCACAGAATGTCATTTTACGGTGAATTAAATAAACAAACAAGTTGGCAGTTGGATTTAGAATTATGAAAAATAACTGTTCACACTGCCCCAACAGACACCAAAATGAAATATTTAACATAGATAACAACTGCAAGCGTCTAATTTGTAAACAAAATGATTTACGCACTAAATCCAGCGTAAACTCCGGTACAATTTGCATATTTTTAAACTCTCAAGACAGATGTCACATCCCGAACCTAACCGCGTTTTTCGCTTGTTTCGCTAAATTTGATGTGGCGCTGTAGAGCTGGAGGGCTCCGAGACCGACTGCCCCGCTTATAGTATCATAAATACATGTGTACCGTACGTACACAGTAGCCTACACGTACGTCTGCATGATGTCTGTTAAAGATCACTTAATCTGGAAAGCATCTGCTGTTTACTAACATCTGATAAACGTCTTTAAGATCAGTTTCACGTACATTCTAAATCATAAGCATCTTAAAGACATTTTCTAAACATCTATTTGACATCTGACAGGAAACGTCCTATAGACATAATTGCAGATGAGCGAACACTCTAAACACTCTAAAAAAAATACGTCTTCCAGTTGTAAACTCGCACATCAAATAGACGTCTCCGTGATGTAGGCTACATGTGCTATCAGGGTGCGCTACATTTTAATATATCCTGCTCAGACAAAATCCGAAAAATAATTGTTGCCGAATGCTGAACACATTTATAATTTATTATTAATTCAGTGCATACGAGGTGAGGTCTATGTGTGGATGAATATTTTGTTGGTCCCTGACATCCGCGGCTGTTTTTCAGTAGACTGTTGGTGGAATTTCAGAAGAAAGAAGAAAGCTATTAAGATGTTTGCATTGCGAAATAATTTTTTTTACATCAAATTATTTTTTTGGTGTGAAAATATGACCTGTGCATTTTATTAACAGCGTTGTGAGACCTGTACAAAACATTTTATTACTGCAATGTTGCCCTTATGTGGAATATTTCTGATAATCTGATTTTTTTTAAATAAAGTATAATGAAGTATAATCAATGGGATTTATGTTAACTATATTATAGTCATGTATTTGACAGTAAGAGAATGGAATGTGCTCCAATATGCTGAGCTGAGCCTCTCGTTTTGACATTAGAGAAAATATGGGATGAGCTGAGACTTCTTGTTCCACTTAATAGGTTGGGGCCTAAACAGACTGGAGTCATAGCCAAAAATGGTAAAATGTTGATAAACAATAGTGGCATGTTTGAAATATATTGGCCACGCCTTAAGGGAGAGCATATGGAAAACTGTATATAAGAGTGTGCAAAGACAGACTCTATAGTTGCTCTGCAGACTTTATATCTCTGATGTCTTCTGACATCAAAACCCAAGACTTTGAGAGTGATTCTTCACAGAGGCAGCAGAAGACACGACACAACTCGTCTGCTTTGTCATTTGACTGAATGGGATTTCTGGTATAGGGTCTTGAAGGCATTATTATTGACTTGCATACTACAACTTATTCCCCTAAGAACATGTGTGTGGTTGTCTGATCTTTCCACAGAGCAGTAGAGCATCATGGGTGGCGTGGCACTGGATGACGGAGGTTGTAGAGTGAAGGCCCCTGATGGTGGCTGGGGTTGGGCTGTGCTTTTTGGTTGCTTCATCATCACAGGTTTCTCCTACGCCTTTCCAAAGGCCGTCAGTGTTTTCTTCAAGGAGCTGATTAGAGAGTTTGGGGTGGGCTACAGTGACACAGCCTGGATCTCCTCCATCCTATTGGCGATGCTTTATGGCACTGGTATGTTCTTCACCACCAATCAAACAAAGTCTTAAAGGCAAAAGTTGACCCAAAAATGAAAATCCTGTCATTATTTACTCACCTTAATGTATGACTTTCTTCATGGGAACAGAATGTCTGAACTGTTTTTGTCCATGTAATGAAAGGCAAATGCGTATAAAACAAGACTGGATCCCGTTGACTTTCACTGTATGGACAAAAAAACACATTTCTTCAAAATATCTTCTTTTGTGTTCCATGTTTGGAACAGCATCTTTATTTTTGGGTGAACTATCCCATTAATGTCTTGTAAATTATTTCAAACCAGATTCAGACAGTTCAGATGTACATCATTTCTCTTCGCAGGGCCTTTATGCAGCATTTTAGTGAATCGATTTGGGTGTCGTCCAGTGATGTTGGTGGGCGGCCTCTTTGCATCGTTGGGAATGATCTTGGCATCATTTGCCACGAGCATCATCCACATCTACTTGTGTATAGGAGTCATTACAGGTACTTCATTTACTCCTTTATTGAGTGACTGATGTCTATCCAGTGACATGTAAACATTTCTATCCTCTGATTCCAGGTCTTGGACTGGCTCTGAACTTTCAGCCATCACTCATTATGCTGAATCGATATTTCAGTGAGAAGCGTCCGCTGGCTAACGGCCTGGCAGCGGCTGGGAGTCCGGTGGCTCTGTGTTGTCTGTCCCCTCTGGGGCAGATCCTTCAGTATGAATATGGCTGGAGAGGGGGCTTCCTCATCTTGGGAGGGATTCTGCTGAACTGCTGTGCTTGTGGAGCTTTAATGAGGCCTTTACTCCCACCAAAGATGTCAGAGACCCCTGGAGTTGAAAACACACCAGATGATGGCGACAAGAAACCAAAACCCAAACCCAAGATGCTAGACTTCAGTGTTTTTAGAGACCGGGGCTTTGTCATTTACACCGTCGCTGCCTCCATTATGGTGCTTGGTTTGTTTGTGCCTCCAGTGTTTGTGGTGAGCTATGCCAAAGAGCTGGGAAACGAGGACACGAAATCCGCCCTACTGCTTACCATTCTGGGTTTCGTTGACATTTTTGCACGGCCCACGTGTGGCATCATCGCAGGACTCTCGTGGGTTCGTCCTCGCTGCGTCTACCTATTCAGTTTTGCTGTCTTATTCAATGGCATCACAGATCTGGTGGGCTCCTTGTCTAAAGACTACTCCTCTCTGGTGGTGTTCTGCATCTTTTTCGGCATCTCTTATGGCATGGTTGGTGCTTTGCAGTTTGAGGTCCTCATGGCTGTTGTGGGTACAGAGAAGTTCTCAAGCGCCATTGGTTTAGTTCTCCTGTTTGAAGCCATTGCCGTGCTGGTTGGACCTCCATCTGCTGGTAAGTGTTGAAATTTCATTTTAAACTAAAAATGGCTGATACTGTAGGTTAGCTTCCTCTTAAACTAAAGCAGGGTGAGAATTATAGAATTTGTTACTTTATATGTGAATTTAGTTTTCAAAATAATTTGATTAGCTAAAAACCGGAAAGAACATTATATGGCTGTGGTACAAAAATGCATAATACACAATGCACATGTTCTGCTGCAAGTTTTATTTACGTAAATTCTATCTATCTATCTATCTATCTATATATATATATGTAAGTTATTAAAAAATATTTCACAATATCACTGTTTATTACGGTGACCGGGAGGGGACATGTTCGGTTCACTTAGTTTTGTCGTGGCCACAATATATAAACTCGTGGGAACGTGAAAATATGTTGTTGCCACGAGATAATAAGTCTTGGGAACGTCATATTAAGTCGAGGGTACGTGATAATAAATCGTGGCCACGAGATCATTTTGTTGAGGTAACGACATCATTATGTCATGGCCACGCGATGTAAAGTCGTGGCCTCGAGATCATATGTTGAGGGAACGATATATTTTTCTCATGGCTACGACGTCATATTTTGAGAGAACGACATCTATTTCTCGTGGCCACGAGTTATGTTGAGGGAACCACACCGGTCAATACTGTACATATACAGCAGTCGGAGATGGAGATGATATGATGAAATAACATTTTACTTTGAATTAGGAATGTCATATAAAGATATAGTGCGCTCTCTGACATGGGTAGGGTACGGCCTAAGTGAAAGACTCCTGAAGCGCATTCTTAAGTTGAATGGGCTTTTTCGTGGCAAATTTGCTGGCTTGAATGAAATACTCGTGTCACGAATAAAGTCCCGTTTAAGGCAATAAACAAAAACAAATGATGAGAAACTTAAATCAACAAATAACAAAGTAAATTATGACCGAGGTAAAAGGAGGAGCCCGTGACGCGTGTGAAGATCCGGTGGTCACAATTCTGCGCGCGCAAGATCACATTTTGAGCGTGGAAAAGGGCATTTCGCACGCGCGTGAACTGAGTTTTGCGGAGAAATGTTCGTCTCGCAGATAAGAAAATATTGCGAGCGAACGAAAATCAATTTTGCATTTAAAATAAGTATTTGGATGTGCGCGGACGTTCTCTTTCGCGTGTGCAAAGTTTCACTTTCTTGCTCCTTTCATACCAGCCGTGAGCGCTCTCTAAGCGCAGACGGCTCGCTTGCTCAACACAACCCAGCGTTACAATATGCCATAATTCCAGCCAATCAGAGATGAGACTGCTAAATTCTGATTGGCTGGCTTGAAAACCAATCACAAGACTCCCTGCATCACCTACTGCGGAAGAGAACTAGTTTTTATTTTTTTATTTTTTTTTATTTAGTCAGTTCAAATACAAAAACATTTCAGTACAATGCAAAAAAAAAAAAAAAAAAAAAAATTGTTACAAAGTATTGACAATACAGCTCAAAATATTTTACCAAAAAAAAAATAATAATAATAATAATAATAATAATAAAATAAACATAAACATAAGAACAACTACAAAAATATAAGTATAAAATATCAGGGCATTTATATGTATTTGAAAAGCTTTAATATTTGTATTGTTTTTATAAGCTTTTTATTTTGTGATCTCATGTTTGAAAGAGTTTCAAAATATATTGTTAGATCAGTGTTATAGAAGGCAATATACCGTAGGAGGGTTTCTTTTGAGTTATTCTTGTCTTATGAATATAAAATTTCGCCAAAATGATAAAAAGATTAATTATATAATTTTGTTTTTCAGAAAAAAAGGGTTTTGGAAACAAAGTAAAATGTCATGAGGGTCTAAATCAAGACATCTGTTCAATTTTTTTGTCATATCTATTTTAAAGTCAGTCCAAAAAGAAATTGAACATTTATTTTTATATTGCCCTTTTTCTATGTCTTCAAGTGATGTGTTACAAAAAGTGCACTTATCACAAACAGCGTGAATATATCTACTAATGGTTGCATTTACAGGATAGCATCTATGAATAATTTTGTACATTACTTCTTTGACTTTATTAGAAATAATAAACTTATAGGGCATAGTTCAAATGTTGCGCCAAGATATACAATAAGGTTTAAGCCACTTTGATTTACATGGAGGACTGGATCCAACATTAAAGGAGTTTCTTATAAAGTTGTTATTAAAACCTTTATCAAATAAAGAGAGACCATTTACAAAGAGTTGAGGATTTTGTAAAGATGTATTATTGATATCTACATCTGAAAATTTGTTTAATATTAGTATGCCATTAGGAATAGCCTTAATTACTTTGTTAAATTCTTTTTCATTTACAAATAAACCATATTTTGAAATAAAATTAGGGTAGGTGTAAAATTGCCCATTTTTGTCAATTAGTTGGCTAACAATTAAAATGTTGTGTTGGACCCAATTCTCCATGTACAAAGATTTTTTATTATGAATGATATTACTATTGTTCCATATAAAACACCTACTGGGAGAAAAATTCTGTTTGTACAAAAGGGACCAGAAAAGTAATGTTTGTCGAAAGAGAACTAGTGCAGTTGAGTAAAGTTGGCAGTAAATTCACAGATTCGATTGTTGTATAACCATCAGGACAGCAGTGATGTGTGAACTGAATTTAGCAACAATACAGTGAATTACAGTAAAGATATGTTTCATAAAAATCATAAAAATTATACATTTACAATTGTATAAAATTTTAAATATATATTTTCCCAAAATAAGTGTTGTAGTATAACCTTCAGGACAGCAGTGATGTGTGAACTAAATTAGGCAACAATACAGTGAATTACAGTGAAGTTATTGAATATTTTCATAAAAATCATTAAAAAAAATCATAAATTTACAATTGTATATACAACTTAAAAAAAAATTTTTTTCAAAATAAGTGTTGTAGTATAACCATCAGGACTCAGTGATGTGTGAACTGAATTTGGCAACAATACAGTGAATTACAGTAAAGTTATTGAATATTTTTCATAAAAATCATAAAAATTATACATTTACAGTACAATTGTATATACAATTTAAAATATATATTTTACCAAAATAAGTGTTGTTGTATAACCTTCAGGACACTGACAGCAGTGATGTGTGAACTGAATTTGGCAACAAAACAGTAAATTACAGTGAAGTTTTTGAATATTTTTCATAAAAATCATAAAACTTCTACATTTACAATAGTATATACAATTTAAAATCTATATTTTTCCCAAAATAAGCGTTGTTGTATAACCATCAGGACAGCAGTGATGTGTGAACTGAATTTGCCAACAATACAGTGAATTACAGTGAAATTATTGAATATTTTTCATAAATAATAATCATAAAGAATATGCAAAACGATATTTATACAAAATAAGTGTTGTAGTATAACCATCAGGACAGCAGTGATGTGTGACCTGAATTTGATGACACTACAGTGTGTGACAGTGAAGTTATTGACTGTTTTCGTAGTAACGCTTTTTGGGGTTTGCACTTTGCAGACGGTCCTGCGCATAGAGATCAATGTATTTTGTCCACTGCGAGGGAAAGCTCGTTTGGAGGAAAATTAGGTTGTAGCTGCTTGTCTACATTACTACGATTAAAAAGAGGTGTCATTTGTGCAGTAACAACGTTTAGCTCACGAGTAGTTCTCTGAATCTGCAGTAGGTGATGCAGGGAGTCTTGTGATTGGTTTTCAAGCCAGCCAATCAGAATTTAGCAGTCTCATCTCTGATTGGCTGGAATTATGGCATATTGTAACGCTGGGTTGTGTTGAGCAAGCGAGCCGTCTGCGCTTAGAGAGCGCTCACGGCTGGTATGAAAGGAGCAAGAAAGTGAAACTTTGCACACGCGAAAGAGAACGTCCGCGCACATCCAAATACTTATTTTAAATGCAAAATTGATTTTCGTTCGCTCGCAATATTTTCTTATCTGCGAGACGAACATTTCTCCGCAAAACTCAGTTCACGCGCGTGCGAAATGCCCTTTTCCACGCTCAAAATGTGATCTTGCGCGCGCAGAATTGTGACCGAAATCTCACCCCATACGGTTCCCACATGTTATAAAACTCGTGGCCACGAGAAACGGTTGTCGTTCCCTCAACATATTAAGTTGTGGCCACGAGAAACGGATGTCGTTCCCTCAACATACGATCTCGTACCCACGAGATATTATGACGTTCCCATGACTTAATATCACGTTCCCACGAGTTTATATGTTGTGGCCACGACAAAACTAAGCGAACCGAACATGTCCCCTCCCAGTCACCGTAGTTCTTACTGTATTTCTGATCATATATATCTTATATAAATTATTTCTATAAGATAATTTCAAATTTTTTAGAATACATTTTTTATGTGGATTAAAAGTTTTGTGCACTAAATGAGCCATAACAAAAGCTGACATCTCACCAACTAGTCAGTTATGTTTTGCACATCCCTAATCATTAAACCTTGATACACTTACTGTAATCTATTGAGAGTCTTTGAATGCCGTTGAAACCTTGTTCTCACTTTGTCAAGGGCGCCTTTTGGACTTCACTAAGAATTACATGTATGTCTTCCTGCTGGCTGGGATTGAGGTTGTGTTGTCAGCTTTAGTGCTGGCCATATGCAACTTCCTGTTCATAAAAAAGAAGCCCGAGGCACCAGAGGCTGCAGTGGAGGCTGGAGAGACAGTCAAGGCAAAGGATCACTCCTGTACGCCACCCATAGAGGAGCCACACAAGACCAGTGGAAACTCAGAAAAGCCAAAGAATTCGGGTGATCCGAGACCTGAGAGTGTAGTGGAGGATTCAACAGAAGTGGAAACATTTCTTAAAGTTAAAGATGGGCAGAAGATGAACGTCACCTGTAGTCCAGAATCTGACCTCTGAAGGACATCAAGACTTTGCCCTTTTCTGCCTACGAAAAGGTTGTAACAAGAGGAGATTGAGAGTTGCAGTGTTAATGTGTGTCACTGTGTAGTCTGATGTGATATCCTAATGTGTGTGCTGTGACAGATGAATATTTAATCAATAATAGAGGCCTACACTGCACTCATGCTGTTCAAAATATCGCATTTGCACTGCCACACAGAGATCTGGACAAGCCACTCTCTGTACGTCTGTAGCTCAAAACCACAGACATTTCTTTGACTTACTACGTTAACTAGGTTAAAGGTGCTGTAAGCTATTTTCTTATGGAATGGTTTGGAGAAAATTATTTTATCTACTGAAATCACTACTGAGATATCACACCGATCTCTGTGACAGACATAAACAGTAAAAGAAAAAAAATGGCTCCGTTCAGAGGCTTTTTTTAGCCAAACGGAATATGTTTGAAAGCGCTTTCTGCCGATCAGTCAGTCCATAAATGACAAACCGGACACTGAGAGTGTGATAGATTAACTTGGAAGAGCAGCTTTCATGAGTTTGGAGGGGTGCAAAATGTTTGCAATTTTGACTTACACAGCTGAAAGTTCTAGAAGAACAAAAAGCGAAAGGAACAAAAAAGGACCAGGAACGTAGTAAATATGAGTCAAGCTTTTAATCGCCCCTTTTAAATTTAAGCAATACTTGAATATTGCCTGGTCACCATGGTTACACCAAAACTGCACGGTTTGAGAAAGAGGCGGCGTGTTGCAGAGGGACATTTAAAAAAATGTTCAGATTAGAAAAATAATAATGTGCACGGATAAACCATTTATAATAAATACTGCAATATTCCATAAAAAAAGAGAGAAATCTTCTGTTTTGATTTCATGGTGACTTAAATATCATTACAGCGCCTTTGACTAAGAAAACATCACATCATCACAAAACTCAAGTAGACCGCTATCACAGGAACAGAAAGTCTGGTCATACTCATAGATATCAGGAGAGACATCAGATATCTGAAGTTTCCACTTCTCACACAAAACGCTTTTGTAATAGTATGTCCCTATCTCTAAACGATTATACTTTGGGACCTCATGCAATATGTGAACTGCTTTGTTTTTGTGTGTTGTGAGCAATGCGGTCCACTGGCTTAAGTAGACATCTGAAAATGCCATGATTTCCAGCATAAAGATCAGTAGGCTACTGTTATATTCCTTTAGTATTATTAGAACATTCCAGATAGAAAGATACTGTAATCCTGCTGGATTGGCACCTGCCACTTACCTTCACCTGTTATTCTCAATGTCAAAGGACAGAAACAGGTCCGCTGAAAAGCTTATGTTAGTTCAATATAATTGTATTAGTCAGTATAAGATTGTACTGTGAATTCATTTTCTGACACTGTACTTTTAACTTGTCACTGCTATGCTGAGATTGTCAGCGTAGTGAAGTAGAGAGCAGGTATCTCTGCATTTATGACTTCATTTGAAGAGTCCTTTAGCAATATTTGCATTTACCTGTTTTTTTCTCCTACTCTGAATGTCTAACAAACCTGAGCTGTTCAATAGTTTAATCTAAAAAAATATTTATTTTTAATATTCACCAAAAATGAACGAAAACCTAAATGAAAAGTACTGAAATTGTTTTTTATTTTTAGAAAAAGATTACAGAAAAGCATGCAGTGTGTCCCACTGTTTTGTTGCAATAGAAATGAGGTTTGACAGCACTGCCTAGTGGCAATAGTTCTAATTTTACACCAGCATCAGATCCACTAGCTACTGGTTAAACTACTTACCAGATTGAATATTTGTAATTTAAAAAAATTTATAATAATACATCTTAAGTGCAGCTATGAGAAATTTAGACTCAGTAACCCCAGAATCTGTCAAACTGCCCTTCCACTGTGCCTATCTGAGTCAGGCTGGGAAATATTTTGTATTTTTTTCTTTTCTTCATTAGTTTAAATTTAAGAATGACTGCATTATTTGATAATGACCTCTCTGTGTCTGCTGAAAACATAATCCAAAATCTGCTCAATAAATGTTGAATACACGTCAGTTGTCTTTTCAAATATTTCTTCACGGGCAAAACGACGAGCCATGTAACGTAGCTACTGTACAATGCCATTTTTTACCGCTTAACCATTTTATAGCGACAATAGTAATTTACTCACCCTCATGTCCTTCTGAACTCATAAGGCTTTCGTTCATCGTCGAAATTTTTAATAAAACCTAAGGGATTTCTGTCCCGCCATTAAAGTCTACGTAAAGGCCTACCACCAACACTTTAGATACGTCAATTTCTGAAGCTCCATGTGCGATGATCAATCGATCACGCACAACCGCTCGAATCATAAGGTTCACTTGTGCTATTAACTTTTTGAAGTGTTAACGTTTGTGTTACACACTCAATTTCCCAGGATTTATTATAAATATCTTAATTTATGTTTCGAAGACGAATAAAAGTCTCACGGGTTGGGAACGACATGACAGCGGGAACATTACAATTTTTAATAGGGGGAGAGTAAGAAAAACAAATACAACTTACAAGTACTTAATTTATTTACACATTTTAAAATACACAAATACAGTGGCAATACAAATGAGGAAAGAAATCTTCCAGGGAAGGAAGATTTCTATAATTCCACCTGATACAGCACAGTGTGATGCAGAAGGACTGGCCAAGCAGTCGTGTGTAGAATGAACCAGAAAAATGAAATAGAGAAATCCATAATAGCTCGATCCCGACAAAGTGTACTTGTGCCTACATTTAAACACCACCAGTACTGGAGCGGCTGTTTCTGTGAGACCACCAGTGGAGAGAAAATTACTAACTTATCAAATCTAGAACGGAACAAAGTCCCTCTCACCTCTCTAAGCACTAGCCTTTTCCCCAAACTCACGATACACACACAGACAGTGGCTATGAAAAAAAAATGGTACTTTGCCATCACTAGAAACATCCTATATACATGACAACAGAATTTTCAGAGTTTCACCACTAGACCCCCCACCCCATGACTACAGAAAAAGCCTACACTCTACTATGCTGAATGATATGGACAGGCAAGCTCACCTTCCATGTCCTCCGTGACTTATAGCACCAGTAAGTCAAGGGACCACACTTCTGAAACAAGGGAAAAGTAGTACTAAAAGCATTGGTAATACTCAGTAAATAAAGTTGAAGAAAAACAAAAACCTGCATCTCAACTGTTAAAAGTTTCAGTCAAAAGAAAATCAAAAAGAAATCAGGCATGGCTTAAATGATGGCTGGTGTTCTCTCATTGAGACAAGCTGGCATTCCAAACCCAAACACAAAATGTGAAAAGAAAAAGTGCCAGTTTGTTTCAACATATTCCCAAACCTGTCAGATTACCAGGAGTTTTTCCAAGTTTATACCCTCTGGTTAGAAAAAAAACGAAGCCCTTTTCTCATTATTAGACTTCCTAATCTGCTATAAATATATTTTCGTGACACTGTCCAACAGTCTTGTCCCAACCACGTGTGCCTGTGTTACTGTAAAAGCACTAAACTTAGTTCAGGGGGTAAAAAAAAAAAGAAACAAACAGCAACATTAATAACATCAACAACTCTACAATACAGGCATTTCACAGCTTTTGAGAAACAAAAGAAAAGCTTAAGGGAATGCAATAAAAAAAAACAATAAAAAAACAATGACCAAACCTATAGTTGATAAAGAGGGCCAGGTTGCTTGGTGCAAAAAATAATCTAAAAAGCTGTAACGGTATAAAGGTGGTACTGTGGGGAACAACTATTCGAACCATTGCTGTATGATTCTCCACCTGGCCTTCCGCATAATAAGCTACAAAAAAAAAAAAGACATGAAAGTGACACTGTCTTCATCCTGCCACATTAACGAACAGGCTTTCAAACAATTCTATTCAATTCAATGCATGTTTCATTAAGCTTAACGCTGTTAAATGAACAAAAAGATAAGATTCATCTGCAAAAGACTGTAGCCAGTGTGAAGTCAATTTAATCTCTGTTGTACATAAACAAAAAAGACAAAAATAAAATGTTACGGTAAGCAAAATGTCAATGGCTATCAGTACAGCTGCATTCCAAGCTGTGTAAAAGTAATTTTTTTTGCAACAGGAGAGGGTGAGCCACACTATCAGAGCCATTATACATGGCTTTAGCCAAGACGCTCTGCTTTGCAAAGAGGCCTCTGGACGGCCCTCTCCTCCTGGTGTGTGTCAGAGGGCCAAAGGCAGCGATGACCGAGAATCACGCCCCCCCGCCCCTCCCACCTTGCCAGCGAATGTCTGGCAGAAAGTGATGTTAACAAGCACAACTGATGTGCCTTTTTGGAGTTAGAGTAGGTGTGGATGTGAGGAAATGTTTGTGGTGTATGTGACAAAAGAAGAAACGAAAACCAAAAACTGTCCATTTCTCAAGTTTTGTGTGACTCTCAAGTGTGTTTAATTGCATTAAGAGGAAGGAGGAAATGAAGTCTCTGTTTCGATTTGATTTGCTGAGGTTGATTTCACATGGTTAGAGGCTGCTGGAGAAGCCCTAGTGCAGATCAGGGCCGTGGTTGGTCTGCTCTTGAGGCGTGTGGAGGGTCTCATCGAGGTACGGCAGACTGCAGGCCGCTTGGGGTGACGCGAGAAAGAGCCTGGGGTGGAGAGGAGAGAGACACACATCAGTTTAGAAGCACCACATGATACAAAAGCAAACTGCTGCCGAGAATATCTCAGTAGCTTCCTGAGAATTTTTTTTAACAGCCCAATTAAAAAATTTAGCCTGTTCACACAGTCAGTGTTTGGGAGTGACTACTGTTTTTGGCGTGACGTCTTTATGTGCGTCACCAAATCCCTTCTCTAACTCTTGCATAAATGCCTGTAACCACGGCAACAGATAATAATAGTAAATAAAGAAATTGAACTTCAATCAGATACACTACTGTTCAAACGTGGTGCTCAAGAAACATTATTATCAATGTTTAAAATAGTTGTGCAGAATAATATTTAGTTTTTTCAGTATTCTTCGATGAACAGACTTGAAATATAACTTTTTGGGAACAATATAAATTCCTTTACTGTCACTTTTGAAGCATTTTCCTTGAGTCCTTGCTGAATACAATTTTGAAATTTCTTTAAAAAAGAAAGGCAGTGTACTTCAAGTCAATAATGTGACATTAGCCGTCAACTGTGGTTCTGTTCATACAGCATATCAACTTAAAAAGCTCTATAAATTTGGTTGTGCCGTACAAATATTTCAGATTGTCCATATTTCAGATAGTATTTGGTTATAGAATATAAAATTCACTTTCTTTCATAACAAGCTGTGCATGAATTAATCATATTTAACGCTCCAAACAGGACTGGCAACTATATCATTCTGCTGTGTGAACATAGTATTAGCCATTGTTCCCCTACTCCCATGAGTCATCTCAGTCTATGTCATGGGAAATGTGTAGGATAACACTGACTTAAAATCACGGCTCTGAGACTCCTGTTTACAATCTGGTATGAAGATCAGCATCGTGCACAGCCTCATAGGACCACTTGTCAA
This sequence comes from Rutilus rutilus, assembly GCF_951802725.1. Taxonomy (NCBI): domain Eukaryota; kingdom Metazoa; phylum Chordata; class Actinopteri; order Cypriniformes; family Leuciscidae; genus Rutilus; species Rutilus rutilus. The sequence goes on along the minus strand of NC_140209.1, from coordinate 39,377,140 downwards.
TCAACCACAATACTGAAACAAAAGTTTAAAACTTTGCAGATTATATATATATATATGACTTGTAAGCAAAAATAAAAGTGCACGTAAAACATGCACAATACTTTTATTTTTTCTCGGGTCAGCCGAGATAGATTTCACTTAATACCAGGTGTAAATTCAGTGCTCAGAATCACCATTTTCAGATTCATGATGTCATGCTTTCAGCTTCATCATGAATTTGAGCTTTGTGCCCTTGGGATTAAAGGTTGTAATCAGATTTGTTCACCAGTTTTGCTCGACAACACTAAGCCTGGGTCAATTTAACTTCTCAAAAATATACGGTTTTTACTAGTGATGCACCAAAATGAATTTAACGAAAATTCTGCCAAAAACTGAAACCCAAATTAAAGTTTATTTAATAAATCAACACTCAACACTGGATACAGCAATCTGTCACTCAACATTAAAGAGCGTCAAAACGACAATTGTTTGAATTTTGTTATAAAATTGACCATTCAAAAGCTCTGACTTTGTTTCATATCAGCAGCAACAAAGCTTGCAATTACTGGATGGTAGGCGTGCTACAATTAGGCTGGTTTAGTGTTTATGCATCAACTAAAAAAAAATAGCAAGGACTAAAACATCTCGGTTCATTAAAATGACGATCAATTAAAAACGAGAAATCAATATCGTCAACCCCAGCCCAAGATAACATGTTTTCATGTTGTAGCTTATCCATGCTGTGTGCACAAGACAATTGAACCATTGTTTTGTTCAACGATTTCAGCCTTCAAACCTGTAAATTAGTTTGGTGCATCGCTAGTTCTTACGGGGGTTTAACTAGCCGAGTCCTAAATATTTTAGGTGGTCCGGGGGCCATCCTCTGAGCTCCCCCATGGCCTGCCCCAGCAGAGGGCATATGGCAGCAGTGGGGGGAACACGGTTTATAACACCAAACACAAAGGAGGGGAAAAACAATACACTTGTATTGTTGATTTCCACTGGAGAACACAAATGGCGGGCAATTTCACGAATGGGGGAGGGGCGACAGCTAACCGTGTCTCGCATCTTCAGAGGCATAAAATCTGAGGTGATTAATTAGGTGGCGATACATTTTTCATGATCCTTCGTCAAATGCATGGCAGTGCAGGGGGGCCCACCAGGACTCTGGGGCCAATCATGTGATGCTTGCTCTCAAAAGGGCGGGGGTGAATCGGTCTCTGACGTTACAGAGGGAACAAAAGAGCTGCAGAGGTGAGCCGTTCAGCAAATCTGAGACTACAAGTGAACATTTCATTCAGGGCACAAATAATAAATGAAGTGGTGGCAGTTTTCTGTAAACTGAGGTCATGAGCAGCAGTTTTACACTTTTTTTTACAAACAATTGAAAGCAAAAAGGCTTGTAAGTATAAAGCTGCATTGATATGTGGGCACAGGAGCACAGTCCGGATGGTCACCCTGCATGCCAGAGACAAGCACTGGGGGTTAAAAGAGTGAGACAGAGAGAGGCATCCACACCCAGGCAACTAGAGGTTACTGACACATCACAGAGTTGAGTGTAGAAACACACAGTCACAGGCAGAGAGCGCTGCACAGCACACAAGCAACAGCGCTCTGCTGCATGGCATTTGTGCTTCCTTTCTGCTTCAGTGACTGATTTTTGATCAGCGCTCCAAACACCAGGTTAAAATAATCAATTATTGGGTTTTCTAAATACAGCTGAGTACATGGTGATCATGTGTAGGCTGCTAGCAGTTATCTCGGCCAGACATTTACGTGACTAAAAGGGAGGATAATAGTGCAATTGCATACTCGAACCCATCAAGAGTTGCAATTATTATGTTTTGAGCAGTTTCTTTCCCAGGAGGGAAATATTTCTGGAGCATCAGAGACTGAAGCTTTGGCACATTTTTTGTAAAAAAAAATAAGCAACAGCCCAACAGTTCAGTTCAGTTAAAAATGGCTCGGAGGATCACAGTACTGTCCATCTGTGAGTAACGCATCACATCATCTGGTGTTATGAATTACTTTCTCTGCAAGGATTAAAAATACCATTCGAGTCATTAGACTGGGGCGTGAGGTCATAAACCGCTAACCGGGATGAAGCCGGAATCAAGTAAGCAAGCATCCCAGCTATGAATACTGGTGGTTTCGGTGTAGAACAGTGATCGCCCACTTTTTCAATGGCCCTGGTCCCAGAAGCATTTTTCCCATTCATTTTCCCTATAGTCATTTCAAACTAATTCCTCAATTGCGAGTCTAAGCTGCAAACCAACCCAATCAACCAGCTTCGAGGAGAACCAGGTCTGCCACGATACAAGATTTTTTACTACACTTTTATCGTGGCCAAAATAAATCACAGTAACGATTTTATGGTGATAGCTATACAAATAAAAACAATAATAATACTAACATCCGTCAAAGACATCTTTAACTATTTTGTTCTCTATTTTTTGGCCAATGAATCACACTCAAAATACAAGTGTAAGGAGGTGGAGAGAGAGTTTGTAATGCAAAATGAATGAACAATATAAAACTACTGAGACATTAAGTATAAAAACAATATTTGGTGATAGCAAAATACCAAAAATCCTAAACAATATTTTATTTGAATAGAAGTCAATGAAGTTATCCTCAGTTATCCTGAAGAAAGCTTTTTTTTTGTGTGCAGAAACTCGAGTGTAATATCAGAAAGTGACCGCCTGGGTGCTAATCTTCAACAATGTTTGCACAACATTCTTTTGATAATATTCACAAGAGGATCTCAGAACTGATGGTAGATTTATGTTTCTCTATTGAGAAAATGAACAGGGATTTTACTTCTGGTGCCCGAACGTGCCTCATTTTTGAATAACACCATGTTATTTTTCAATGAAACACTTAAACAGCATTTGCTAAAGATCTTTTAAAAAAAGCATTTTTAAATCTGAATCAGCATTTGCTTTCATCTGAATTACATTTGGGAATGAAGTAGTGAATTCTCTCTTCATTCTGCGTGAGTGATGTGCTGCATAACAGCCGTACAGCAGTGATGAGGGACAGGGAGCATATTACTCAATGCAGGGAAGTGGAGGTCAGGTAAAAAAAAAAAAAAAAAAAAAAAAGCCATTGTACCCAACTGTCACTCACCCAATGCTGCCTCTCATACCAGAACATGGCGAGCATCTACTTGCCGTGGTGATCATAGGGAATGCTATTCTGAAGTGGGTGGGTGGGTGGAGGGGGGAAACATATTTGTGAAGAAAATCAACAACGTGGTAAAACGCAAAAATGCGGATCTTAAAAAAGCGTTAGCAAATATTTTACCAGAGACTCTATAGACAGAATAATGACTCTGTGCAGCATGTCAAGAATGTGTGACAAGTTTTAAAAACAACTCTATGCAAATAAGACCTGAAATATGTGGCAGTGGTTGGTTACACAATACAGGGCTCGACAACAAGGATGGCCCAATGGCCCAGGGCCAGTGCTTGAGTTTCTTGCAATTTTAATTTATGTACGTCAGTTTTGATGCTTTGCAAATGTAAAATGTTGGTGTTCTGTGATGTTTTGAACAATGTTGTATCAGCAATGCAACATTTAACTGGCAAATTTTTCACTGCATAATTTTCCAAAACACTTATGAAGTTTTAGCAGTAATTATTTTCAGGATCTTATTACAACAAAAAAAAAAAATTGGGATTTTATTTTTCTAACAATCATTAAAAAAACAACAACAACAACAACAACAACAACAATAATAATAATAATAATAATAATCATCATCATCATCATCATCACAACAACAACTAGAAGAAAAAAAAAATAGTATTGTTGAGCCCAGCAATATCAATAATAGACATAAAAACAACGTATACAAATAAAATTGAATATAATAAAATTTAGTAGAATGGGAATGAAGATGAATTTCTATTTCCTTAATCTTTAAATCCTACCAGGTTATTTATCAAGGTAAATTACAGTGTGACTTACTTTTTTGTAGATGTCTTTTACATCTATTCACATAAATGTCTATTTCACTGTTGAACGCAAATTTCTAGATAAGCTATACAGCATATATAGCCCAAAAACACCTCTCAGCGCTTTCATAGTAGAGCACTCTTTCATGGCTATCAGTCTCTATCATTATCCCCTTTGCTGGAAAACAATTTAGGAGAAGTTTGTTTATAAAGCTCTTCTAACCAAACCGAAGAAATAAAGACAGGGCCATTTAAGAGCAGCAGAGCTGGGGCCAGAGACAGACACTGCAGCCAAACACACAGGCAATGCTGGGTGAGTATTTCATGTCATAAAGTTGGTACCTGTGATGTGGACATGCGCGAGGTGTCCTGTCGGCCAGTTAGATCAGAGGAGGAAATGTTGACAGGGGCTCCACGATGCAATCTCATACTGACCTTCCTCTCTCGCTCCATTCCTGGCAAAAAGAGAAAAGGAGGAAGACGTGTCATCAAAAGTATGGAAAAAATTGAATAACACACACATTGGGTTCATGTTCACCTAAACAAAAAGCCTTCTGTTTTCCAATGTCTGAACCACAAATTACACCAAACTGGAAAAACTGCACTGTGCTGATCTTACTCACTGAGAATAAGCCTTATTTGAACTTAAGAAAGAAGTTTTCTAGGACTCTGGAAAAGGTGGCATATGTTGGGTTTGTGAGTTTTTGCACCAAACTCCATGAAGCTCTGCTAATTGAGACCATACACTTAAAGGCTGCTAACTAATGCTAACAAGACCAGTGCAAGGGTCACTGTTTAAATGTCTTGTAGGGCGAAAGGTCTGTGTTTGTACCTCCACAATTTGATAAAGCAAACGCTTGTAAATTTAAGTCATGTTTAGCAAACATCCTGCTGAGCGTAGTAGCTTGTAACCCTTTAACCACTTCCTTTCAGCTAAGATGACATCAAATGAGAGGGAAAAAAAGATCGAATCTACTGAAGCCTTATGAAATCTCGCGGACGAGAATTCGCCTTTCACAAGAAAATCTTTTCCTTCAGCTACAGGAAGAACGCTGTTGAAGTACGCACTCCTCAAGGTCGGAGCCCAAAAGGATTGCCGCTCTCCTTTAGCGTTCCGGCGAGTATGACATTTTCTTCAAGATGCCTCCTGGACCGCGGCGCTTCTGCTTGGACGATGTGTTTTTTTTGCCCTGTATCCGTAAGAGCAACCGGCTACTCCGATCTAACTGCGCATATTGACAGTTGTCGTCGCTACGGCTGCTGACGCTGTGCTCGTGTACATACTGATATGTGATGTTGTTTTGTTGCCCAGTATCCTTCGGTGCAACCGGCTACTCTGATCTAACTGCGTATATTCACAGTTGTATATTCATCTGCATGGTGTTATCACGCTTGTATTACATTCATGACAGCACCAGCATTGCCGCTGCAGCGGACATCAGTACAAGGCGTTGGCCCAACCTCCACCATTATCCGCTCTGCAATGTGCTTGCAGCAACCCATGCTTGTGCAACTTGCTCTTATAGTTGCTATGCTGCTGAGAAAATAGGTCTCTGTTGCAAATGGAGTTCTTTTAGCTAGGTCAACGGCTTGGCTTGCTGCCGATCTGGACCTTCGCTATCAACACGGTGGGATTTTATAGCTCCCCGCAGCGCCACCTAACGGTGATGCAGTGTCAAGAGACCGACTCGAAAGGGAACGTCTCCGGTTACCTAAAGTAACCTCGGTTCCCTGAGAGGAGGGAACAAGACACTGCGTGCGCTGTCGTGTTACTTATCTCAGAGACTTAGTCGGCTGCGCTCTGCTACAGTGCAAGATTCTGAGGCAATGGCACTCAGCGCCACCCTATAGTGCGGTGGAGCCTGCCTCTATTTCGTGCACTTGAACGCCATTGGCGGGTGTATTCTCGGCCGCAAGATTTCATAAAGCTTCAGTAGATTCGAAGGAGGAGGGATAACCCCGCAGTGCCACCTAATGGTGACGCAGTGTCTCATTCCCTCCTCTCAGGGAACCAAGGTTACGTTAGGTAACCGGAGATGTTTTCTCCAAATCAAAACAATCCTCATGCACAAAAGAACAAAAAAACAAGCACCAACAGACAACAGTGGACGTCTTACCTGTGTGTGAGGTTGGCGTGAGGGGTGTGGGAGGTGCTACTTCTTGCGTGCCTCTGGGTCTGCCTGAGCTGGAAGGCATCATGCCACGGGCAGCAGGATTCCGCCCATGCCGCAATCTTTCCTCTCGATCCCTACGCTCTCTCTCCGGATCTTCTGCCGCTCTGTTTGCACCCTGAACAGCACAACACAAAGCATTACGTCAAAAAGACCACAATAAAAACCAAGAACAATTTAAGAAATACAGCAACCATGCGGAGACAACCCATTTGACACTCACAAATTTGAGCATATTCCAGTCAAACACGTAGTCGTATGAAAAGCCTTGCCGGTGGAAAAGGTTCCTGAAGAGCTGTCTCAGGTAAGAGTAGTCGGGCTTGTCGTCAAAGCGAAGGGATCGGCAAAAGTTGAGGTATGTGGCAAACTCAGCTGGAAACAAACAAAAGGCAAATGTTATTTTTTTTTAAATCTGTCAGATTTGAGGTCAACTACACTTTTTCAAAATTTTTAAAGAAAGGTATTTTTCAATGTTGAAAACAATTATGCTGCTTAATATTTCTGTGGAAATGGTGATTTTTTTCAGGACTTTGTTGAAAAAGTTCAAAAGAACAGTATTTATTTGAAACAGGAATCTTATATAACATAAGCTTATAACATATTTAAAACCTTATATGTATAAGCAGAAGCTTACATGGGTATCCTTTGCACAGGACTTCAATTGGAGTGGACATTTTCTTCTCACTGATTCGCTCATACTTCTGTCTCTTTGTGGCAGCCTTTAGACCCTGCCATGGCAGAGAGCCCAGGTTGAAGTACATGAGCACATAGCCAAGAGACTCCAAGTCATCTCGTCTGGATTGCTCTGTGAAAGAAAACACCCATAAACACTGTATGTCATTAAGATGGCCTGACCATAACAGGTGAAGTGGCTTGATCGTAAATGTTAGGGTGATGACAGGTCAGGTCTGAATGTACAGGAGGTTTCAATAAGATATTATAATATTATTTTAACTTTTTTCTAAGACATATTAGGGTACCTATTCCCAAGTGGGTGTTGATGGAAGCGTAGCGAGCAGTGCCAGTCAAGTTTTTGTTTTCACGGTAAGGGATGTGCTGGTGGGTGCGAGCATCTCTGTACTTCTTGGCCAGGCCAAAGTCAATGATGTAAACAAGGTTGCCCTTCTTCCCCAGGCCCATAAGGAAGTTGTCAGGCTTGACATCTCTGTGGATGAAGTTCTTGGAGTGGATGTATTCGATACGGCTGATCTGATGACAGAACAGAGGACAGGTTTAGCAAGTCGAATGACTGAATGAGAGACTTCATGCAAACCTAGCACACCAATTCAAATAAAGCCAATGAAGGCATGATAACTGCTGAACAAGCAGCCCTTTCACATTATGCCTCTTGGCACTTAATACTCAGTCAAACACAAAGTGAAAGAGGACACTGGTTGTCTATGTAAAACAGCTGAAAGGATGACAGTAAAGCTTGTGTCATCAGGACGCCACTTCCTGGAGTCATTATCCCATTTTGGGTGTCCTATAGCAAGAGATAGGTAGGGTGGAGAGGACAACGGTTATGGTGATAGGGCTGTCGCGATAACCGCAATATTGTAGTACCGCGCTACCGACAAGCCAACCGCAGAGGAATGCAAGTAACCGCAGCAACCGCGATATTCGCGTTTTCTTTTTTCATAAGGCTATACCCTTCTTGTTTTGAACTTCGTGTCCATTGAATGTTAATAAGTTAATAATGATAATAACAAGACTGTTTATCATGGTGATTTATACAGGGGCTTCGTGGATTTGCACTTAAGCCTAAACAGACAGTGAACGAGAGAGATCCACTGAGCGCATGCGATTACCTGTGTCTGGCTTTGGGGTCAAGTCATATATATTCATTAAAAAGGTTGCCGTGTCCAAGGAAAGCGAAATATCGTAACGCCCTTTTAACGTTTAAGGGTATTTATTGGCGCCTTTCAATGCGCAGAGACGCTGTTTAGTTTTGGTTACATTAGTTACTGAAAATGTCCTGGATTTTGTGCATGCTAAACACATCATAACACTTATTTATATAGCAACAAATAAATATAAATAAATGGCGATAATACCGCCTATCGCGCTATTGAGCCACTCAAAATTACCACAAGGGAAATTCCTTCACCGCGACAGCCCTATATGGTGATCCCGTCTACATACAGCCTTACCATCTGGTCAGCCAGCAGAAGAACAGTCTTTAGGCTGAACTTGCGAGAACAGAAATTAAAGAGATCCTCCAAACTGGGTCCCAGCAGCTCCATCACCATCACATTGTAATCTCCTTCTGCTCCACACCATTTGATAGTTGGAATACCGACTGTTGAAGAAACAATTACCATTAGTACAGAAGATTTTTTTCCTTCAAAAAGGGAATCTAATGTGGTTTACGAAGAAAATCCTTGCCAACCAAAATTATCTTGAAAGTTTAGACTACTGAATAGAGGGGACTAATATGTACTTTGACTAATATGTACCTGTATCTTTGAAGGACTGACAGACAGAATCTGAAGGTGACCTACAACATTATAGGTGGGGGGGTTGGGAGCACATTTGTTTCAGTAGGACAGTGATGTGATAAAAAACCCAAGCAGAGCTTTAGCTTGAATAAACCAGCGGTGCTGTTTGGTCACCCTCAGAAAGGGCTCTAACTCATCAGCTATAAAGCATCAACCATCTCTAGAAGACCTTGAAGTGATGCACGAAAAGATATAGGCTGCCGTGGAAGGACAGCTGATACCCAATTAGATCACTTCAAGGGCATTTTGCTGCCCTCTCTCACAGTTCAGCCACATGTGAACCAGAAAAGGCAGCTGTCACAACACCATAACATAATTTGAATAGGAGTAAAAAAAATAATAAAAAAAATGTTTTTATCGATTCTTAGATGCATCACGATGTGACGTGGACGATTCTGAATCGATGCACAAATGTCAAAAATTGATTTTCTAAATGTTCTTTTTTCTACCAACATTATATTGACAGAACACAAAAGGCAGAACTCTGTAGTGCGGAAGTGCAGTGCCCCGACAGTCTGTGGCGTGCGCATAACAGAGACGCATGATGGCTGAGTGCGAAATCCGAACTCATAAATCCGAACAAAGACATCTCTTTGTTATAAGCTGTTGTGGACTATTTTGTATTTTGTATGAGAGCTGCTTTCTGTATTTAGTTTTCACATCAATATGCTGTAAACAGATCTGCTATACGTACGTTATACGTAGGTTTACTGTACTGCCCTCTAGTCACAGTGTGTGCAATGCCAGTCACAAAAAGTAACATTTTTGACTGTGCTCTCTGCAGATGTTCATTTACTTTTTTTGCATGCTGTTTTTGATTTTGGTATAGAGCAACAATTTCAAGTGATAAGTCTTATACTCTAACTCTTTATTATTTATTTGTGTATAAGAGCAGCTTTGTACGTAACTAATTATTCAGAATATGCGTAAGTCCACAAGCATTATGTTTGTTTGAGAGCTGCTGGTACATCATTCTATATATTTTTTGTATGAAAGCTGTTTGTGATTTTGCAAAAGCAAAATGTTTTTTGTTTTGTTTTTTGTCTGAAAGATTATATTGCTCATTGCACATAGAAGTCTATTATTTTATGTTAGAGATTCAGAATATGTTGAAGTTTGTATTCATTTACTACAAGGATGCTGCTAGTACAGGCACACACTTCTTTTCCTGTTGGTTCTCAGCAATGTTGGGACATATGCTGGCAAATGTAACCTTACAGTTGACTTGCCAAATCACTTCCATTTGTTTTATTAATAAAATATATTGGAAGTAAATTCTTTATGGGTCATTATAAATACTTGGCTTTAAAAGTACCAAGTAGTCACACACACACACAAAAAAAAAAGATGCATCGATAATCGTTTTAGCATCGCAGCCCTCTGAATCGTTATCGAATCGTGAGGTGCCTAGAGATTCCCACCCCGAAATTTGAATGTGTACTGATACAATGTTGAATACACATTATCTTCTAGTTAAACAAGCAAGCTCCAATTACAAGCTTTAACAAAACTTGATATCAAACTTTATATATTTGTTTACAAGTTGTAAAATACAGTTTCTAGCAAACCACAGGTGTGTGCCATCAGTTAGTTAGTTTGTTTGTTTATAGTTTAACGCCATGCCAGCTACCTCGGCTATATTCATGGCGAGAAAGAGATTAAAAAGGAACGATTCAAATGGGTAGTTAAAAAGGTAGATCTGGTCTTACTTAAAAATATTTTCATAAGAGTCAACTGAAAAAGAAATTCTTACAGAGTTCAAACTATCCGATTATTACTGGAGCATATTTTGATGGGAATATGGCACGTCCCCTGGCACGAGGGGAATAAAGGAGGATATTCACCCATTAACAGAAACATAAAGGTTAGTGTGGAGTGCCCTATTCGACAGCAGGTATAGGTAGGGCTGGGCGATATGGCCAAAAATAAATATCACGATAATTTTTTTTTATATCAGTCGATATCGATAATTATCACGATAAAAGTCAAATCTTTATTTCTTTCAAGTTTAAAGGCAGATTTTTGCTCCTAAGTGAAAGTTGTAGAAACCAGAGCGTTAATTGTGGTTTTAAACTACTCTTTATTGTCAGAACATATCAGGACAAACACTTGCCAAACAGGTGAACATTTCACAAATCTGAGGTAGAACATTCAAACATTTGTCATTTTTCCTTAACAAAATAAATATCTTTATTGAACAATTAATTTCTTAGTTTCTGCATGTGCTAATTTTTATTTGGTAAAATGTAATATTCTGAGTCTGACTGTTTGAGTTTTATTAAACTTAAAGGGGTCATATAATGGTACATGCACTTTTACAAGTTGATTGCACTGAAATGTCTGTTGGCAGTGCCTGTACACAACCATCCTATCATGATAAAAATCCATCCAGTGGTTTTGTTTTAATCTCCTTATATGTTTGACCCTCTCTGAAATCAAGCCGTTCGATATTATGACGTCACAATATCCAACGCCCCTCCCGCAATTGTTGAGTGACAGCCGTGTTTCAACACAAGACCCGCCCTGAGCGAGCTGTGACAGCCTTCGTCATAGTAGTCCGCCTTTGTTGATATGCTGGAGTAGAATGGCGTCTAAGCGATTGTGGTGTTTCTTGGGTGTAATAACGAACACAGCAGTCATTCTGATGTTCCTAAATCCGATCCGATGAAGACGCAGTGGCTGAGCTTGTTTTCGAAGGGAATTCCCCACGAATCATGATCAACGTCAATGCTTTCATGTTTGCGCGAATCATTTCACCAGGCTGCTTTATAAACGAGGGTCAGTACGTTATAAAGCTGGTTTTACTAAGAAGCTGCTCCTGAAAAAAGGATCTGTACCAACTATTCGTGTTCCTGACGCACCTCCAGAAGAAGTGAGTGAGTGTAACATTTTATTAATCTTTATATTAATCTTTGCAAATCGCTTGCTGCACGCTTCACGATGAATGCGGCTATTTTTACACTCAGGGTACATTACGGCATGTTTTCTATGTACGACGATCTCAATATAATTCATAATCCCATGTTTATAATAAAAAACGCGTTATGGATATGGTGTTATTGTTTTTGAAACGGTGTGAGCACAGAACAGAGGGCGTGGTGAGCAAGCTCATTATCATTTAAAGAACCAGGCACTGAAACGGCGTGATGAAAACAGAGCTGTTTTTGACCAGGTAAAATTAGTGTTTTCTTACAATACTAATGAGAATTTTTAATTAAAGTATATTACAAACTTTTAATTTAGACCCTAAAGAATCATATTAGCTTGTACAAAAATGGCATTATATGACCCCTTTAACCATTGGTCATCCAGTATCATGCATTTAGATCATGATAACAACAGATAAAACCAGGCATAGCCTGTAGCACCTCACTATCATGGCAAAATGTAACTTTATGGTTTCTATGGTATTTGTATGAAAAACAGTAGCCTAAATACATTAAATACTGTAATTATAGTCCATCAGTCCTTTAATACATCGTCTACATTAATAATATAATACAATTCAATATGTATATCCCACATTTCATGGTGCAGTTAATATTACTAGGCTAACGTTACAGTAAATCCATGGTAAATGATGGGAATTTGTAGACGGAAAAGCCTTCTGACTGTATCGTTGCACACAGTGTTTCTCCTGTTTGTCAGCGCTGTTTCATCTGCCTTTAAACTGGTTTAAATCACGGAGACATTGTGTTCTTCGCTGAATTCAAGCGCTTCTCACTGGATCTCATGACGAGAGCGATCAGAGTAAACGCATCTGCTCTAGTGAGCTCGCGCCTTCTTATACTGTCTATGGCTCGCGCTGCGCTCAAATGAGTTTCGTTCCGCTTTTGGCGCATAAACATTATCGAACTCTTGATATCGTTTTATCGAGAAAAATTATATCGCGATAATTATCGTTATCGTTTTATCGCCCAGCCCTCTGTATAGGTAATATGATTTGTGTGCCATCAGAAAACCAGACAGTCTAGATTTTCTAGTGTTGTTCATATATATACAGCACACTCATGATTCTCGAGAAGAGGGTTCAGCAGCATTCTGGAAGGTCAGAGTTCTCTCAGCAGCTGCTGTCGTGTCTACCGTCATGTGTGCCCTGAGCCTGGCCACTGCCTTCAACAGCACAGAGATTTTGCTGTTCAGCACTTTGCAGAAAACATCTTCCAGGTCAGCTATTCCTGCGCAAACTCAGGAGGTTAAATATATCTCCTGGTCTGAGCCGTCCAGCGCGCCTTTCCATTCTCATGTCAGGACAGCTCTGACACAGTCTATATTAATAGGAATTAAAATAGAAAAATGCTGAGCCTAATGCTTCTCCATGTATGGACTTGTAGAGTGCAATTGTGATATTAAAACATCCAGAAATAAAAATGAATAAATAAATAACATAGAAGACAAGGATTTCTTTCTCCCTAAAAAATGCATATACAAACGCGTGCAGGTACCCACACCTTTTTTTCAGTGTAAAGTTGTCAGTGTGTATGTCTGTTCATGCTATGCTAAATAAGGCTGGGAGTGGTGAAAGAGACCCAGTTAGGAGATGGAATGCACAGGGTGGCCCCTCCCGCCTGAACCCACTCCCCTGCGCACGCACCATCTGGCCTGGGGTCCATGTGATCACAGAGAACACAAGCGCTGAGAGGGAAGCTCACTCAGAATGTCTGTCTGTTGTGGCACGGATGTCATCACAAAGTTTGGGCGCTGCGGAGCGGTCGTCATGCATGCTCAGTCATGCTGAGAGCGAGCAGACAGACTCGAGTGTGTTTGAAAGCGAACGCCATAGACGGCACACTTTTGCTGCTGGCACCATAAAATACCCCCGCCAGGACTGTCATACGTCTATCTAGAATAAGCAATCGGGGCAAACCCAGCTGGAACCGGGGCGGGGGGTGGGGTGTATCCTTCAGGCACCTCATGTATATTCATAAACCATCATTGTACATTGCAACAGAAACATAAACGTCGAGAAAACAAATATTTTTGTGCCTACGCACGATATGGATGCACAACCACAAAAAGGGCCACAAATTGCGTACTTCCTCACAAGGCTAAATGTTGAGCCAATGAGAAAACGATTCATGGTGTTGACAGAACGCTGTGAGTAGTTTGAGATCTGATAATGCTACTCTCTCAGCGAAGAAGGATGTGTTGACTCACTGACTGATGATGCAAGGGGAATTGGTCACGATTGGTTTGCCACCCACTGTTGCCAAAGTATTTTCTAACACCATCTAAGAAATGGAGATCCTGTGAACTACACCTTACTTTCAGAGAACCCTCTTACTCAAACAAATGACTAAAGAGGCCAACAAAAGAACTATATTAAGCCAGCATAAAATGGTTGTTGTTCATGAAGGCTTTTAGCAGCTGATATTACTTGCACCAAATCAGCATATTAGAATGATTTTATCCAATAAATGCTTTGGTGAGCATCAATTTAAAAATCTTACTGACCCCAAATATTTGAACTGTAGTGTATGAATTTTTATATTTGCTAGAAATAATCATTTTTGTCTTGGTATTCATCATGAAAAAGGTTATGACAAAATATATTTTTTCCCTTAAAAAAAAATTGGCACCAAGCTGGAAATTATACAGCTACAATGTAACTGCTATAGACCTTATGTAGCTCCGCCCCTTTTCAGCGCTGCGCTCATTGTCTTTTGACTTCCGGTCTGTATTTTCACAGCGATTTGCGTGTTTATTAATGAACGGCTCGTTTTAAAATCTTCCCGGTCGATTTACATTTGTTAAGTCATCTGCTTTAAACATTACAGTCCTCATGATAACTTTCGTTAGTTTACATTAAGTAAATCCACTTAAAAAGCGAATTACTCCTGGACAGAAATGCCATATAAATTTACAGAGCGACCGCAAAACGGAAGTTAAAAGACAATATTCCAAAGATGGCGGCGCCCTTGTTTCTCTGGTGCATAAGGTCTATAATGTGTTTGGTTTGTAGTTTAACACATTCTTGATGATGTTTTCAAGACTTGGCGACAAAGCAGCACATTTTGCAAACAACAATCTCGAATAAAACTCAGAAAAACAAACGTTTAATTGTGCATGGCATAAAAAAAAGTAAATGTACATCATTGATGAACGTAAGAATTCCAGTGGAAAAGAAGCACTGTCCCAAAAAGGGAATTAAAACTTTGTCAGCTGGCCTGACACTCTTTTACAAAACAATCAAATGACCTTTCAATATTCAGTGTGATGACAAAACCTGCTAAGTAAATTGTAACTTGATACCTAATGGTTTATAATAAATGTTTCATTTTGAAGAGTTTTATTTGTCTACAGGCTCTTATGTATGTGTCAGCAGTGTGAGGTGTGTACATGTGACTCATAGTTGTGTATTAATGGAGAAGCCGGATGGAGACCACGAGGAGCTGCCGATTGAGTGTGGAAACACATACCGCCTCCTTGCATCATTTTGTAGATCTTGCTCTCGATGTGCAGCTGTGGGTGCTTCGTTTTCACACATTCTAGCTTGATGGCTACTTCTTCCCCCACAGAGATGTCTGTGCCTGAAGATCAGAAAAGACAGGATTACACTATACATCACCAAACAGACTGATAGTGGATGGAGAAACAACCAAATTGCTTGACATGTCTACAGTAGGGAGCTTTAACATAACATATCTGCTCATGTACCTGTGACGTACAATACACGCATACCCGAGAGTGCGAAGAATAAATCCACTCAACTAGAGAGGCTTTGCGATGTCTTAATAAGCATTAGCTTCCAGTATATTATGAGTCATTGGGACACAATTAAATATAACCAAAAAATATAATGTATATGCAGGCCCACTATGATTAAAAAAAGTCTGCATATCTAAGGTTGACTCACACACACACACACACATCTTTCCAGCGTGAGGGAGTGGGAATTATCTACGCGTACTGCTGTACCACCTCCTTTCCGCCCCACCATCTGCCTCAACTCAACATCCTGAGCAGAGGATGCTGAAAATCATCCACCTTCATCTGCTGTAACAAGACACCCAATAAAACAGATAAGGAGAATGACAACACTGGCATTTCCAATGACTAGGCTAGTATGTGTTGTGCCTGATGGACGTGACACAAAAAGCAGGATGAATAAGTTGGTTTAAAAAAAAAAAAAAAAAAAAAAAAACCTTGCTAACTTCCCTTCCCTCTTACTCAAGAGTCCGGGAACTGACATGCTCAACCACTCTGTCACATGCCCAATTTCCACAAACTGGGAGCCGCTACTCTATCTTAAACGGTTTCCACAGGAAATATGGTTCTGCACTGGAAAAGTCCCCTAAAACCTACTAACCACTGATGTCAGATGCAGGTCTACAACAAAACAGCAAATATCATGTGAATAAATTGATATAAATGTATAATTTTTTTACAATGTTTTATAAATATATCAGGCTGAATGATAAATCAATTAAATTGAAATCGTTATATTGTGACATGCAGTTATAAATTATCTGCACTTTAATGAATAAATATATGAGCTGCTCATTTCATAGTAAAGAGAATTTACACATGCAGCTCATGATTACGGTTTTCAGTCTCAGAGTAATTTGTATACAATAAATAATTACACCGTTGTAAAGTTAAAAATGATTATTTTATTAAAGGGATAGTTCACCCAAAAATGAAAATTCTGTCATCATTTACTCACCCTCAAGTTGTTCCAAACCTGTATGAGTTTCTTTGTTCTGCTGAACACAAAGGAAGATATTTGGAAGAATGTTTGTAACCAAACAGATCTCGGTCCCCAATGACTACCATAGTATATTTTTTTCCTACTATGGAAGTCAATGGGGACCGAGATCTGTTTGATTACAAACATTCTTCCAAATATCTTCCTTTGTGTTCAGCAGAACAAAGAAACTCATACAGGTTTGGAACAACTTGAGGGTGAGTAAATGATGACAGAATTTTCATTTTTGGGTGAACTATCCCTTTAAATAATTTTTATTTTACAGTACAGTATTGTTACAATGTACTTATTTTGCATAATATACAGGCCACCCATCATATACATTTTTTAATGTTATCATTATCGACCCGATAAGAAAATGTGGCTGATATATTAAAGCCGATAAATAATGGATTATTTCCTTCAGCTGAGACTCAGATGCACACGGCTCGCCATTGGTGGTTTTGAATTGCTTGAAATATGCCTGGAATCAGATTTTGCATGCGTTGGTTTTCTCTGTGATGGCAAGTTCAGAGAAACGTCCAATCGGAAGATGAGCAAGGTGAAGTGAGTATTTTGAAAGCCTACACAAAACTGTTTTCTGTTTTCTTCTGTCACGTCAAACTAGTATATAACAATTGTTTGCGTTTAGGTTTGTTATACTACTGGTTATGAAGGACAATATGATATGATAAGGTATGATATGGTATTTTATGTCGAATTAAAGGAGAAGCATTATGAATAAAAGTTACTTGACCTGAGAAGAGAACACGTAGAGAATAATTTTCGAATTATTAGAAAAATAATGCACACCCGAGGTGGTAATGCGGTCACGACGCAGAGCGCTAACTCAGGGAGTATGTTAACTGAAATAATTGAGAATCTCACCTGAAATATAATCAAAGACCTATTCAGGCAAGTCATTTCACTCTGCGATCATCTTTATAACACCTTTAGGGCAGCTGTTTCAGTCATGCAAGTGCAGCTCCAACCTCTTTAAACTGGGAAACATCAAATTCGCCAAAGCTGTTGTTCACTAAGCTTATGGTTAAATTTCATATTTGAAATTACCAATGAAATCTGACAACTGACTATATAAATTGTTTCAAAACGCTCAAATCATGACAAAAAACTGAATTATTGAGGTTGGACCAACCAATGTTGTCCTAGGTCCAAGTCCTAAGCAAGCGTCTCAGAACACTGACTGTTTCTGTAGCAGCCAGAGCTTCTAACAGCAGCTGCAGTGATGCAATGACTTCACTTTACCAATTGGTGATTGGCTCTTTTACTTAGAAGGCGGGACTTATTCCACCATATTGCACGTTGCACTTTCTCCCATTTATAGTAATACGAGTGCACCGTCTTAGAATATCTAAAGTCTTATATAATTCAGGGTATTTCCCACACATTCATAGGCTACATTCACACTTCGAGCCTTAGTGCTCAATTCCGATTTATTGTTCAGATCCGATTATTTTGTATAGCCGTTCACGTTGTTGTTTTAAATGTGGCCCATATCAGATTCCAGTGCGAACAGATCATGGTTCTGAAGTGACCCGCATGCACAAAAGAACAACAAAAAGACGTCATGCAGCAAATTGTCATAAGAAAACACACAGAACATTAAAGTAAGCGATTACACGTTTATTTAGTGTGATTTGCCGCCAAAGGCAGCAAATTTTTGCACAAGCAATGTGAAAAAAAAAGACAAGGATGCGAAAAAAGGATTGAGTTTTTAAACATTTATGATCCAGCCCTCGTGTTTTGCTTGTATGTAGAGCTGTCACTGTAATGCTGTAATGATACTGTAATGATAAAGTCAGGTATGGCAAATCTTTGAAGTGACTCCCTTGAGTGCAGAATTGTGACATAAGTCGCATGAATGACTGCTCAGACTGTGGTCACACTGCAAGACATCTGACCTGTATCGGATTTACCAAATATATAAGTGACACATCAGAATAGAAAAGATCAGATTCCATGTGGTTTGTGCTGTTCACACTGTCATTAAAAAAACAGATCTGAGTCATCATATGTGAGAAAAATGTGAAATTTGAACGTATCCATCCATAGTAAACTATTTGTTCGAAATACGGCGCTGCGCTTCTCGTGTGCGACCCCTCAAGATTGAGTCATGACATTTTGATAAAAAATTACATGGTCAAAAATATACAAAAATTGCATGGATGAATTGTTCACAATAAGATCAATAACATGCATTTACAAAATAGACCTTATGCCTATTTTGGTAGAGAAAGATGCACCACACCACAAATAAATGAAGGCATCGCTATTATCCAAAAGCGACACTGCCACTATTCTACGTCACCTCAAAAGTTCAGCAACACAGCTTAAAATCTAAACAAATCCCTGTGCGGTTGGGATATTTGAAAAGGCTCTTGCCAGGATTTACAGCTGTTTGTCAATGTGCAAGGCTACTCACACCAGCCCAATTTCCATCTAAATTGAACCGAGTCCATTGTTGGGGATGGCGAGATTTTCCCGTCACACACCAGCGAGACCAGGCCACACAGCTCCGATCACCCTGCCTTTTTTAGCCTCGCATAACGAGTGCATTCACAGGGAAAGACAAACAGCTACACATTAGACACATATTATTACTGTAATGAACATGAGCAAAGGCTGGACACATGATCAGACTTATCACAACAAGCAAAGTCCATGCTCTGAGACAGCCAACGGCCCATGCAAACAAATAAGGATCAATTTAACCAGTTTCCTCAAAAAAAGTCCATCATTTCTAAAAACGTGTTTGATTTATTTGAGACAGTCAAGACTAAGGTGAATGGTAGGCTATGCTTTACATTGTGCATTTCTCTGTAAAATATCTCCCCTGGATCTTTTATGCATTTCATGCCTCCATGAATGTGACACCACCACAACTGGTGAATATCAAAGACTGCAAAGATATGTACAGTGGAATTTGATTTGCCTGGGCACATATAGAGGAGAGAATGTTCTTCCTCCCCTATACTGATAGCACAGGGGATATGTTCAGACACATCCGCATAATACATCAGTAAACACTACAGGAGCCCATCCTTAACATAGATGTCGAAGTTCACATGGTTCAGCAGCAAATGACATGTCTTCAACGCCCATGGTGATTTTCAAGTGACTGCATATCAATCATGGTTTAGAGCTCTTGAGCCTTCCCTTTACATCTGCTTGCACACTCAGGGTTCCAGGCTGCAACCATTTTTTGAGAATGTGCGAGTTAGAATTTGATGTGGTCGCATTTGTGCGAGTGCATGGTCATTAAACCGCTAAATTTGCACGTGCGCAACAGTACGCCGTTGTATCCGTAACGGCTGCAGTCTATAACTTTTTGTGTTCAAAATGGAAGAAATGTATATAATGAACGAGAACATCACGAATCTATTTTAAACTTCCATATAAGCCAGCTGGAAAACCTGTGAAATGTCACTTGCTGGTGTGTTGGTATCTTCAATGTCCTGAATGTCGTGTTTCTTATTCCAACGTTCACATTAGCTTCAAGTCTTGATTGCAAACAATAAAACTGCTTTATTGGCAAATTAGGTAGGGCTAAGTGTGATAATGGCATTAAAATATAAATACAACATTAAAAAGTCAACCATTGATGGTTTTGTGTGGGTGTAAGCTACAGTGAGTACAGAATGTTCATCGGAAATGCCCGAGCTGGCTTATCAAAAACCAGGAAGTAACTGTGCATATAGTCCATTAGGAATTCAGGGAATTTAGGAATTAAGTCATATAAAAATGAAAAGATTGAGACAACTATTCATCAGCATGCATTGATTAATCCTATGTTGTAGCAGGGAAAACAAGGTATGACCAAATCATGTGCTGCTGTGACCCATTGAGAAAGTTGGTAACACCAGCCAGTGCAACCAGTGGAAAAGTTAGTCTGGAGCCCTGACACCGGTTCCTTCATAAGACTCTCTGTGCAATCATTTCCTGGGGAAGCCTTCCATGATGTATTCTTGAAGATCAATAAAATTCAGCCGTCCCCCCACTGCAGGCAGCTGGCATGTTTCTCAACCCCTATCCCACACACCAGGCCCAGGGCCCTCCAGAGGGATTGAAGGTTCGGCCTGAGCCTGTCTGGAGATCAAATTGGTTGCACTCATCTCATTCATGTGCATATGCTCACATTCATTTTTCGTGACCACACACTTGTTGGTTTGTGCAGTGCGGAGACAGATGGATACTTGTGTTGCAGCGCTGAGATTCAATTCATTAGCGAGAGATCTGCTAAATAAGCATGTTGGTAAATGAGAGAACAGCATGTTAAAACTGTGTGGATCTAATACCGGTTCAGCTACACAAAAAGAGAGTAAGAACAAAGAGATTTATGACAACACTGGCTGTTAAACAATATGATTTATCAAACAGCATGTGGGAAAATGCTCGATAGGGTTAAACCTAGCAACAAATTCAGTCCTTTTTTTAAATGCTATGGCCGATAATTGATAAATGGCAGATATTAAAATTCTAAACATTTTGTCTCTATAAATTAAAAATGAAACACTAAAAACAGCAAGTAAATTTGGGAATCATAAGTCATCATATATCAAAGTTTTGCTGCTTAATTTTTGGGGGAAACTGATTTAGCCTTATTTTATAAGATTAAAAGAACAGCATTCATTTGAAAATATGTGATATCTTAAATTGTCACTTTTGATCAATTTAATGCATCCTTGTTAAATAAAAGTATTAATTTCTTTCAAAAACACCCCAAAACTTTGAATAGTGTCATTACGTATACTACATACATGAACTTAATTTTTAGTAATAACAAATAAGCATAAGTGTTCCAGTTTGCCAGTATTCACCCTGAACTTATTTAACATTAATTTCTTCAAAAATAAAAAAAAATACTTACTGACCCCAAACTTTCCTCAAAAAAAAAAAAAATCTCATTTTCTCCTATTTTTACAAATAAATGTCCAAAACTGACTGTTCTGACAAAAAAACCAACTCAAATATCATCTGATAAACAGTATTGTTGAGTATGTGCAATCCTAAGAGGTTAGTTACTGGAGATAATGTAAACAATGCACAGAGTGCCAATAAAAACACTCTTGGCTGCATGATTTAACAAGCCACAAGACAGCTCTGTGAGTATTTCACCCTCTCTGGTCCATGTAGGCAGGCCAATGCTGTACTTTTTAAGAGGCTTGGTAGAGAGAGAGCATGTGTTGTTGATCAGGTCGGTCTGGCCTCCTTCAGCCCCAGCTGGAGTTCATCAGGCTCTGCCTCCCCAGGTGTGGGGATATTGGGAGTCTTTACATAAGCCCCTTAGCGAGTACATGGACACGACTGTTTCCACTACACCAGCTGAATCACCACTGTTGCGTAACATTTAGGCACTTTGCAATTCACACACTCGGATTGCACTGTTGACCATTAATGCCAAACCGACATGTACAAGATGTGTAACGTAACTCTAGAGTCCACAACCGCTCTGATCCTGCCATTCTGCAGCAAACAGAAACAAAGAGCCCAGTCTGTATGTAAACAACAGCCACACAACAATCAGCTGATCTACTTTTTCCTACTTTGTCTGCAAACCTCAATGGACTTCCGAAAAAAAAAAATGTTGGGTAATTTCGCAAGAACATACTGGCTTATGTATTCAGATTTGGGATCTTGCTTTTGGAACTAACGGTTGTTTTTTAGGCCGTTTCTGGAAAGAAGTACAGAGTGGAGGCGTGGAGTATTCCTCCACCAAAGTACTGCAGAGAGCGTATCATAAACACAACTCTGTCCAGCAAATGAGATCATTGCGCACAACTCCAACTGTGAAACAAAAACGAAGGAGTTGTGCAAGAGAACAAAGCTCAAACCACAAGGAACCATATGCATCCCATATTGCAATGAGTAGTTTATAGAACTTTGCATCAGAAGTCAAACCATAAAGGCCCGGGCAGAATGCTTCAAAAGGAACCGAACAACACAAAGACTACTATGTCCAGAACCACGTATAACCGGCAGCCTTCAATATCTTTATTGTGGTGACGTGAGAACTTACAAGAAATGTACATGTACATACAGGGCAGCTGCCTACAACAATACTCCCAAAACCAATGACGAAAGCAAATATTACATAAGCAGCGCCTTTCACAACACAAAGTGGAAGTTAAGTTGAAACTTGCACACTAAGGGAAATTGCCAGCTAGTTCAAGTTGAGCATAACAGACCTTTTATAAAGGTTCTTATAATTAAAGACCTCCACCAACATGTAGAAACAACTCAGAAGTTGCGAAGCTCTGATCACACAAGCTACAGACAGCATGCGATACAAAGTGTTTACTTGTGACAAAGTACTTCACTTCCTCTTCTCTGTCAATCATTGCATTGTTACTCCTGACAAACCAGTGAGATATAACAAATATCCTGTATATTCTAGAGTGTAGCAAAGTCATTAAAAGGGACACATCAATCTTGATAATATTAGATGTTTAAGACACAAAACACAGGCTAAACTCGCCATTAGATTGTCTTTGACAGGATATGCTGGGACATTTAACGACATTTTGAACGCTCCAACACAACTTCCAAACAAATTATACAAAAATAATGACATTAAAAATGCACTTGACAGGTCAGCAACCCAAATGCATAACCGTGTATTACAAATGGCAAAGCACTAATATATATATATATATATATATATATATATATATAAATGATCTGAGACCGACAGTCTGCTCAATGTTCAGCGAGCACAGCAGGTTCTTGACAATATAATATCTGACAATATGTGGTCCATAGAGCATAACTGTCAAGGTTTGACTGCCTGATTCTGTATTTTCACTCAAGAAAAGCTTAATGGTGTCACGTAATGTTCATAACAATACACATACAAATACGGGCCTGGTGTCTTTTTAAACTGGTCTACAGTTAACTGACCTTTTAAACTAGCTGACTACCCATCAAAATAGCAATGGCTAGTGGGGGTTTTCAAGCTACACTGAATAGGACCTTCAAGAGCAGCTGACTGGGGGGACCCCACTGGCCATCGATTTGACGTTTCAAAACAAAATATGATGTTTACCTTGATTACACTGACAAATAATACCGACTATCTCGATAAAAGAAAAAAGAAATAAACAATTACTTACCCAAATAAATGTCACCAAAGGATCCAGAGCCAATTTTCCTTCCCAGTCTGTATCGGTTTCCTACTCTCAATTCCATGATAAATGGCTATATTTCAAAGCTAGCGATAAAGCTAGCTTTAACGGGAATAATTTAAATGATATCTGTTCGGAGAGCTTGATAAAAGAAACGAAAATCCGCTCTTTGTTATCCGTCTATTCTTCAGTGTCTTCCAGCCAGAATCCCCCAGCTAGCTTGCTAATTCCCTTCACAGTAAGCTACCCAATTTTCACCAGTCGTTTTCTAACATTCCGAATCGGTGACTATCGAAATATTAGGCTTATTAAAAAGAGTAAAGTGTGAACTTTATGCTCTGGCAATTTTCACCCTGAAAATAGATCGTTTAAAAAAGGATGAAGTCGGATTTTGAGAACGACTCCCTTCCTGTTGTGCTGGCCCCGGATCTACCATCGACTCCCTCTCTCTGTCTGTGTATCTTCTACAACAGAAGCTCCATCAGTTGAATAATCCAGCGGGTCGCAGTGACGTCACTTCCCGTAGCAACAACGGGCCACTGGAAAATCTCGGGGTTAGAAACCCAAACCAAAATTTCTGTTGTTAAACCTGTTAACATTTAGAAACATTCATAACCATAGCGTCAGATATATATTAGATGTTTATTTTAAGTTGGTGTAGGTCTATGGGTAAAAGCGTTTTATTAGACGACGCACCACCAAGGGGATGTAAATAAATGTGTTTTAAATACATTTATGTATATATATTTTAGTCAATTTATTTGTCATTCCTGAATTACATTTATAAACTATTTTTTTCAGTTGTAGCCTTTTATTTTTTAAGTCTTTGTTAAATATGGTAAAAGTCCGTTTACATCTATGGCTGTTTACTGTGCACTGTGTGTTCATCTTGATGTGTCAGGAAGATATATATACCTTGAAAAACCGGTTTGCAAAGTTGAAACTGATGCTAAACACATAACTGACATCTTATTTTCATTCATGTCATGAAAGGTCTTCAGATGGCGATAACAGATAATAGGTTCACAGTAGTTCCTGTTGAATATTGATTGGGTTTAAAGTTGTTTATTTACTTGAAGAGAAACTGCTTGTTACAGTTGACTTGTTTCATGCAGCAGCAGCCCTGAAAATCATTAACTGCCTTATTAAAACCAAACCGTTTCTGACTGTCACAAATATCATTGAAATTTCACATGATTTGAAATATACAAGCAAAGCATTGATGTGCAAACTTGTTCTGAAAGTTGCAAAGAAACAAGCAAGACCATACTCTAAAACATTATGATAATCGTATACTGAATATATTGACTTTATGTGATGCTTTAAACGTAGCACCTGTACAATCACATGAAGCAGATGATTTACTAATATCAACATGAATCCTATGCCTGCTGATAAAAAAACAATTACATGCAATTACATTTATTTAAATTGCAGGTTATATTTAATCAGCTTATTTGAGTTCAAATCTAAGCTTTATGTAATTCATATTTCATTAAGTCATGTTTAGAGATGCTGTACAGTGTGACAAGCTGCCAAAATGTGTTGGTAAAAGAATAATACTTTTTCAAAACACAATTATGTCTTCTTGGCAGTCAGTCTTGAAAAACAACTTTTTTCAGTAGTTTGAGCCCTCCTTCTGAAACATGATAACGCCCACAGAAGCTGGTGTTGTATTCAGTGGACCATGATTGGTCAGAGAACAGCCAATGCTTGAGGCTGAATGGAGGAAAGTCACATGACTGGATTACTTCGCTTTCCGTTGCATGTGTTCAGTCACGTTGAGAGCAATGCACAAGCAAAGTCTGTGAACGCCTACTCTTATCAGCCATACCAGATTTCTAAAAGAGAACTAGATCCGAGTCCGACACACAGTTTTAGTACAGTGATAAACAACACTTTTATCCCCCGGTTTCACAGACAAGGCTTAAATAAGTCCCAGACTAAAATGCATGTTTTAGCTGTTTTAACTGAAAGCAACTTGCACTGGCATATCTTAAAATATGTAAGTGCCATTGTTTTGTCTCAAGATGCACAACCATAGACTGTAAAAAATAGTGCACAACATGGCACGTTTAAAAAAGCTACTTAAATGTCCTAATTTAACTAAGGCCGAATCCTGGTTTAATCTAAGCACTGTCTGTGAAACCAAGCCTATAAGATCTAAACAGGCATAACAAATGAAAATAAATAAACTTTCACAACAGAGTTGACAAAGAAAATGTGTATGTTCTTTTACAGCTACTTGCTTAACTGGTATTTTCACCGGTGCTGTGTCAACACAAAGGTCCTAAAACATGATGAAACAATTGCCTGCTTGTTGATTCTATTAATAATAAAGAGAAGTGTCACGATAACAGACATTCGTGCTTCTTAATATATGATGTATTAACTCAGTACAAATAGATTGATTACAGTACAACTGGCCTTAAGACTAAATTATGATATAAATATGTATTTTAAGTTGAATGAATGGAATAATTTTGCCTTTTAATAATATCTCCTGTATTTTATATTAACTTTCAGTCTTATTTTGCTATTGGTTAATGAATGTGTAGGCCTGCATCTAAGAGCTGCAATTAGTTCATGTGTATCTCACAAATAAACCTAAAAATTAATCTTCTTAAGTCATGAATACAACCTGTATAATTTTTTTTTAAATAACTAATGGTGAATTAATATATATATATATATATATATATATATATATATATATATATATATATATATATATATATATATATATATATATATATATATATAAACACTCAACTAAACACAATTAAGACCCATAATTCAGCTTACAAAGAAAAATACAGTATATCCCAGTAATAATATTTGGTTTGCAGTGACATCTGGTGATCAGTTATGGCGCAGACGTAAATGTATTATTTCACTGACTTCTGTAAATCTTGTAAAATGAAAAATCGAAACAAAACAGATTTTAAGATTCTATATTCCAGATTGCTTCACTGAATCCGTCTTTATTAACATGGCCCGAATTATGGATATACTGTATACGAACACGATTATATACTAAAACAAATGTGTCTATACATTAGAAAGATCGGTGACATGAGTAATTTTTACTTTTCAACGAAATCTTTTTTTTTTTTTTTTTTTTTACCACAAAAAAAGTTATCCGGCAAGATAAGTAATCTGTTTTCATAATCAACACGGAATAAATCAATAGGTATATTGTTTCCTCACGGATGTATATCACCGCGACACACACACAGCAGTTCATGTGCCGCATTACAGAGCTGCTGTCTGTAGCTGGATCACAAGCTACTGTAAGTAATCTGCTCTCATCAGTCTGTTTTAAAACAATGACAGCTCGTAGTTTACATATAAGCTCTGTCAATGTGTTTGCCTTTCATATGTATTATTACAGTTTATTTCTAAAGATGTACAGCACAAATCATTCCGTGGTCACAGTCTCTTGCTGAAGCACATTTCAAAATGTTTAGTAAAGAATGCCTTGACAGATCCATATAGACTACCATTACTAATGTGTTAATTAATGTTCCTTTTAGGTCGTATAGTGAATCTAATTGTTATGTTAATCAAAACATGCAAGTGAATAATATCCATGTCTATAATCTTATGATTTAATGTAGTCAATATGACTTCATCCCATGTAGGCAGCATGGCGAAACCCCGCGGGTTCGAGTTCTGGAGGAGCACTCTGAAGGGCGCGCGCTACGTGGTCGCGCCTATGGTGGACCAGAGCGAGCTGGCGTGGAGGCTGCTGAGCCGCAGACATGGCGCAGAGCTCTGCTACACACCCATGCTACACGCTCAGGTGTTCCTCAGAGACGCCAACTACCGCCGCGAGAACCTTTACAACGAAGTCAGCCTGGAGGACCGACCCCTCATCACACAGGTGGCTGTTTGGCGTCAGTAAACACAAGAACACATCCTCCTCCGTGAGGTTACAGAGAGGATTGTTCGAGTTATTGACTTGAGTATTTTTGTGTTGGTGTCTCCATATAGTTCTGTGCCAATGATCCTGAGGTGTTTATCCAGGCAGCTTTACTTGCCCAGGATTACTGTGATGCTATTGATCTCAATCTGGGTTGCCCCCAGATGATTGCCAAAAGAGGTAACAGTACATTTCTGTTGTATGCAAGATATGCCATTCAAAAGTGTTTTTTTTTTTTTTTTTTAAAGCAAGAATTCATTAAATTGATCAAATGTGACAGTAAAGACATTTATATGTTGCAAAATACTTCTATGTCAAATAAAGCTTTAGATTCATCAAATAATCCTGAAAAAATGCATCACGGTTTTCATAAAATATTAAGCAGCAACCGTTTTCAACATTGATAATAATAAATGTTTCTTGAGCATCAAATCATCATATTAGAATGATTTCTGAATGATCATGTGACACTGAAGACCGGAGGAATGATGCTGCAAATTCAGCTTTGACATCACATGAATAAATTAAAGTTTAAAATATATTCAAATAAAACATTTTTTTTTAATTGTAACTATATTTAAATGTCACAATATTACTGCTTTTACTGTATTGCTGCTGCTGTTGATACTTTAATATTAGTCCCCTAAGGGAAATTGGTTTTGGGTAATACATATATGAAGCTGCAAAACAAGATAAACACATCAATAACAATAACACAGTCATGTCCTTCACACTAGAGGTCAACAGTTTTGTAGCCAAAGGAACAAAATAATTCTCATAAGCAGTTGTATCTAGATCTTGGGGTGTGAAAACGTTAATCAGATGGGAGAAGTTTAAATTCTGGATAGAGCGCAGGAGAAGGGTCCAGACTAATTTTTCTTGCTTTGTTGTGCTTAAAGGGATAGTTCACCCAAAAATGAAAATTGTCCCATTATTTACTCACCCTCAAGCCATCCTGGGTGCATATGACTTTGTTATTTTAGCCAAACACAATCGGAGTTATATTAAAACATATCCTGGCTCTTCCATGCTTTATAATGGCAGTGAATGGTACCTTAGATTTTGAAGCCCAAAAAAAGCTCATCCATCCATCATAAAATAATCCATATCCGGCTCCAGGGGGTTAATCAATTGTGTTGTCCTTTAAGGAATTTAACTTTAGAATATTTGTTTTAAATATTTGTTGGTACATATTCTCAGGTGAAAATGTGAAGTTTATTACTTCTGAAGCAAAGTGATGCATTTTTGTAAGAAAAATATCCATATTTAGAACATTATAAACTATAATCACTGGCTTCCGGTAACGATCGTACACGAGTCGAGTTCTGGGGGAAGAGTGACCTCTGAACCCGATGCATATTAAAAAAATATTTTTAATATAACTCCGATTGTGTTTGGCTGAAAGAAGAAAGTGAAATTTTTCTTGCTTTGATAACAGTAGGATGGCTTGAGGGTGAGTAAATTATGGGATAATTTTCATTTTTGGATGAAATAACCCTTTAAGAGACTTCTTTCAAATCCATTCAAACATTTTTACTATCCCAAACCTTTGAATGGTAGTGTTTCATTTAAAAAAATGTGTCCCTGTATGGAATCATTTAATGTTTTTGAATCTCTCCTAGGCCATTATGGTGTGTTTCTTCAAGATGAGTGGGACCTTCTTGAGAAAATGAGTAAGTGGTCTCATTTTAAAAGCTCAGTGCAGATGTGAATCATGCAGAGAATATGTGTCTTATTCAGGTGCTGTTGTTTACAGTTAAATTGGCTGATGAAAAACTCTCCGTGCCCATTACTTGCAAAATCCGGGTCTTCCCGGAGATCGAGAAAACAGTGAAGTATGCAAAAATGCTGGAAAAGGCTGGATGCCAGGTAAAGTGTTCCATATAGAAGATACTCTTATCTAAAGTGACGTCTAAGGGGTAGTGCATATGGAGCAAATTGGGATTACGTGCCCTTGTCAGGAACCCACTGGTGGATGGGGATCTCTTCTTAGGGTCTCTCTAACCTGGAATTGATCAGTCAGCATTTGTGTTACCAGATAGAACCACTTAGTTACCAAAAACCTATCATATGTTCTTGAACCAACTGATGGTTTGGTATCTGTTTTTTTGACAGCTCCTCACAGTTCATGGGAGAACCAAAGATCAAAAAGGGGCTTTGACCGGCATTGCAAGCTGGAAGCATATCAAAGCTGTACGGTAAGAGATACAACCCTTGCTGCTGGTGCTGACTGTAAGTGTTTAGTCCTGGTGATTAACTTTTGTTGTACTTGTGAAGGGAGGCTGTAAACATTCCTGTTTTCGCCAACGGAAACATCCAGCATCTGAGTGATGTTCAGCGCTGCATGGAGGAGACTGGAGTACAAGGTGTCATGAGTGCAGGTAACGCTCTCCTCATACAAAGAGAAGATTCATAAACATACTTGTACAGAAAGACTGATACTTTGATCTTTCATATTGCAGCAGTAATATAAACATGAACACATTACATTCACAGAAGGGAATCTCCACAATCCTGCCCTGTTTGAAGGCCGAAGTCCACCTGTGTGGGAGATGGCTGAGGAGTACCTGGATGTTGTGGAGAAACACCCACCCTGCAGTCTGTCTTACGTCCGTGCCCACATCTTCAAACTATGGCACCACACGTATGTTCCTTCACATTTGACCCCGATATTGTGCTCTGGCTTGAGATTTTCATCTCTTAAAACGGAGAGAGCCACCATTCGGGGGGAGGGGGTCAGTACGAATTTTCTTTTGAAAAAATAATACTTTAAGCTGGGATGCATTAAAATGATCAAGAGTGACCTTAAAAACATTTGTAAAGTTACAAACGTTTTCTATTTCTAATAAATGCTGTTCTTTTGAACTTTTTATTCATCAAATATCCCAGAAAAATATTAAGCAGCACAACTGTTTTCAACATTGATAATAATCAGAAATGTTTCTCGAATCATCATATTTGAGTGATTTCTGAAGGATCATGTGACTGAAGACTGGAGTAATGATGCTGAAAATTCAGCTTCACAGAAACAAATGAGTTATTAGGAGTCCAAGCACTATAGGTGCTGGAACCCTATTGTGTTTATACATAAAATACATACATAAAAGTGTATGGGCACATAGAAATTAACATAGAAATTAATTATAAAAATGAAAAGGGCCTTAAGATAAATAAGGTTTTGAGCTGCAGATGATATCTTCACATTTACTTCTGATTGTCCTGTGATATCCTATGGCATGCAATTCATCTGAATTTAAATGTTGAATGCGAGTCCACTCATACATATTATGATCAAAGATTCAAGATGGACTTTACTCTAAAAACCACATAAGATACATTTCAACTTATTGGCTAATCATCCACATGGGCCATTAGTGCTTGGACCCCAAATTGGCAAAAATGTTCAATTGTAATAATATTTCACAATATCACTTTTTTTTTTACTACATTTTTGATCAAATAAATGCAGCCTTGGTGAACATAAGAGTTCTTTCAAAAACATTTAAAAAAAATCTAACTGACCCCAAACTGGTGGTCACTTCTGTAATGATAAGTATGTATATGTTTACAACAGCCTACAGATACATCAAGACCTCAGGGAGGAGTTAGCCAAAGCCAAGAACGTAGCTGGTATTGTGGAGATCAACAGACAGCTGAAACAACGTTGCCAGGTAAAGGAGCATTGCTGATTACAAACTTAATTCCAAGAATAAACATTAGGCGTATTATAGATTTTGGGAGTTTAATTCTCTGGCTTTTTACTCTTAAGGAGGAGATGGATAAAGATGAATCAGAATGGAATCAGACTGGACTTCCCTTCCCTCACTGGATCTGTCAACCCTACGTCAGACCACCGTGAGGATGTGTTTTCTGATCTTGTGTGACACCATCACAATCATAGTATTTCTGTGTTCTCAGCAAAGCAGTATATTATTAATCATAACGGTCACTGAATGACCCAAGGTTTGAGGAGGTCCATGATGGACATAAACTAGTTTGACTATAGCAGTGTATACCCTGGAACTTGTATGTGAGGATGGGATATTTTGCAGGCCCAAGGACCCAAACACTGAAAACGGGCAGAAAGCACTGGAAATGAAAGCTGTGTGTGTGAAGAGGGCACTGGAGGACAGTGACGGAACCAACGACTCGCTCTCTAAGAACAAGCAGAAGAAGAAAGCCCGTAACCCCTACAAGAACTTCTGTCCAGAGCTGAAACGTAAGACCAAATCTTTTCCCAGTGTTTTCTAAAGCCTGTAGACCTCACTGATGGCACAGTGCACACTATCCTAACCAACTGAAGTCTTCTATGCTCACCAAGGCTGTATTTGTTCGATTAAATTTACAGTAATATTGTCATGTCAAAGCTGAATTCTTCAGTGTCACGATCATTCAGAAATCATATGATGATTTGCTGCTCAAGAAACATTTCTGGTTGATACATAGACACTAAAAAATGTTCAGGATTTTTTGATGAATCGACAGCATTTAGTCTATAAATGTCTTCCCTGTCACGTTTGATGAATTTAATACATCTTTCATCTTTGCTGAATAAAAGTATAGCAGGTTCTTTGCTGAATCAATTTCCTTCAAAAATAAAAACATCACTGACTCCAAACTTTTGAACGGTAGTGCTGAACGACATTCTTTCATTGATTTAGGTCAAATAACATGCCTTTGCTTCCTTGTGTTCTGCAGCAAAATACATTAAGTGTGAGCAATGTGGCAACCCTAAAGTAAGACTTTTGATTATCTTTTTAACTGTTGTTTTAAGTTTAATGTTCTCATTAAAATCTTAAAATGTACACAAGGTGAATATGTTATTTTACTCCTTCAACAGGGGAATAAATGCGTCTTCAACTTGTGCCGTGGCTGCTGCAAGAGGAAGGCTTTCAAGGAAGTGGCTGATTGTCCTGGTTAGTATATCAACCACAAAGAGACTTACTGATCAAGTTGCACATTGCACACTATGAAATGAAGTAATTTTTTGTCATATTTTTAGTGATTTAATACTGTTGAGAATGAGGTATTTGGTTTTAATTTGCCAAAATATATAGTAGTGTAAATATTGTATATCGTTCTATGAGAAAGTTACATTAACTATGAATGTTTAAAATTAAAACACTATTGTTATGGTCAGTCTGCTCACCCAGCTTGTATCTGTATGTATCTAGTAATATCCGTCCACTTCTACAAGACTAACTATTTCCTCTGTGTCCATTGTTGGGTTTCAGGCCATGGATTGAGATTCAAAACCAAGGCTTTGAGACAGAGTAACTCCGACACAGGTGGTGGGCTGACAAATGGGAAACTCAACAGTCAGACAGATTCCACCGCTGTCCATGATCCATTGTAGGATGTGCCCTGACCTAAAGGAGGCTCGTGTCCTGGATATCTCATTGAACTGATTGACCACTTAACCATTGGGAAGCTGCTGCACTGAATTTGAAGCAAATTCTGGAACCAAACCTGGTTCTCATCTCTTTATATGTAATTTGGATCATTTTTGTAGATGAATCCAAAGTAACTGAACATGCAAAGAAACAGACAGAAAAAGGTTCAAGGTGCATCAGCTGTTGATGTATCCTCAGTGCTGCTGTTACTTGTGCTAATCATTCTCTTCAATGATGCACCACTTTCTGGACTGCTGCTGGGTGAATAGATCCATATTTTGAGACTGCTTATTAGAATCAGTGTTTTGATAATCACTTATGTGTTTGATAATGATAGGAACATGGTATATGAAGCAGCCACTCTGAACGCACAATCCTGCTTGGCCAAGAAAGAAGATCTGGCCTTTTATCTCGGGACATTCTGTGGAAATGCACTGATGGACATCTTCACGCAGACATAATCTGGAATTTGCTTTTTAATTTTATTTATTGTCTTCTGAAATGAAAGATTCAGCAGATTTGTATGTTACAGCAACAGTGAAACAACAACTTTTAATGTTTTTTTTGGAGCATGTAGGCATATATAAATTCACTTTTACCCCGAGATCTCTTACTACTTTCCTCTGCTGCCGTGATCATGTATGATCACACATATTGACATTCATTTTAGAGGTGAGGACAGTTACACTACAAATTATCTGATTTAGATGCCTTACCCCATTTGCCATCATTGTGTTGCCTTTTTTTCTCTTAGCATTTCAAGTATGCAGTTCTAATACAACTTTGGTTCAACAATGACTTTTATTATTATTATAGCCAAACATGCTTATTTTTCCACACAGTACTTTAAAGCATCAAGACTCAACTCAGTGCCTTATCCTAAAGAATGTGGGTCAGTTACTCAAAGACATCCTTGAATGAATCCTCCTATACTGTCCATAAATGTAAATGTGTGTACAGAGCTGTGGTTATTCTGTGTGGATTGTTTTATTTTTTTTGCTTATCAGTTACAGTAATGGTTTTGGGAATTTTGCTCAAATAAATGAAGTTCTGAAAGAAAGAAAAAATGTAGTTGCCCTTCTCCCTTTCTAATAATGACCAAAAAACTGCATGGTTTCTAAACGTTTCTGTGTAGTTTATTCAAGGCCATAAAAGCAAGTAAAGTCTACCTTTGTTTTACGTCACTCTCCAGCTCATGATGATTCACTGGAGTGACAATCAGAACACAATACAACAGAGAAATAACAAAATGTTATTAAACAGAGATGAGGCTGAAATCGCTATAAAGAGTGTTAAAGTCGGTGTATCTGCGTTTTCATCTGCACCAGAAACGGATGGAGAAAGAGCCTTTCCAGGTTGAATCATCTTTTTGAATGTATGTTTATTTTAAAAGCATGTTTTGTGATGAGGTTTCTCAATGTGTAATCAAGGTTTGTCACAAGATACAGAGGAAAGTGCATCCTTTACAAAGAACAACAGGCCAGTACAGCTTAAGTGCCGCATTTCTCTTTTTATCTATTTTTCCTTTTCATTTGAGCAACAGGGTGTGCTTGTCTTTAATAGACAACAGATATCTTCTTCCCAACTTAAATAAAGTCTTTAGATTGTGATTTTTCTCTCTTCAGCAGGGAAATAATTGATTTCTAAACGGGGGCCTAAGATGCGGCAGTGGCCCCGTGTACTTTACTTTCCTTAGAGAGGCATCTGGTCGAGTCTTCACATGTTGGTGCTCATTCGTGTTTGGCTGTTGGCAGGTGTGAGCTCCCCTTGACTGCCTTCTCTTGGAGGGGACTGTGAAAGGAATCAGAGGCATCAGTGTGAAGCATCATGTAGAGCGAGAAAAACAGACTGAGAAGGAAACGCATGCTGATGTTCATGAAGAATGACAGGGCGACTGAGGGATGAAGACTAGGGGTGTAACTGAAACATTTGAATGTTTATGTGTCTCCGATTCTTTTAGCTCCTTTTCTGGGAACAGAGCCTTAAGAAAGCTGAAGAGAGCTCACAGTTATTCTGGTCATTGGAACTTAAAGGAATTTGCATCTAGTTGAACAGTTGAGTGCTGGACAGGTAATAGAGCAATGACAGGCTAGTGGACCGCTTTAAAGGAATATTCCAGGTTCAACACAAGTTAAAGCTCAATTGACAGCATTTGTGAAGATGATAAAAAGACTTTAAAAAAAATGGTCATGGTGAAGCACTTACAATGGTTTTAATGGCCGCCAATTTTTAACAGCGGAAATGTAAAGCTTATTTTTTCAGTTAAAACTTGTACTGTTTGCAGAGTAAAGTTGGTCTCTTCAAATTTGACATTTGTTTTAGGGTTTAACCCTCTGGTGCTCTTCACACGTCGGTCAAAAATGACAGATCTTTTTTTTATTTCAATGAAATTAATGTCCTATATTTTAGTTCGATAATGTTTTTTATTTTGTATTTTTAGGAGATTTTACGGTACTAAATTATATTTATGCTGTATTTATAATCCATTTATTCACTCTTTGAGCATAGACCTGAAAATTTAATTTCCAACTTAAACTGTCGTAAATTTTGAATGCTTTAGAGCACAGGCTTAAGTTTAATCTCTTTTTAAAGACCACACTTGGCAGAATATGGCTGAAGTAAAAAAAGTAAACTTAAAAAAAGTTATAGAATTTTACATTTATTATTTTTAATTAATTTTTCTATGAAATACATATTTTCAAAAAACATGTTTTACTCTAAAACTGTGAGAAAATCAAAGCCATAAATCTAAACAAGTTTTGTTAAAGCCTGATACCTCAAAAGATTTGCTTTCAGTAAGATTTTGTTTGGCCGCAGTACCAAAAGTTTCCACCAGATGAAATTCGTCTCCCATTCATTTTCCAATGCGAGGAGCACAAGTGTGACTATTTTTTTCAGGACCATTTAACCTGTTCAAATGAAGTCCATGATTTTTTTGTGTGTTTACATAGCAAGTGCCAAAACCTTTACCAAGAAAAAAATTCGGGGGAAAAAAGAAGAATCTTTGATGAATAGAAAGTTGTTTATTTAACATTATTTAATTCCTTAACTCTCACTTTATTGAGAATAAATATATTCCTTGCTGAATAAAAGTATTACATTCTTTAAAACTTATTTCTTTACTGACCTCAAACTTCTGAAAAGAAGTGTCACTTCACAAAGAGAAGTTAAAATTCATCTTAATGCATTGCATACTGCCTACTTTTTGTGATCATACTTTTGAAACCGTAAGTATTTTAACATTTATATGGACTGGGCCCATTAATTTCAGTAAGTTGTAAGAGCCTCACTGTAACCCAGATTTTTTTTTTATTTGTTTAAAAGAAAAGTAGGGACAAAAGCACTGTTGAATTGAACCTGGAATATTCCTTTAACATTCGCTTACCACCACAAAGCTCATGCAGATCACTTACTGCCTTAGAAATACAGAGGAGCGTAAGTGCTCTGAGACACTCATGCTGAAGGGACGGGGAAGGAGATGGTCAGGGGATGGTGAGGTGAAGAGCAGAGCAGAGCGAGGACACATTACCCTGGGGACCCTGTTACCTTGACGTGTATCTGATTACGAAGCACAGCTGCCCGCAGGATCATGGCTTTCGCTCGTCTCTGGAACTCTTTGCCCATCTGTAGAGACTTCTCAAAAGTTGTGCTTCTCTGATCCACATCCCTGGCATACAAGATCTACAAACAGGGAGACAACATTTTTTTTAATTCACAGGTGCAACTCATGTGTCAAAGTTTATTGCATTTTAAAGACCAAAGGCTGTTTCTATAATGGTCCCTAAGATACAAAAATATGTATCATAGCATGTTTCATTCAAGATCAAGCTCAATGACAAAGTGAGAGAAATGTTGACAGTAAATATAATTCATTCAATGCAAAAAGATATTGATTAAAAAAAACAAATCGAAGTTAGGGATGCACCGATCCACATTTTTTCACTTCCGATCCGATCCCGATACCTGAATTTGGATATCGGCCGATACCGATACTATTCCGATACCAGAGCTGTGTTTGCTTTAATATTATTATTATCATTATTGTTTATTTTATATGATGCTGAAATAAACTTCTCTCAACAGGCAAGTATGAATGATATGTTATGTACGCATGTATGCATGCATGTACGTCCCAAAAGGCAACTTGAGGTAGGTATAAGCTCAGAAAAGGAAGTCAGAAAAACAGGAAATCCTGTTAACAGGAAAAATCCCATTCTGAAAACAAATATGCAACTGTAAGGGTTTCAAATTGACTGTCATGTCAATATTTATTACATTCCCAAAATGTCAAATACTTGCGTCTTGAAGTGCAAGTGTAAACATCTTACACACACACTATCTGAAGGGTGATCCTCGCTCCGATGCAGTAAATGAGTAAAGATCAACATCAGCATCGTGCAAACGACAAGCGGATTTTGCCTCAGACGCGCGTCAATTTCGCTTCAAACTTTTGCTTTTTTCGCACGTCAATTTTACTCTGGACGCGCGAATGGATTCAAAATATTCAAGCGTTTAACTAGACGCGGTAGACGCGAATTTGACGCGCTATTCGCGTTTGGTGTGAACGCACAGTAACGTGGTGCTTTTTTAAATGTTTGCGTTCGTTGTGTTGTACGACGCGAGGGAGCTTCAAAGGGCTCTGAATTACAGCTTTGCAAACATAGCATTTTGCTGTCTCGCTCTGCGGTGTTTCCAGTGTGAAGTATATCCACACAGCGGACGTTGTTGGCTAGCCGCAAACTGCGGAATGGATTTCCTGAGCGGGGGCGTGTCTCATAACTCTGTGTCTCATTGAGCCGTGCCTCCATTCAGGAAATCCATTCCACAGTTTGCAGCCAGCTAGCAGACTGGCCGGCGGGAATCACTTTTGGAGTCATTTCAGCAGACGTTAACAGACATGACTCGTAGATATCGGATATCTCCGCAGTTTGGATCGGGAAAATCCGATACGTGAATTACGCTGGTATCGGTCCCGATACCGATACTGGATCGGATCGGCCCCATCCCTAATTGAAGTATTTTAGATTAGCAACAGGCAAAGGGAACGTTGTTCCAGAAGAGGAAGTATCAGGGTGACAAATGAGAGAACGCAGCCCTGCCTTGCTGTGGGAGTCGATACGAGCATTGATCAGGCCCTCCAGGATCAGCTGGGTCAGTTCATCCTCCAGATCTGCCACTGTGGTATTAAAGGCCACAGCCATTTTGTTCATGTCTGCTGACACATAGGGGCTAAAGTACTGCCCATGGGAAATAAAAGACAAAATTAATCAATTACTCATGTAAGTGCAACTATGCTGATACTTTTCAAAGCAAATATCAGTATTCCTACAAATTTTCCATTTAAAAAAATCCATACTTTTCCAGACCCAAATTTCCAAACCTCTCTGCAAATTTTTCAGACCATGTTTATCATTAATGATACAGCATTATATTTGGTATATAGAACAATCATCAACGGTAAATATAAAATAAAAGTTTCATTGGTTTTCTCCATACCAATGCAAATATTTTCCATACTTTTCCAGACCTGGAAATTACTCAAATCAAATTACATACTTTTATAAACTGTGTAGTATAAATTCTCGAAATTTAATGAGTTTATTCTCACGATTATTACGAATTTAATCTCGCATTATAATGACTTTAATCTCAAGATGGTTTTATTGTTTTATTATTGCTTGGCCCTAATCCTCTTCTGTACAAATGACTCAAAAGAATAAAATGTAGGACAAAACAAAACAAAACAAAACAAGTTTCAACTTGACTTCTGCTTAATCTGATTTTACTGTTTGTAGTTCTTGGATACAAGATATCAAAGAGCAACAACCATCAGATTAAGCAGAAGTCAAATTCAGCATCTAAATCAAATGCATTGACTGAAACCTCATATCCATTTACGTACCTGTATGAGGGCTCTGTTCCTGATTTGTGTGTACAGTGTTCTTACATGAGGGGCCAGATACATGTCTAGGAGGAGATTATCCTATAAAACAGTGATAAAACACTTATGAATCACAATATCCCAACTAAAATGAAAATATATATATATATATAAGTCTTGCAATTGCACATTGTCAGTGTCAAACTTACCTTCATTTCATCCAGCATTTTCAGACAAGATGCATACTTTGACTCGTAAAACTTGAAGATAATATCACGGACTTGGGGTTCCAACTCTAAAAATAATTTAAAGGAGCTAGAAAATAAAAGGAGAGTTAAATGAAAGAAGTGAGGTTTATCCACATGTAACCAGTAACAATCTAACTCTCATTAAGGCACCTAGCATAAACATTCAAAAGGTTCACCTGCTTGAGATGACATTTCGTTGCAGTTCCTGTCTGTCAAATGTAGCCAGGGCACAAAGCCCCCCGTACACCGCTACATTACTGGGGGAAAGCAGCTAAAGAGCAAATAGAGCATCTCATTACTAATTGTAGGAAAAAACTGCATCTCATTCATCTTCACTTCAATTGGTAATATGACTAGACATATCTGCTGTAGCATTAGAACAGGGTTGAGAATGACACCAACCTCAGGGAAGTCGCAGTGGTCAAAGGAGGCTTGCAGGAAGCACTTGGCAGCCGGTTTATACTTTCTTGAGGCAAGTTCTGCTAATCCTAATGTGACCAAAGAGAGATGATGATTATGATGATGATGATGATGATGACGACATCAAATCACATGCTCAAAAAGGTTTTTAACACGACAAATCGTAGGAATTGACTACCAACTGAAAATGTGACTAATAGAAATTACAGATTTTATATATATAGATATATTGATATATATATATATATATAGATAGATAGATAGATAGATAGATAGATAGATAGATAGATAGATATAGATATACACAGATACATAAAACATAAATTTTAAAATCATGCTAAATTTATCATTCAGAATGGGTCAAATGACACTTAATATACTTGAAAAACAAATAATGTACTTGCCTGCAGCACATTTTAGTTTGGTTAGTACAGATTGGTTTTGACTATCTCTCTCTCCTCGTTGCTAGATTGCAGAGACAAACAAAAATGAACATTTTATGAGTGAAATGAGTCATTTTCTATTGTTATCGCACGGTCAGTAAAGCAGAAGATGAAAGATTGCTCTTACCTCTGCTATCTCTGGAGTTGATTCAGCCTTGCTGACGTAGCTAAGTACATGGGACCAGTTTTGGAGGTAAACGCTAACCTATAAAATAAGTTGTTTGGATGAGTTGTTAGAGATTGCCTGAATTTTCAAGCTATAAGCACCAAAAAGATTCACAACTGTGAAACAGAAACTTCTGCTATATGCAGGCAAAATTGAGAGATTTTATGCATTAAAGCATTAACCAAAAATAAAAAACTTAATACCCTTTCATAAATGTGTATCCAGAGCCTAAAATTAACACTCGCCAAATGAGAGTAAAAATCAGCGCTGGTGAGTATATGAAATGTCAATCGCCAATTAACCGATATATGATTCCTAACAATGCAATGTTGTGACTGTGAGAACATTAACGTGAACTAACGTGAATGATGCCCGTGACGGTTGAAAGGACAGCACTGCATCGTTACTACAGTGTATGCCTTGCCAATTTAAATATTCAAGCGCACGACGTGAAGGGGAGCACAATTAGTTACTCTCGGCGGTGTGGAAAGTTTTCTCTGCGCAAACATTTACAAACATACGCAAATAATTAATTGAGCTTTCATATCATCTTGTGCTTGAATGGACAAATTCACAAAAAATTTTGCAAAAAAAAAAACAAAACAAAAACACCAGTCTCCTTGAGCATCCTAGTAAACAGTCAGTTACGGCTTAAGTAAATGTAAACAGTAGAAAAAGACAACAAGTGTGACAGTATCAGTATATTGGATCAGTGCATTAGCTCTTAAAGTGACAGCAGCCTAATAATCCTTCTGCTGTCTGAGTTTTTAATATCCTTTCTACAAAAGCACTTTTTGTAAATGATATGATCACAGATCATAACTTACATGTGCTGTGTTTGACAGAAACCTGGCTAAAACTAGACAATTGCATTACTTTAAATGAGTCTACCCTCCAAGACGGTTATAAACATGTCTGAAAGGCAAAGGGGGAGGTGCTGCTGTAATTTATAGTAATATTTTCAGTATTACTTCGAGGTCTAGTTTCAAGTATAAAGCGTTATCTAGTGCAAGTGATAAATCCTGTTTGACATCTGAACTGGCTACTGTATACAGGCCACCAGGACACCATACAGATTTATCAAAGAATTTGCTGATTTCAATCGGAATTAGTACTGGCTGCAGACAAAGTCTTAATTGTTTTTATTTTAATATACATGTAGATAAAGAATAAGTTGCATTGGGATTGGCAGGACCCACTAATTGTCCTAAATCAAACTTCAGATCTAATACTGTCACACGGAATTGATGTTGATGGCGTTGAAATTCTGCAGCAGAACGATGACATCTCAGATCATTATCTAGTCTCATGTATACTCCATTTAGCCAAGGCGGCAAAACCATCTCTGTTATAAATATGGTAGACCTATCACTTCTACAACTAAAGATTGCTTTATAAATAATCTTCCTGATCAGTTTCTACTCCTTAGCATACCAGCAGCTGAAAGAAAACAAAACTAGAGGCCTTTCGCATTGAGGAAGGAAAGTGTTATTGCATACAGAAAAGCCTTAAAAACTGCTAGATCTGCTTACTTTGACTCTCTTAAAAGAGAACAAAAACAACCCTACGTACTTATTTGATACAGTGGCAAAATTAACGCAAAATAAAGCTTTAACTTCAGATGTTTGCAAACAGCACAGCAGTAATGACTTTAGGAATTTCTTTACTTACAAGATTGATACTATTAGAGAAAATTATAACCAAGCAATGGTTTACTACACTTTCACATCAGACATTGTGCTATAAACCCCCTGAGGAACAGTTTCATTCATTCTTTGCTACAGGAGAGGAAGAATGGTCTAAACTTGTGAAATCATCAAAAACAACATGTATGTTAGACCCTATACCCTAAGCTACTGAAACAGATACTTCTAGAAGTCATAGATCCTCTTCTTAATATTATTAATTCATCATTGTCATTAGGATACGTACTTGATCCTAGAGAATTAGTTAATTACAGACCGATCTCGAATCTACCATTTCTGTCAAAAATGCTAGAAAAGGGAGTATCCTCACAACTATGTTCCTCTTTAGAAAGAAATGGTCTCTGCAAGGATTTCCAGTCAGGATTTAGACTATCATAGTA
Source organism: Rutilus rutilus (assembly GCF_951802725.1). Classification (NCBI taxonomy): domain Eukaryota; kingdom Metazoa; phylum Chordata; class Actinopteri; order Cypriniformes; family Leuciscidae; genus Rutilus; species Rutilus rutilus. The sequence goes on along the minus strand of NC_140209.1, from coordinate 39,335,142 downwards.
CTGAGACTACTCTCATTAGAGTTACAAATGATTTGCTCTTATCATCGGAATGTGGATTTATCTCTCTATTAACGTTACTGGATCTTAGTGCTGCATTTGACACTATCGACCACAAGATTCTTTTGAATAGACTCGAAAATTACGTTGGCATTAGTGGAATTGCATTGGCATGGTTCAAATCATACTAATCTGAACATTACCAATTTGTATCAGTAAATGAATAGGTATCATATTGATCACAAGTTCAGTATGGCGTACCACAAGGCTCAGTACTAGGACCGTTGCTTTTCACTCTGTACATGCTACCCTTGGGAGATATCATTAGGAAGCATGGCATTAGTTTTTACTGTTACACTGATGATACTGAGCTCTATATTTATTTGTGCCCTGACAAAACATACCAATTCACAAAATTAACAGAATGCGTAGTTGATATAAAAAAATTGGATGACTAGTAATTTCCTACTTAATTCTTTAGAGAGATTTTAATTATTGGACCAAAAACCTTTGCATGGAATAACCTAGAATATTGTTAGACAATGATAGTACTTGATGGCTGGTCTGTCAAGTCTTCATTGTCAGTTAGGAATCTGGGTGTGCTCTTTGATAGCAATCTTTCATTCGAAAGCCACATTTCTAACATCTGTAGAACAGCATTTTTCCCTCTTAAAAATATATCTAAACTACGACATATGCTCTCAATTACAAATGCAGAAAAGTTATTTTTCTTTAGCGTTCATGACCTCAAGGCTAGATTACTGTAATTCTCTACTGGGTGGTTGCCCTACACGCTCAATAAACAAACTCCAGCTGGTCCAAAATGCAGAAGCTAGAGTTCTTACTAGAACCAGAAGTATGACCATATTAACCCTGTCAACACTGCATTGGCTCCCTATTAAACATCACATACATTTTAAAATCTTGGTAATTACTTAAAAAGCACTAAATGGTTTAGCCCCTCAGTACTTGAGCGAGCTCTTAACGCATTATTATTCCTTCACGTCTACTGCGATCTCAAAATTCTGGCCAGTTGATAATACATAGAATATCAAAATCGAATGCTGGCGGTAGATCCTTATCCTATTTAGCACCCAAACTCTGCAACAGTCTTCCTAGCCTTGTTCGCGAAGCAGACGCACTCTGTCAGTTTAAATCTAGACTAGTAAAAACCCATTTCTTTAACCTGGCATACACATAACACATTATCAATTTCTATCATTCAAATCAGTTAAATGATCGTCATGCTGGATAAATTAGGTCAACCAGAACCGGGAACACTTTCTATAACACCCGATGTACTTGTTACATCGTAAGAAGAATGGCATCGTCGCTAATATTAGTCTGTCTGTCTCATCCTTATCCCGAGGTTACCGTAATCAGTCGGATCCGGTCCATCTCCAGATCAGATGGTGGACCTGCACCTAGACACGACCACAACACAGCCCTGAATGTCAGCAGAGACCGTGCCTACTAGACAATCCCCTGTGAAGGCCTTGTTGACACGACAGCCATCAGCACAGATCCTCAGCAAAGACCACAAGAACCAGACAGGTCCTCTGCAAAGACCCTATGGCCAGCTACGTCTCCATACTGGCGTGATGAATCCGATCTTCAAGCAAAAAGGAACTGGATGAATATTTGAATGCTACCGATCCCGATCTGCATTCTGACTTGTGAATCTTGTGAACAGCCTGAATCACAATCACGCCGTGTTCGTTCGTTGGCCAGATGAAAACTGGGCCCCCCCAGACTGAGCCAAGCTTCTTCCTAGGTTTTTTTTCTCCATTCTGTTACCTGATGGAGTTTGGGTTCCTTGCCACTGTCGCCTCTGGGTCGCTTAGTTGGGGACACTTAATATTCAACAATATTATTGATCTGACTGACTCGGTTATATGAGAACTGAGATGGACAATGACATAATTTTTTGCAGAACTGCTTTATAGATGAAATTAACTAATTTAATAATTGATGATCTTTACAACAGAACCGAATCAACACTGAACTGACTTCAGCTGAATAACAGCCAAAGCTGAAACAATTGAAACAATCTGTATTGTATAAAGCTTTACAAAGGTGACTTGACTTAAACAACAAGACAAAAAAAAAATCTACCTGCTCTTGACTGAATAACTTTTTAAACGTTAAGGATTAATCTATATTAAATGTATACAGCGACTACTATGCAGTGTTATTACTCTGATCAATTTCTATACTACTGTTAGACCTACCTGGAAAAACCTGAAAAGCACTGTTCATTTCATTTGTATCTTTGTTCTACTGCATTTATTTGTCCTATTGCTTGTAATTTGATTATTTGTTATTGTTTTTACAGACTGTTTACTTGTCCTTGATAATGTTTTAAATGTATATTAGTTAGGCTAGTAGTTTTAGCTGTGGTATCGAAATTTGAATATAAAATTGTGAATTTTCACTGGTATCTAAAATTTTGGTGTCATTTGGTTTCATGGTCAGTAAAAAAATATTTATGGGCAGTAAAAAAAATTTAAGTCACCGACCACTGGCATGTGTGGCAAAAAGTTAGTTTTAGGCCCTGTGTGTATCATTAAACACACCAGTTGATGGCCAGGGAGGACAACACATCCATACCTTGATTACATTAAGACACATGTTGATGACATGCTTGGCGCTAGTGCAGTAGTCTCTGGCTCGGGAGTAGCATTTCAAGGCATTGCTAAGGTCACCACAGTCAAGATAGTGATCTCCAAGGTCATCATGACCCCTCCTGAACACAAGCAAGAGATATTCAGATGTAAAATAGCCACGGAACAGAATCAATAGGGGCTTTCGCACCGGGTAGTTCTGGGAACTAATCACCAGGGTGGTTCTCCTAATGGTTCTCCTAGGAACGTTTTCCTGGTTGCATTCGCACCGCCAGTAGGACGGTAGGACTCTGAAGTGACGTAAGCCGCGCTTGTTGTTGTGACTTTTAATTTGACGGCGAGGCGGACCTTTAGTTTGACGGCGCTGAGAACGCCAGCGCTCGCATTCTCCGTGTTCATTAGTTTACAATCTGCCTAACACGTTATTAGATAGAAATGTTAAAAATAGAAAGTAGACAGTAGACAGTAATGAAAAGTTATTAGATTCTGCCGTGTGGTTGATGTACAGTGTTGCTAGCTGAGCAGAAATACATGATCATGTTTAGCTTGGTTCTCTCAAAGTTGCGTTGGATTAACGCATAGAGGTTAAGAGGCCCATCTATCACTGTTTTCCATGTTCGTAGAGTTAGTTTGTGGAGTAAATATATAGGCTATAATCTGTGCGTTTACACAGCCTTTTTAAAAATGGCGGGTGCTGGTGTTTCACGTGCGTTCGGCCAATCAGCGTACACTAACGTCACAGATAGTTCCTATAGCGCTGGTTTAGACCCTACTCTGAAGTAGGAGCTAAATTAGTTCTTCCAAAAGTAGTTCCTAGAACTAAAATCGTTCTTAGTTCCTGCAGTGCGAACGCGCCAAAATCCGGGTACTTCCGGCAAAAGTTCTAGGAACTATGAAAAGGTTCCTCCGGTGCGAAAGCCCCTAATACCAAAAAGAGAGAAACAATAAGTCTGGCCTTGCCTTATGCTTTCTTTGATGGAGTTTCCCTTGTAGTTCTTAAGGTCGGTATCCAGCTTCTCCAGTTTGAGTAGGGCTTTTTTCCTGGTGGATTCTGCCCAGGCTGTGTCGAGAGGAGGGGGTTCAACTGCTCCCTCCGGTACTGCATCAGGGACACCTTGCACGTCCCTGCGATTGACAAATATTTTAAGTACAAACTTAGTCAAAGCCATGCATGCTATGCTAGAAATGTTAGAAATGGAACTGGAATTGCCTGGTAGCTTCAGTGAGTTTGCGATGGATTTCTTCATAGACATCAACATTAAAGGTTCTTTGGACAAAGGACAGGGCCATCTTCAGTGCTTCCACTCGTAGCTGGGGGCAGTGGTCTGCAATAAACTGCAGCCTCTCAATCCTCATCAGTCCACTGTAGCTGGAGGCATACTGCTCAAGATCCTGTACAGAAAAAAGAAAATAAAGATCAAGTCACAAAAAAGTAGGGAAGCAAACTATACTGACACCATATATTACTGGATATCGAACAATAAAGTGATGCTCATTTGAATTCAGTGAGCATTAGGTAAGTGCAAAGGTAAAGCAGTGTTGTGACTGTTGAAACTAAAACTACTAAAGTAAAAATGTATATATTTTTTTAATTGCCTTTGTCAACTGAAATAAAATAAAATACAAATATTAGATGAAAAAAAAACAATAAATAAATCATATGAAATGGCAAAAGCACATATTAAACAAAAATAGGAAAATACAGAAAATAAAAGCATATTCATAATTACTATAATAGTATATAAATAATACTAAGATAACACTGAGGTAAAGTAAATGTTTAATAAAAGTAATGATGTAATGTCAAATGTAATCTTTAGCAAATCTCAAAATGAAAATATTTCGTATTTTGAATTATAATGCTGTGATACCTAAATCCTGAAGTGTGTTTATTATTTTTAATACAAAATATTATAGAATTTCTATCAGTGCATCTCTACCAAAAGAAGATCAAGGATCAAAACACCAAAAGAACTTAGATTCTGAAGGATATTTTGTTCAAAATAATTTAAAAATAAGGATAATACTCCGTCAATCATAAACACTCAACATACCAAAGTCGGGTTTTCCACAACATAGTTGGTGTCAGGCGCATTCTGCTGGTCTTCCTGAGGGTCAGCATCTATCTGCATGGGCTCTACAGACCCCTGGTAATACAGAAAGCGTTACGTTTAACACACTGCACAGGAGAAGTGACCTAAACAAAAAGTCCTATCGAGCATGTGAAATATATGAAGTTCTGAGGAACATTTTGCCCTTGCCACCGAACAAAACTTGTGTGGAAACAAAAAACATAATATCTCAACACTGAGTGTGAGCTCCCAGGCTTTTAGATGGATTCATCCTGTCTGCCTACATTGTGTGGTTACCTCCAGAGAATATGATGAGGAGCTCGAGCTGTACACACTGAATCGTGCGTGAAATTCCATGAACGGGTCAGACATGCTTCTTTGACAGAAGTAGTTCAGCTCTTCCCATGAGGATGAGGCTGATCTGACTGGCAAATACAAGCTTTCCCTGATCCTGCCCTGAACCTGCTCTGCAGCATCTCTCCGTTCTGACTGTAAACTCTCCTGCAAGAAGGTGCATGCTTATAAAAATAAAAATAAATCACACTGGGCCGGCAGCAGCCTCGAGACAAAAACAAGTCAAAGTTGTTGAAATTAATACAAAAATATAGGCTAAACCAACCAAATGGGACAATGTTCGTACTCTAGAAGCGAGGGTTGTAAAGAAAGTCATTAGATGAAAGAAGTGACAGCAACGATCACATTAGTAAACACTGGCTTCACACAGGCAACATTTTAATACTTGTTACCATATGCGTGATTGTAACAACCAAAAACATTGAGGGGGAAACGTTCCCTAAAAATTCATCTCCCTAGTCAATTTTATTAGGTTTTCAAAATACCATTATTCTCCCATCTCGAATAAGCGGTTACATCATTCGCCACATGCACTTTACTACACGCAACATTTTTAAGATTACATAGTGCATAATGAGACCTGGTCTGTCGTTCTTGATCAACTACATTATAATGCACTTTTTTTTTAACGACAGTCTAATACAGCTGAATGTGTCTAGTGTTTCTAAAATGGAAATGTCACTCAAATTGTGAGCAGCTCCACAGTGTTTAACCATTTTGGTTATGTGGTTGGAATTGAAATATACAATGTTCTATATTCATCTCTGCAAGCAAATGATGGAGGCTGTCTCAAAACCTAGTGTGCTGCCTACCTAGACAGTATTTTACAGCACCATATGTAAGTGTGGAACATCTGAACGACGACTGAAATACTTTCTAGGCAGGCAGCACACTCTGTTTTGAGAGACAGCCTGAATTTCAAGCACACTGGCTAATTGACACAACAGACTGCTTGCTAACGAGATAGCTAGCTAAATACACTTAGCCGGCTAAAGAAAGTTTCTACCCAAGTGTTTCACAAACAACCACGAGAAAACCAACTGGACCGCTTCGGGTGTAAACCAAAACAGCTCTGTTGGTTGTATTCATTGTCGAAACTACATTGATCAAGGTCCTCGGGCGGATAGTCGCGCGCTGCCGCTAAACTTGAGAAGTGCCTGTCGCATCCTGAGGGCCGCTCTGACTTACGAGCTCATGCTAGACGAGCTAACAGCTTACAACGGCTGCGAGAGGTGAGGAATTAACATTGTAAACATAGGTACTTCAACTTGGTATGCTTCTTCTACCCGCTCTCGCGGTGTGGAAGATGACGATAAAGCATTTAAAGGCGCTGATTTACCTGAAAGTTAAAGACCTGCACGGGTAGTGGCATCTCCTCCTCCTCTGCAGAAACAGAGCACACAAACACATCCGGGGCATGAGAGTGCGCGTGGTCGACGTCTTGCAGCGCGGAGACGTCACTACATCGAGTCTTGGTTTGAAATATTAATACAGGTCAGGATAAAAACATATTTACACATTCTAACATGATTGGCTGGTTTTATACACCCCGACCAACATAAACTACAAAAGCAAACATAAACCTTTTTTTTTATATATACTTTTTTAAAAAGAAATCGTTACTGTAGTGTAAACGGTAGCCAGTTGGTGAAAATGAATATATTAAATATACAATTATATGTTTAAAATAATAATGTTGTTAAATACAGTTTTAATTATAAGCTGATATTTGTAATGTGTTTTTGTAAAGTCATAATTTTGTTATAATACTGTTATGATCTCTTTGAAATTTGGCAATGGTTACTATTTACTATTTGTGATTGGTTTTTGGTGAATTGTATTAAGACCACATAATAATAGTAAGTGGTATTAACAATTAAAAAACAAAATCATACAAAAGTGTATTTATTTTTGTATTTTTTAATTAATATATAATAACAAGTGAGATATCAATTATATTTTGACCTCTGAACTAGGAAATGTCCCCCTCCTTTTCAGAAATCTGGTTTAATCTGGAACTGGTTATGTCTGGTTATGTAAGCGATATTGTACAATCAGCCGATCATTATCGAGTTTCTTATATTCCCCTAGAGGGGTTTATTTTCATATAATGACCGGTTGGCTGTACATTTTCTTGTTGCACAGTTTATTATCAAATGAATAAAAGACCATAGCCACAACCATCCCTTCAAAATGATGTCACACTCATACTGGTTTATTTTATGGCAAGAACTGATTATGTATGTGCCAGTGATTTAATTTTCAGTCATTATTTATCAAAAATGCCTAATGCTAATGTATACTAACAAAACATAAATGTTCAGATGGCACACATAGACACATTTCTATCTCGAAATTGAAATATTAATCATTTAGAGGTAAAATAACATTTCAAAGAAATATCTGAACACTTAAAACAATGACATGTTAGCCCTGCACAAATATCAGAAATGGCACATTTCATCATGTTTCAAACATCAACACATATAGGAAAATGTTTAGCAAAAAAATATAAGACACGACAATGACTTTTAAACAAGACGTACAGCCTACACAAAATGATTTCCACTGCAAGTTGCAGTGTGTAGTCCATTAAACATTACAGCCAATTCTGAGTACAGTTTATTTCATATAGTATTCATTTTATTAACAGTATTTTATAAGCAAACAAATATTTCAGTACATTCACAGTAAAACACAGGTACAGTATGAAATGTTTAACAGGCAATAAAAGCTGAAAGTAAAATACTTTAAAAAGAATGTATTTACCGTCACCCCTCAAGTGAGAGCACTGACTATATGGCCACACATTTAACTCGCAAACGCTATTCACAATATCTTCTGACACATTCACAGATCCCACACGGGAAAAGTACCTGCAGATAAAATATGAATAGCCACAATTTCCACATGAAAAAAGCTCTGAAAAATGTAACATTTGTTGCAACAGGGCAAAGAACTTTACAGTTAGCTATGCTTGTTCTTTAGTAACTAATTATTCATTCTGATAGACATGCCATGGCCTTATGTCATTCTCTTCCAACATATTTTTGTTTTAAACCAACAATTTAAGGCAAAGTTTAATAATAACAAAGCAAATTTGGCATGTTGATGTATCTGTTACATCAGATATACCATGGAAATATATGTCTGCAGTTCATCGCCTCACAAGTTGGATTTATCTGTTCATAACAGCAGAGCAGAGGAGGAAGAAACCGCTGTTTACATGGCATATCAGTGAAGGAATTAGTTGTATTGTTCCTCAAAATACAGTACACTTCTTGCCCCTCTTCTTTACAGGTGGAGGGCACAAAACAGCACGGATGGCCTCATCAAACACGGTTTTTAAACCTCGCTGAGTAAGAGCAGAGCACTCCAGATACTTCACAGCACCTACAAAGCCAAAGAATCCAATGAGCCAACTATACATGACACAAAGCCCCAAGGCAATAGTGAAACATCATTATAGCACCATTGTTTTTATACCCAGGAAATCGTTCTTACCAATTTCTCTAGCCATGGCAAGTCCTTGCGGGTAAGTGATTGGAGCTAGTTTTTTATCCCGCAGTCGTTCAATCGTGTCTTTGTCATCCCGCAGATCAAGTTTAGTGCCCACAAGTATGATAGGGGTGTTTGGACAGTGATGGCGGACCTCAGGGTACCACTACAAAAAGAAATTTGGTTAACACAAGGCACCTAACACCTAGCGGATCTCGTTAAGGGATGTCTTTGAAAATATTTCGTATTCTTAGGTGGATACTTACCTTTGCTCTTACATTCTCAAAGGAAGCAGGGCTCACCAGTGAGAAGCAAATTAAAAACACATCCTGCAGAAAGAAAAAGGAGGCTCTTTGTAAAAATCATTGTCATCGATTATTCATTTCAGATTACATGGCACTATATGTAATTGTAGGCCTCGTCGACATGACAGCCGTCGGCACAGATCCTCAGCAGACAGGTCCTCTGCACAGACCTTATTGGCCAGCTTCGTCTCCATACTGGCATGATGAATCGCTCTTCAAGCAAAAGGAACTGGATGAATATTTTAATGCTACCTATCCCAATCTGAATTGTGACTTGTGATGCGGCCTGAATCATAATCACACCGTGTTCGTTCGTTGGCCAGAGGAGAACTTCATTAGTTGCACCAGGTGTGCTTGAGCTAGAACACATAAAATACCTGAACTGGCTAGGTTTGTTGAGTGTCACGTTTGACTGCATGTTAGAAATAGGCTATGGCTAAGTCAAATCATTAAATGCTCCAAAAGACACAGTTGGAAGCATAGTTTGCAACTTCAAAGTTAAAGGAAACATGATTACGCTACCTGGACGGGGCAGAAAAAGGAAGCTATCAACGGCTGCAACCAGATTTCTCAGAAGGCAGGTTCAGAAAAAACCCTTGAGTGACTGCAAAAGGCCTGCAGCAAGACTTGGTGGCAACAGGCAACAGGTTTCAGCTTGCACAGTAAGACGCGCACTAAACGCATGCCAGAACTCCAAGACGTACACCACTACTGATCCAAAATCATAAGAAAAGTGCTCAAAATCATATAAATATGGCACAGAAGTTTTGGGATTGTGTTCTGTGGAGCGATGAAACAAAACTGGAACTTTTCTGCCCTGTGGATCAGCTGTATGTCTGGATGAAGAAGAATGAAGCATATGCTGAAAAGAACACTATCTGCAGTTCAGCATGGTGGCGCTCGGTGATGCTCTGGGGCTGCTTTGCATCCTCTGACACTGGAAACCTGCAGCGTGTGGAAGGCAAGATGGATTCATTGAAGTATCAGGAAATCCTATGAGAAAACGTCATGCCGTCAGTGAGGAAGCTGATGCTTGGACCTTCCAACACGACAATGATCCCAAGCATACCTCAAATTCCACTAAGGCTTGGTTGCAGAAGAAGTCCTGGAAGATTCTACAGTGGCCATCACAGTCACCTGACTTGAACCCCATCTAAAATCTCTGGTGGGATTTGAAGGCGGCGGTTGCAGCACGCAAACCCAAGAATATTACTGAACTGGAGGCCATTGCTCACGAGGAATGGGCTAAGATTCCTCAGTGTCTGGTTATTCATCTCGTTTGCAGCAGGTCATAACAGCAAAATGGTGTTTTACTAAGTACTAAAGATGCTTGCCATGAAGCGGTTGAATAATTTTGAGAATGTGGAAGTCATTAAAAGTTGCATTTTAAGTTGAATTTGGGGAAACCACTTGAAACATTTGTTGTGTTGAGCCATTTCAATTACTTTTGTTTGATTTGTTCATTGCAAACACTTGAAAGTCTGTAAATTTTGCCAATAAACCTGATTTACAATGGAGTTTGAATAATTTTGATTACAACTGTATGTTCACCAAGGCTGCATTCATTTGATCAAAAATACAGTACAAACAGTAATATTGTGAAATATTATTATAATTTAAAATAGCTGTTTTCTATTTTAATTTAATTAAAAATGTAATTTATTCTTGTGAATGTCTTTATCAGTATTGAAATATTATATAATGTAATATAATTTCAAAGGAACAATTTGTTTGAAATAGAAATCTTTTGTAACATTATAAATGTCTTTCCTGTCACTTTTGATAATTGTAATGTGTCCTAAAAAAATCTTTTGAGCGGTAATGTACATTTTCATAGAAAGGGACAGAAGAAAGGTGGGGAATTCATATTTTCCAAAACCACTGTATATATTTGAACAAAGAAATAACTCAATTAGCTGCATTCCCAAATCCCACCCTAATGCTCAAAAGAAATATGATGTACATGTTGCCTTGCCAACTCAAAACAAAGCTAGTCTGTAGCTAAATATAATGAATTATTGGTTATATTTACAAAACAAAGAACAGGCCGTCCAAAAACATGATGAGGCAATAGATATATTCTACAGTTTCTACTTAAGAATAAAAATTATGAATGTTATGTAAGCCTGTTTCCGCCATGGAATAAAATAAATTTTAAAGGATAATTGCGAATTTTTATGTCACGATTCTGATTTTTTTTTCTCACAATTAAAAAGTCCAATTCTGAAGAAAGAAAGACTGACTTCATTTCTCAGAATTATGAGTTTATATCAATAAACTCTAGACAATTTTGACTTTATAACACGCAGTTGGAACTTTATATCACACAACTGCAAAATCACGCAATTCTGAGATAAAAAGTCTTAATTATCTTTTTTCTTTTTTTATTCAGTGGCGGAAACAAGTTTTGATAGAATGCAGTCCCAGTAATTAGTAAAAGAAAAATTTAATATCTTAACTGAAAAAAAAAAACACCATTGTGTCAAAACAGATAAAAAATACATGACTATACTCTGAGCTAAACTAGAAGATGATTATTGATAACTCAGGATTACAGAGCCAATAACAGAGATATTTAAGTACCGTTTGAGGGTATGAGAGTGGTCTAAGGCGATCATAGTCCTCCTGTCCTGCTGTATCCCAGAGGCCTAAGTTGACAGGTTTACCATCCACCATAACATTGGCAGAGTAGTTGTCAAACCTGAGGGTCACACAGATTTTTCAGAGCATTTCAGAAATACATACACAGAAGTAAACTGACACACACAGGCAGAACAGACACACAGGAATAATTCCCAGTTCAAGGTATCAAACTGTACTCACACTGTGGGAATATACTCTCCCGGGAAGGCATTAGTGGTGTAGCTGATGAGCAGACATGTCTTACCCACGGCACTGAAATACAAAAGATGCTAAGTGCTAAGTGTGATTGCAGCACTCAAGTCAAGTCAAGTGAGTTTATATGTAGAGATATACAAAGGAACGAAATGTCGTGCCTCACAGGACAACGATGTTCCATGTATAAACATATATAAATGCACATTGCCTATATTAAAAAGAGGTAATCTAACAAAACATATAAACATATACTCTGAACGGTCATACTGAGGGTTCAAGGACAGCACACCAAAAGTGAAAAGTCCTTTAGTTAGTCATCCAGACATCACGTTCACTCCTGGGCTCGATGGCACGCTGGCAGCAGCTCTTTAACAGCGCTGTTTTCAAATGAACTGCCCCACCGGATGAGGAGTGAATACAGGACGACAGCTTGTTGTCATGAAAAACACACACTCACATACAAAGAGCGTACACAGGAAATGCATTGGCGGGGTGACACTGAATAAGGAAAAGTGATAAAATTTAGGAGCAAGAGTGAGGAAGCGTGATAATAAAAGAGAGGGGAAAGAAGAAGTGAACAGGCCAAAAAAAAAACAATTATGTTTAAAGGCTGAGAAGCCCGGCTGTGAAATGTGGTCGCCCATTGCAAATGACAGAAAGCATGTATCATGAGACAGGGACTAAACCCTTAACAGTTGCAAGACCAACTGCATCAATGAAACAGCTTTTTTAATTCTCCACAGTCTAAAATAAACTTTGAATTAAGCATACATTTAACCAACACCATGATATAAATCCAAATCATATCAAATAGTATAGATAATAAACAGTTTGACTGATATTTTTTTGCTTCTATCAGTCCTTCAATATAACTATTTATAATAACAACATCACCCAACAATAGCGTTGCAGCGCAGGTAAATTAATTTAACATTTTGTAATTATTCATCATTTTACAGAACAGCTATTCATGCTTATGAATTGTTACAGAAATGGTATTGTAAGCAGAAATGTTAGTATTATTTAGCTATTGTTACAAATTCATAGTGCATATTATTTACATTATACTGTTGTAGTCTAATCATTATCTAGATTATTCTTTCAAAATATAGCAGTAAGAAAAAAAACGATGTTGTGTAGTGATTATATGACCACTTAAATGTTAAAAAATAACGGTATAAGTAATGTTAAAAGAAATAACATTTCACTTGATCTCTACCAAATACCAATTGCAATGTAGCTATTTGTTATTTCATTGTGGATTATCAACAAATGCAATTTTATGATGTGAAATTTTGCTCTCAGGTAAAAATAAAGGAAGGAAAAAAAGAATTATGTGAAGGTTGATAATAAAGTTCAGTCTCACGAGCACTTTATGATTTAGGGGAGTGGATCATTTCCAATTTAGAGCTCTAGTGATGTAGGAGTAAACCATGACATCATAGCCATTCCACGTACACGCGCATTATTTCTACGCTGCACGAGATCCGTTTAATATCCGTTTAATGCATTTTCTGCATGGTTTACAAAACATTGTCATACTACTTTAGTGTGAAAAACATCAATTGAAACATTGAAAAAAACAGACAAAACGCCTGAGCACAGCAGCATATATTAAACAAAACGGCCACCACCAGAGTCTGTGCTCATTACAATCTCATTTAAACGATGATGATATAACACCTAGGCTACAGTGTCTCGAAGAATGACAGTAATATTTATAATTATAAAATTATCAGTTTTGTCTAAGCTGAATCCACTCAACCGCTGTGCCAACCCAAAATCCCGAAGCTCCTCGCAACAATTGCTTTTCTCCCAAAGAAACCTCCGTACAAACACGAGCAATTTGACCATTTATTCTTCAACATCTTACCCGTCGCCGACAACAACACACTTGATGGCTTGCATTTGCAGTGCACGAGTAGTATCCGACGAGAGAGGAATCTGTAGAAATAGCCTGAAATGTGATGTTGAGGTGCCTGTGCAGCAGCAGAGCAGCGGTCGGTGGCAGTCGGGGGTCTTTCACGATACTTCCGAAAAAACACGAACAGAAGGTTCGTGCTTTTTCGGAAGTCTCGTGAGGAGCCCATCTGCTTTTCTTCTCTCCTATTCATTTTAATATTATGATGCGTCTGTGAAAATATTCATGTTATAGACAAAGTAAACGCTTCGCATTAAAATGTAATTCTTAAAAACACGTTTACATCTTTAAAGAAACTGGAAATAGTGGATGTAAATGAGATTTGTACACCAGTGACGGGGTTAAGAGAACAACTGTCATTCCAGTGCCAGCTGGAATGACAGTTGTCTGTTGAGTGTGGACGGCAGGGTGGGGCAAAATGACAGAAATCTCTGGGAAAATCCCATTAACTCTCATGAAATGGTGAAATAAAAGTCCTCAAAATAGGCATTTCAACAACTGGATGCAGTCATCGATCCAGATTAACATCTCCGTCAGAGTTCTACAAAACAGCCGCTTACATGATTTTATTTTGTAAAAGAGAACATTATTGCTGTAATTTCCATGTTACACACAGTATAGTCTTAAAAGTCTGGGATGTTGCTTATGGAGTGAAAAGTGGGAATGATTCACAGGGCCTACAGGTAGATTTCAGCAGGATAGAAGTTTGATCCATTAGGATTAATTCAATGTTGGTATTTGATGTCGAAATATGTAGCCTAATAAACAAATCATACATTGTGGGATGTAAGAGTTAATATTTGAATCTGTAGTCCTTGAGACATACTTCAGAAATACTTTTGATGTATGAAAACAGCACAGAAAACAGAAGACGCTTACATATTCAAGAATTAATCATTTTATTGCTTGACCTGCCATTGGGACAATCTATACCAAAAGGTTTACAACTTGAGCACATCCAATGAAATCAAACCGTACACAGTTATACAAAAAAGCATAATAGAAAAATGGTCCCTCGACATTTTACAACTCTCTGTGTTGAGGGCTTAAACTGAAGAATGGGTGAACAGGAGTCTCTACGCTCTGGTGGCAAAGCTTATGAGCAAATATCAATTCCTCTGTACTTACTAGAACACAATTTTACTGAAAACTCCAGAAGAAAACACAATTGGCAGTCACAACCAGGTAATGAAAAGCAGGCTACAAAAAAAAAAAGGGGGGTAGAGGTTGCTAATACAAACACATTTCCAGTGACCACTGAATGATCTTCAAGAAACATGGCCTGAAGTTGTTTAAAAAAAAAAAAAAAAATTTTTTTTAATAAAAGGTAAGCAGAAAATTTGCAGAGGAACAAAATCATTTAATCCACTCATAAAGGGGAGAGAATTACAATAAACATCAATGATGCATTTTACAGAAAACAAGGGATTTGCTTTTTGTCATTTGTCATCAAATGAAGTTAAATGAATAGACCAATGCATATATGAGCAATAACAAGTAGACTAATCCGCAATTCTTTGCCTATCTTCGGGTGTCACAGTTTAACATTAAGGACTCATAATAATATAGAATTTCAACATGTTCATTTATTCAACCCCATCATAAGGCATAAACCACTCATTGAAAAGACAGTGGAACGGTTAATCAAAAGGCTATATGGAATCCCCTGTAATTATGGGTGCAAATTCTGTGTTTTTAAAGCTACAGCACCAAGATTTGACTGATTCTGAAATTCTAGTCTAGAGGGGCAGAAATCTGTGAATGTCAGAAAACATCTTATTTTTCCTAGACATCTGCACTGACATGCTGTAAGGCTCTCAAATCAAGCGTCAGAGTAAAGTGAAAACAATTCTCCCATGTGGTTATTAATAGGACAGAGTCAGATATTGAAGATAAAAACACACACTAAATATAAGTCTTTCTTTATAATATCTTTCTTCAATTAACAGCAATTTTGGGACAGTTCTGTGCAAACTCTTAATTACTGGAGCTTTAAGTCTGAATAAATTACACTGCTCAGAGGATCTGGATATACAGATGAAATAAAACATTGCAGATTACAAATAATACAGGTGACGAGCCAAGAGAATATTAATGAATATATTAGGGGGAAAATAACTACAAGAAAACGTCTGTTGGCTTTGCATTATGAACGTAAAGAAATCAGGCACTTTTCGAAACCCAAATTTGCTTTCAATAACATGAGTCTGTTGTACAAATGAGCTGGATATCTGTAATTACATAACACAAGATGTGTGGAAAACAAAAATAAAATTCACATCAGTTATTTCCAAATAATACAAGAGTATCTCTGTGCGATAATTAAAATCTACCTTCAGCAACTGTTAACACTATTGTACCACCCAGTAAAACACAACTCGGAGAACTCGAAGAACAATATCTGATTGAGATTAAGGTGGTGGCAGTAGTGGATCGCAAATCGATTTCCAAACATTTGATGGATCCCAACCCTAATGGCATACAGACACCACGAACTCAACACAAGCGGCAAATACTGTCCCTGTTTTAAGACTTTCATTTGACTATATAGGTAAGGTGAATAATCTAAATCTCAACAGTGAAAAGGACTAAATCTCAACTCTAAAAACAACAGTGATTATTTGAAAACAGTTTTTCTTAGACCTGCCCTGTTTATTAACCAGACTATTTCAGTTAAAAATAAATAAATAAAACAAGACATTTGGGGTTTCGAAGCAGTTCGCATACACTAATCGAGAGAGAACCCCTAATGGGATCTATGTGGGTCAAGGAGGTCACCAAGTAGTTACTTCCTGTTGAGGAGGATCCTCACGTACTCAGAAAGCTTCAGATTTCATTAACCATTACATTTCTGTAACTCTTCTTAACAATTAAACAAAACATACAAATATAATATCTTTTCTGTATCCGCCATAAACACGATGTTGAATAAAATAAGATTACACGGCCTTTGCGTGGGGGAAACAAACAAATAAAAGCATTTGCAGCATGTGGCATTTCAGAAGGGAGAAAATGCGATAGAAAAAAAGAGAAAGAAAAGAAAAAACAACTTTAAAAGGAGATTTAACTAGTCCTGGCCTGTTCTAAATAAGAGTCCAGAGCAAGCCTGTGTGTATAGCAAAACGCCCAAAGGAAAATAAACAAAGCCCAATGCAAAGGGATCAAATGCCACAATGAAATACAGCAGGTGTATATAAAGCATTTTTTAAAGCATCAAACTGTGCAAAAAAAATAGTATGGTCATTTACTTCTAATATATAATCTTTTACATACACTATATATGTGCAGCTATAACAATAAAAGAGCAAAGCTGATCACCATGATAAACACGGTGACATTTTAACTTCAGTACCCCCAAGAAAACAATATAACACACATGGATTTATGCCTTTGGCTTCCCTATATTCAAACGCTTGAAATTAATGAGGGAAAACTGCATCTGAAACTCGATGGCTCAATTAAGATACATCCTTATATACTGAGTAAATACACTACATGAATATCAGTCCTGCCACTGTTTTCCTTCCATTCCAAACACTGTTATACAGAAACATGAAGCAATTCGGACGCAAGAGAAAATCCCGATAGACCTTGTTATTTCAACATCTGTTCACGTGACAGGCATCTGTGGCACAACGACTGGCTCGTTTCTCAGGCAAAACTAGCAATCGGCCTTATGGTAAATCTAGGATGGATTCAAATGCGACAGGGTACGGCACAAATCGGAAAAAAACAGACAGACAGAGAGAGAACACTGAAGTGAATGGGCACCTGGGTGTTGGAAAATGCGTAAAGAAAAGTAAGAAAATAAAGCAAATTTGCATTGGTGGACCCTGCAATTGAGGAGGTAAGAGCCTAGCGTGCCTCAGACCGACAGAGACACGAAGCTGTTGTACTGCTGTATGTTTCTCTTCAGGATATCTGAGCAGGGGCCGAGCACGCGTTCGAACCTGGGGCGGTCAAGTTTTACGCACTTCAGAGGGCCGCGAGCAACCACGGTGGCAGCACGAGGCCGGTTCATGAGCAGAGCGATCTCACCTGATGAAACACATGGAGGGAAATCAGAAAAGAGCGACAGAGAAACAAACACATTAAGGTGCGCTAATGGACACTGTACATGGAGTCAATAGCCGTGTTTCCGCTGTTGGGCCAATGTCGTGCTAGTGCGTGCCAGGGCCAGTCGCGTTTCCACTGCCACTTCTGGGGCTTGATCGGCCTCATCGGGGTCCAAAGTGGGCCAACTGGGGCTTGAACAAAGGCGGAGTTTCCCTGAGTCAAGTGAGGGTCAACGCCACCGCTCATTTCCCATGTTATAATACCAGACTATCAGCTAACCTCAACATTTAAGACATTTAAAAAAGAAATTCAGCTCAAAACTCACTTTCAGACACCAGCGAGACTTTGAAATAACTTCCGATTGCGATCTGATGCCGATTCTGATCACCTTATGATGCAGAAATATATTTATGCGATGCTAAAGGCTACTTATGCTAACCATTGCAATAATAAATACGTATATGATTATGGAAAATACCAGAGACTGCTTGAGGAACGTAGACAAATCATACATGATGCAGACGGGCTTAGGACCGTCCTCGGCAGTGTCTTTAAGTAAAGTGTTCGGCGGAGTCTTTAAGTAAAGACTCAAGGTAGCGCTGCGGGTCTACTGGCCCGACAGTGGAAACGCAGCTTGGCGCTTGAGGTCCGAGGCTATTGGCCCCGCCGGCACGTTGTTAGCCCTGGCTAGACAGTGGAAAAGCGGCTAATATGTAATTACATTAAAGGGATAGTTCGCCCAAAAATGATATTAAACCCATGATTTACTCACCCTCAAGCCGTTCGAGATGCATATGTCAATCTTTTTTCAGACGAACACATTTTCAGTTATTTTAGAAAATAGTAGCGGTCGACGCGCGTTCATGGAGATGGATGCTGGCGTATGACGTAGGACGTAGCGTAGGAAGCGTCGTGACGTAGAACGAACGTAGAGTTTTGTTTTGCTCTGCTCTCTGGCTGCGCTGTCACGTTCGTTCTACGTCATACGCCAGCATCTATCTCCGTGAACGCGCGTCGACCGCTACCGGAAGCCAGTTATTTTCGTTTATAAAGTTTTAAATATGTATATTTTTACGACAAAACCGCACGGATTACCCTCAGAAGGCCTTCGTTTATCCCCCTGGAGCCGGATGGATTACTTTTGTGGAGAATGCATGCTCATTTTCGGACTACAACGAGCTGGACCCCATTGCTTCACACTATAACCACTGAAAGATCTAAGACATTTTCTAAAATAACTGAAAATGTGTTCGTCTGAAAAAAGATTGACATATGCATCTCGAACGGCTTGAGGGTGAGTAAATCATGGGCTAAATATCATTTTTGGGCGAACTATCCCTTTAACAAAAGAATTTCTGGGAGATGACTGGGATAAGCTTTCCAGAGAGTAAAGAAAAACACATTTACCAAAGTAGTCAGATGGTGCGAGTCTTCCGACCTCCACAAATTCCTCATTCTCCGACCGCCGCTGCAGGACTGCTGCCGAGCCCTGAGGACACAAGTCTAAATCAATACATCTATTCTCCCATTACGTTCTCATTATTTACTTGTGTTTGTAATTGTGCATAAATGTGAAGATAAAAAAAGTCTACAAAACCATATGACTCTAATTAACAAAGACTTGTTTGATGAGAACAGTGTAAAAAAAAGAGCATGGAAAGTTACCTCAAGGATAATGAAAAACTCATCTCCCGGTTGACCCTGCACAACAATCTTCTGGCCATCTTCAAACTGGACTGTCTCGAGTGCGTCAGCAACCGTCAACCGTTCCCATTTATCCAGAGACTCTGCTCACAGGATGTTAGAATGTCATCAGTGAGCACTTCACAAGATTTGCTTACAGCATTATTGAGCTGCATTACACTGCCACAAAAAGCAAATGCTTTGTTTTGCTTTTTTACACAGTTTACTATGAAAACAAGCCTGCAAATATACATAACCTAAAAAGAAATGCATTAAACTCACCCAAAATGGAGACCTTGCTAAGGAATTCCTCATACATTTTTCTCTTTCTTAGAGTACTTCCCTAAACACAGAATAAAAAATAAAAAAAGTTAAGCAGGAGAAAGAAAATGTGGCCATTTTATAAAATACAAGACCGGTAAAAATCACAAATGATAAAAAAAATTTAATAAATCACAAAACACTTCAAAATTAAAAAGTAAAAGTTGTTTGTATGATATCATACCATGCAATTATCAGTTAAATAGTGTACTAACCATGAGTATTCTCCTGTAGCTGTCTCTGTCAATTCCCCACAGCTTGACGTTAGTTTTTGCTCTGACAGTGGCAGCTCTGGGAGTGCCGTAGATTAAAGCCAGCTCACCAAAACTGCCACCCTCTCCAATACTGGTCACCCACTCATTGTTGACGTACACCTATCAAAAACAACAGTGATATCTCAGTCATTATCATTCCAAATGTTAAAGAGCCCCTGTTATGCTAATTTAAAGGATCCTAATTGTGTTTTGGAGGTTTCCTACAATAGCACCAAAGGTCAAACACTTTATTTTTTCATAATATACATTGCACATGACCTAATTTCTCAAAGAGTCTGAAAACGGTTTGTTCGAAGATTCAGGCTCTCTAAACCCTCGGAGACAAAACGCCTATTACCATATCTGAATTTCAGCTCCGGAGGCTTCCTCAGCACTTGTGTATACAGTGATACAAACAGTAATCATGGTGTTGGTTTTACCGTGTCAATTTGAGCCTGAATCCTCATCCTTTGAAGTGCATGCAAAGTGGATTCACAGCGCAGAAAACGACAACATGAACCAAACTCTTCCAGGCTTCAGCTACAACTACAGTTTGATGGCACGTCAAAGTACTAATTTAGACGTTGTTCGCAGGCAGCTAATGAAGATCATAGGCTGGCATTATGCAAATGTGTTACAGTGTAACATGGATTCGTAACAGGAAGTGAGACTGACGACTCGTTTCGGCAGTTCAGAATCAAAATCTTCAGAATCTTTACAATAAGTTTATTTGTTGTGAACTTTGATCTTTAAAATTTTGCTGACCTTTTACATTCACAAACAGCTATATTACACACTACATGAAAGGTAATATTCGAAAAAGCATAATAGGGGCACTTTAATAACTCTATCCAAGTTAAAAAAAACATGTATGTATTATTATATTACATCCTGATTCAACATCAATTTAGAATTGCACTTACATCCATTTCGCCTTGATCAATAACATAAAAATTGTCACCCTCATCCCCTGAAATTAGAAACACAATATATTAGTCTAAATATTCTTTCCATTTTTACACAATCAGCTCCTCCTCAAAAGAAGCCTAACCTTGTTGAATGACAGTCTCTCCTGCAATGTAGGTGACTGAGAACATGGCGTCAAATATGTCACTGTGAAGAGAAAAATAAGTTGTTTTCAGTAAATGAAATACTTTATTAGTTAAACTAAATCATTCAATCTACTATTCAAAAACAAAATGTGTTACCTTCTTTCGTTGTCATCAAGATGGGCAAAAAGCACATTCTTTTCAATCGCTTTAGCAAGGGCAGCCATAGTTTTGTAGTCTTTAGGAATGACCTGTAAAAACAGAACGTTTTCTAAGTAAACAGCAACTGCAGGGAAAGTAGAATTCAGCATCCCAATAATATTATTTTGAAAGATTTTGAAAGAATGACATGTAAATGCAACAAGTTCTGATTTAAAATACAAATTTCTAGGAAAAAGTAGGAAGCTAGTTACCTTTCTGACATAAGAAGCTGCATCTTCCTCAGTGTAGACCTCTGCGCTGATGGCACCGCGGCGTCGTCGGCCCTTAACTACGGGATTCATGGGAGGAGAGACCTCATCTTCTCGGGAGTCTGAGCGAGAGCTCGACTTCTGCTGGTTGCTGATCTGTTTTGCTTCCTCCTGATAGACATAAACTTTGTTCACGGCACTGAAACTCACTTTTCAAGAGTAAAGAACATCTGTAAAGAGTCTAAGCCTATGTGGTTTTACTCCAAAGAAAATGACTAACCTTCTCAAGCCTCTCAAAGCACTCTTTGAGGAAAAGCATGGGCCTCTCAGGCCTGACGGTGCACAGCTGCACAATGCATTCCTTCAGCAGCTGCTGGATGTTGTGCTTCTGCACGTAACGCTCACACTCCCGCAAGCTCCTCTCTTCTTCACTGCTCGTACTGCTGGACGCCATGGTGACCTGCTGACCAGAAACATGCAATTCACATCAGCTTATGAAACCCAAGAAATCTGGAGCAAATCCAAACCTTACCTAAATGTCATTGGACCAACTAGTTTTATAGTGAAATGCGAAGAGTTATCAGAGTAGTGTAATGCCATGAGTGCAATTTCATTGTGAAGTCCTCATGAATCAGAAGTTGCAAACAACTGTTGTGACAAACAACAAATTGTAACATATAGAGGAGAGGGCTTGATTTTAGCACACCTCCTCGCCATCTCGAGCTTGTAGCCGACTGACATGTGGAGGGAGGTGGTTAAAGGATGTTCTCGAAATTCCTTCAAACTAACGTCATCAGAGAAGGAATGTCATTCCAGGAAGAAGCACATTTTCAGATTTTGACTAAAGACAAACTATTTTCTCCAGTGCATACCACATTGTTATGGAAATTCTTAAAATCACGCATCTAATATAT
Source organism: Rutilus rutilus (assembly GCF_951802725.1). Classification (NCBI taxonomy): domain Eukaryota; kingdom Metazoa; phylum Chordata; class Actinopteri; order Cypriniformes; family Leuciscidae; genus Rutilus; species Rutilus rutilus. The sequence goes on along the minus strand of NC_140209.1, from coordinate 39,312,846 downwards.
TTGTATGTTCCTGGTTTGAGCCGCATTCATTTGTCAAGCATTCTGGATTCTGTATCTTCTTTAAACACACACACTGTGTTTTCATGTTTTATGGTGACTTCCCATAGACATAATGATTTTTATACTGTACAAACTGTATATTCTATCCCATTACACTAACCCTAAACCTACCAACCAATGAAAACTTTCAGCATTTTTACATTTTCAAAAAACATCACTTAGTATGTTTTATAAGCGTTTTTTCTCATGGGGACCAAAAATGTTGCATAGTTGCAAAAATGACACAAAGTTTGTCCCCATAATGTAGGATTTACCAGGCCACACACACACACACACACACACACACACACACACGTGTGCTCTCATTATCAGATCAAGTGTAGATATTCCTCTGGTTAAAATCATCTCCAACAATCCTGTCAACAGTATAAGTAAATAATTCTGTGAATTCAAATGTGTTACAGTGTTACAATATTCCCACATATTTTAACCATTTTACATTTCCAGTCATCTGCCATTATGGGATATGAAAACTAATTTTGAAAAGATTGGACTCACAAAGAGAATTTCCCAACTGATGAAATTCCAACTGAATAAAATACCAAGATATATCAAGATTTTATTCAATTCCATGACTTATCCTGGCCTAACAGTTGACATTTTAACAATCCCTTACATTACCAGGTCTTCCTTGACCATGTGACCTCGTGATCATAACCTAATAAAACAAAAAACAAACTACCAGTGCTAATAAATAGACATATTGCTGCAAACCAATAAACCATTCAAACACTTTCAAAGGAGGTGCTGTCAAAGTGAAACAAGTTAAACGGCTAACATGGCTCCCATACTTCGCACATGCTACATATCTAGACTAGAAAATCCAGCTATGTCTCTCAGCTATCATGTAAATAATCAGAAAGTGTTGCATTTTGTCAGGTATGCTGTGGTCCCTGGTCCCAGTCCGGGCGCCTGAGCTCATAAAATGCGCAGTTCACATCCCCACAGGCATCTCACGAATATAACGCTATTCGCTCATGTGAACATAACATTATTTTAGCGCAGAAAACACATGCCGATGCAAGTACAGGTCATTTAGCGCGTGTTTAAAAGTTAAACAGCGTAAACCTGCAGCTCTGGGTTATCTGTAGCTAGTTTTGTCAAGCAGCAAAATACGCCATCTTGCAAGCTACATTTTCACAACAACGGAAGCCGACGGCATTACAGTAACCTCTCTACGAGCCGGTCGACTCACACATCGATATCAACAAACGTTACAGCGAAGACCTCTACCTTTAAATATTCATACCTGAGACGCTTCGATGAGTTTGTCGACGTGTTTTACTCTTTTACACTGGCTTTCCCACAGTCCTTGGATGGATGGATGCCTCACCGGAAAAGGTTATGACCAATCACAAACAACGATTGACGTCAATGCGCCTCGATCTGGGAAACCCGTTACTCCTCACAACCTTAAAGGGCAAGTGCTTGTTTTTGTATTTCGATGAGATCGAGTTTATCAACCAGCTAGTTTATTACATTCTGCTGCACATAATGTGCTACATGCGCTGAGTGTTTAAATCATATTTTACAGTCATCCGGCAGTGACATTTAAACCAAAAAACACTGTGACCCTGTGTGATATGGATCTGATGACAGCTGAAAAGGTTAACGTTAAATGGTCTGTGCATAAACCCAAGCCTGCCTTGTCCTTATTCAACCAGAGTCATAACCACCACTGACATTGAGGGGGAACGTAATCCCCGCAATATTAGGATTAAGTCGACCGATATGTGCATCTGAATGGTTGACTAATATTATTAGGCCTACATTACACCCCCTTAAAATAGGCCTAAATTACATGAATGCATTCTTGACTTCAACTAAACCACTTCACTAGCACATCATCACTGGTAATGAGGTCCTTAATCAAAATGTAACATTAAATAGCTAAACATTTACATTTATTCATTTACCAGATACTTTTATCCAAAGTGATTTACAAAGGAAAATTATATAAGCAGAAGCCATTATTACTTCTAGATAATTATCTATTTGGTGAGTTTAGCGTAACCACGTAATTTAAAGGGATAGTTTACCCCAAAAAATAAAATTCTGCAATTATTTACTCAACCTCATAATATTTTGTTTTACGGAAGACAAAAGAAGATATTTTGAAGAGTTTTGGCGACCATTAACTTATATTGTATGGAATAAAAAATGTATAGGCCTACTTTATGCGCCACAGAAGAAAGAAATAGTGAATAAATTATGACAAAATTTCATTTTTGAGTGAACTATACATTTAAAGTGCAATTTCGCATTAAATTATTATCTATAAAACAAACAAGTGATTTTCCTTTTAGTTAAAGTCAGTATAAAACGAAAATTGTTTCTTCCCTGTTGTGCCGCTATGGCTTCTCATACCACGCACTTATCAGACGCTCTCACGCCACACATCCATTTTCTCACGCACAGAAAAATCGCGAAGCAAAGAGGACACGGAGACCGACAGACTAGACAGAGCAGGTTATTTTTTATATAAAAACAATTCAGCTCTCAGATTCTGTCAATTCTATTACAATACCGTTTTGGCGCTTGTAAGTGTGATGTGAAAAATCCGCGCCTCAGTTCAAGTGGCACGTGAACCGATCATCTACTAGCTAATAGTAGGCTAAATAAACACGAATGAACAATGTTGAAAGATACAGTACAACTTACCGAAATGTATATTCCTCATACATAATATCGATCAATCTGTGTTTTTCAACCGCGGAAAGAGGTCAATAAAACAGCTGGATAACAATTATGTCACATAACATTTACCTCAGGAAAGCCATTTAATGACCATAATATAGGCTATAGTACGTTAGTTGGCTAGAAAAAAGAGCTATAGAGAGTATTTTGCAAAATATGTGCACTAATAAAATGTACTACTATTATTACTAGGCCTACTATTATTTAAAAAAAAAATATATATATATATATATATATATATATATTTACTTATATCATTAAATAAAGTTGTTATTATAATAAAAACTAGTTATTTTTAACCTTAAATAATACTACCAGCTGATAGGGCTCTCTGTATGTTTACAGCATAGGTGAGATTTTTTTTTCTTTTTTTTTCTTCTTTTTTTAAAAAATTAACACCTTTCTTGTTTAGGCTACCTAATATTTAGAGTCAATATTGAATCAAATCACAAGAATTGAATTGAAATCGTGAAATTTGTGTCAAGCAATATTTAAAAAAACGTAGCTTACCAGAAATTGTGCCATGTAAACATTGTAGCATGTTGTCACTAAACCTAATACAATTGTTTAGTTACTAAAATGTTTTGACAATCATAATACATTTTTTTTGTAATACATTACTTTTTTATTATTATTATTGCTATTGTTGTGATGTCATGTAAACAGGTCATTAGAGATGTTGTTGCAAGAGAATAAAGGAAGTTATTTTGATTAAAGATTTCAAGGAAACATGCATTAAAAAATAAAATAATAATAATTTATAATAAACACTGCAATATTCCATAAAAAATATGAGTTGTCTATTTTGATTTCATGGTGACTTTAATGCTGAGGATAAGACTGCACAGGCCAGGTGCCTATATCAGAACATAAAAACACACCCTCTGTTATCTCCTCCCTGCTGCCTCTGCAGCCCTTCCTGCCACTGCTCAATCTCATTCGTGTCGACTGCCCAGAGTCCACGAACATAGCCTTCCAAAAGCTCTCCAGCTCGAGGATAGAGGACATAACACTATCTAGCAAAAGAGAGGAAAAGATAAAGGTGAGGGCATAGTCAGTTGTCCAAAGTCAGGTAGGGTAAGGTTATGTTGTTTGCTGTGCAAATCTGTAATCACTGCTCAGTCATACCAATGTACCATAACTTAACTGCCATTTTTAATGGGAACGGGATGAAGAATGGCTCTTTTCCGGTACTGAACAGTGTAACATGTCTGTAAAATTAATTTAAATAAATTGAAATTGTGTAAATGTTGTGTTTTGGTGAGGATTCTAGATCGTGGAAAATGTGAATATAGTAACAATGTACCATCTGAATGAATATGTTGAAAGTGACTATTGGCTCAGAGGAGAAATTATAACATTTTTGAAAAATTAAAACAAGAAGATTTGGGTGGAGTAATCCCAACTAACAACACTGCCTTCCTTTTGTAGTCACGTTCTCATGATTGCATACTCTTTCTAACACCTGTGGTGCATTCCAGGGCCTCGTTGTTGAAACATGTCCCTCTATAGCTTTGGATTGGAGCCTCTGTCCTGTCATGCCTGGAACAAAGACCGAACACGTAAGAGCAAACTAGTTTACATTTTAAATATAAATGACATCCCTTCAGCCTCTTAATGTTGCAGCCTGCAGTTCCATTTTCATCCATTAAAATACTCAGAGGAATATCAGTTTGTCTTTGGGAGAAAAGCATGCACTCTTCCATTTGTACGCAGCATTTTGCTATGAACTTACTGTAATATTGTTGCTTTACAAGTGGATTTTTGTTTACAAGAAATTCCAAAATATACTTTTTTCAGGTTTATTTTATGTGTATAAAAAATCCTAATAATATAGTTTTTTATTAGAAATCGCCCTTAGCCCCAACACCAATGATGTGCACATTTACCAGAAGAAAGGAAAGGAATGGATTAAGATTCATGAACTGACAGAGCACAGTGGGCGAATCACAGGTAAGACAAAAGAGAATAGCTGCCACATTAGTCATTAACCTGCCGATACTGTGAAACTGACCCATAAAACAAACATTATCTCAGCGCTCCAATGAAGGGCATGAACTAAACCACTGTAAACATGTGCAAGCCTATATGTCTGAGTCCTTTTTGAAAGTTGCAATGAAATGGAAGTAGTGACAGATCTTTTCTTCCATATTATGATGCACATCCCAGCGAAACAGATTATCGATAAAGAAAAAAAACAGGATGCAGTGGATTGTACACAAGGGGCGTGGTTTAAGATCGAGTTATGACATTATGACAAGGACAAGGTCAAAACTAATTTAAAAAAAATGAAACATATGCATGGATAGTTCACAATAAGATCAATAACATGCATTTAGAAACTAAATGAATTGATACTATTTCAGTTTGCCAGTAACTAAAACTGCACAATAAAATATGTTGCACTAAAATCTTTTAATATATAGATTTTAATAATAAATGAACATAACTAACAATTGATGTCACTTTTTAGGGATTGATTGGGCCCCAGAGTCCAACCGTATAGTGACATGTGCCTCCGATAGGAATGCCTATGTGTGGACACTTAAGGATGGGGTTTGGAAGCCAACATTGGTGCTGGTTCGCATCAATCGAGCTGCCACATGTGTCAAGTGGTCACCTCTTGAGAACAAGTTTGCTCTTGGAAGTGGAGCCAAACTTATTTCAGTGTGCTACTTTGAAAAAGAAAATGACTGGTGAGACTTGATTGTATAATATCTTTTGTTGCTTATAATATGTCTATGACTATTATGCATTATCTCTCATGTAGCTTTAATAAGCTCTCATGTTCATGATTGCCTCTATAGGTGGCTGAGTAAGCATATCAAGAAACCCATTAACTCCACCGTTCTGAGTCTAGACTGGCATCCCAACAACATGCTGCTGGCAGCTGGCTCTGCTGATCTCAACTGCAGGTTTGATTATTGCGATGATATTATATTCAGACTGCGCAATGTTTTTTTGTTTTTTTTGTAACATAAGTCTTTTTTGTTGTCATAGAATTTTTTCTGCATATATCAAAGACATTGAGGACAGGCCTGGACCAACACCATGGGGATCCAAAATGCCCTTTGGGGAGGTGCTTTTGGAGTATAAGGAGTGCGGAGGCTGGGTGCACAGTGTCTGTTTCTCTCCTTCTGGTGATGCTCTAGCCTGGGTTAGCCACAACAGCGCCATCAGTGTAGCAGACGCCTCACAGGGAAAAGAGTAATACCAAGATTTACATATAACAATTAGCTTAGTTAAACTCCGTTTTCATGCATACACAGAAAAGCAAACTAAAATGATTTGATGCTCAATATCCTTGAATTCTATGCATCTATTAAAAACACTGCCTGAAAGTAATAATATGCACAGCATGATCTTTAGCATTCACTTTTAGATTGCCCACATATGAAATTTTGTGCATTGCAGGGTTACTCAGCTGACAACAAGAGATCTTCCATTGCTGAGCTTGCTGTATGTCAGTGAGACTCAGATTGTAGCTGCGGTAAGACACTAATGATGATAATAAGAAATGTTTCTTGAGCATCAAAGCAGCATATCAGAATGATTTCTGAAGGATCATGTGACACTGAAGACTGGAGTAATGATGCTGAAAATTCAGCTTTGCATTCAAAGGAATAAAATACATTTTAAAACAGATTTAAATATAGGCTACGTCGGTTATTTTAAATTGTAAAAACAAAACAAAAATCACAATATTGCTGTTTTTACTGTATTTTTGATCAAATAACATTTGCGTATATGTGTGTGGTTGATCTTAGGGCCACGACTGTTGCCCTTATCAGTTCTCATACAAGGGTCCTGGATGCTTAGAGTTTGTGAAGAAAGTGGACATTCCCAAGCAGAGCTCCAAGGGCAACATGTCTGCCATGCAGCATTTCCGTAATCTGGACAAAAGAGCGACTGATGAGGAAGACACTGAGTTGGGCAGTCTTCATCAGAACAGCATCACGTAATAGAAGGCGCTAGCACACAAGATTTTGGCCTAATTTCAACATCTTTTGCATTATGCTAACATTTTAGAGAAATTGAATTGCAGTTTGCTAAGACTTTGTTTCTACTGTAGCCAACTATGTATTCTGGAAGGGCTGAAGGCCAAGGTGGAGAAATTCAGCAGTGTGTCTTTAGATGGTGCCATGGTTGTCTGGGATTTCAAGGTATTGTACTGTCACGAAACAACTTGTGAGCCATTTTAATATTACTGTTTAAATCTAGATTGTCTAAGCATTGTCTGTACTTATATTAATAATGACATTTCCTCTTTAATGTTATTTTTAGCACTGAAACACCATGGGATCTGGAGAGAGCAGAAAACAATAATAATCTGGGACCATCTTTTTTCTCAGACACTTTTTTTGCATTAACTTTAAAGTAATTATAGCCTATTAATATAATGATGTACTGTGGTGTGATGGCTGATCCCAAACTCGGTTTTGTTCAATAGCTTTTGTGCAGTATTAATTCATCTAAACAGTGCAAAAATAAATGACCGTTTAGCACCAAGAAGACAATTAACTTTGTATGAAATGACTATCATAAATGCACATTTCATTTTCTATTCCAAGTGTGCTGCTAAAGAAAGAACACAGATTCTGCATTTCAGGTTTTGTTTTTTAATGATTTGTAAAAAATACAAAAATGACTATTAAAAACATTGGGTGATTTTGTCTTTTTTTTCTCTCTGTGTGTTGGAACTCTTGCTACAGCACGTCATCAACTGCAAAAGTTTGTTAGATGCAAATGACTACTATGCAAATGACTGATAAACTGATGAGTGGACGAAGGATTTGACGGATGGAGTGAAAACACTTTTTATTTTAAATAAATAGTATTTTCATAAAACATGAAAAAACAACAACTTTTTAACCGAGAGATATAATGAATGAATGAATGAGGAATTTATATAGCGCTATATAACATTATAATAAACTTTGTATAATGTTTATGTATATGTTTTCATGTATTTTATTTACTGAATAACGGCTGCAACAAACTGGAACACATTACATTTCAATAAACCATTTTTGATCAAACTGGAAAATATTCCAGGCCAGGATGTGAATGATCACGTGATGACGTTTAAGAACAACCGAATCGGGTTAAAATCAGTCACTAAACTGTTGGAAAGAAGCGATGCGCAGAAATAGAGTCGGGCTTCCTAGGACTAATAAATATTGCGCGGCAGAGCAAGAATAAAAGGCTGTGAGTGAGTGACTCTTTCATGGAAGTATTCGTGAAAATTGGACAAATGTAATACTGCAAAGCCAAACCACTCCCCCTTTGACTTAATTCCGCACTTACCGCCAATCAGCGTCCATCTTAGTTCACTCGACCAATCAGTGCTCAGCCGGACGACAACACAGCGCATTTTCCTTCAACCACTAGTATGTGATGTTGATGTGACGCAACAACTATCAGCTGGTTTTGTTTTGCTTCATTCCCTATGCTCCGCTAGAAGTCGTAAATGTACAAAAACTTGCGTTTTAATTCATTAATGTGAGGCAGAAGAATAGCTGAAGCGTTGGAGTATATTTGTCTTCCACTTTATTCGGACCTTACAGTTTTTTCTTCAGTAGGTCTCCGCTTTGCCACTATCTTTCCAAGAGGTCCAACCGATCCCAGGCCTCCGATCCAGGGCGGAGGGAGGGAAGGAGGTCGTTGGGAATCGGGATCGGGATGGAGATCGAGGAGGGAGCCGACGGTCCTGGCGGGCCGGGGCCGGGGCCGGGGCCGTGCTGCGTCTCCTTCAACCAGGACTCCACGTAAGCATCATCTGCCGAATCGGATATTTCTATGATGCTATTAACAGCGGGTTACCTTACAAGAGGGAATGTCACCTCTGCTTAAAGGATTGTCCGCTATTTACTGTCTGTTTTGATTATTACACATCCATAAAAAGCCAGTCACTATGTTATAACGGTGTTTTGCATGCGTAATAATGAGAGATGAGCTTAGTGTTGTTTCAGCACTGTTTTTCAATGGTTGTACAATGTTGTTTTTTTGAGCAGAAGTGCTTTAAATGGGATTGAACTTACAAACAAAACACAACAAAAATCCACTAATAGTACTTATAGATTAGATATGATTATGAATATTGTAGCCTATGATTTTATAGAGAAGAAACTGAATGTTGCTCCCTTTTTCACGTTTTCTCAAAGCAGCATTTGCAGTATTGTGAGACTGTATTGATCAGTCCACAGTCTCCTGACTAAATGAGCCGCTCGTGTCCTCTTTTCTAGTGGCTGATTGATCACACTGGTTTCTTGTCTGAAAAGTCAAGCACAGCAAATCAAACACAAAACATGACACTGAGAGTCAGGCGATCTGATATATCGCCCCCTTTGAGATTGTAGTCAGCTATCTCTCTTGGGACAAAAAACACATATGTATTAGAAAAATGTTGTATATATAAGGTATACCAGTCACAGTGGTAATTATTACCAACACATGTCAGACAGTCCTGCTGTAAACACAAGGTTTTGTTTTGGGTTTCAGCAGTGTGGTCAGTGATGGTGGAGACATACCTATGTTCTCCAATAAAAGTAGAAAAGGACATGCTAAGCACAGGATCTGACGTGAACAGCTTTTTCTAGAGGAATGAAGGGCCTGCAAAACAGATGTGGGCTTTCCTCCCCCCTCCCTTAAAAATAGATCCCAGTTAATGTAACAGACATCAACTCTTCTGTTTATATGTAAGCCAAATGATTACAATCCACACAAATGCTTCTATCTTGAGTCAGGACCTGTGTTGTATTAGGATTTTAAAAGGACTTGGCTTTCCACTTAAAAATTAAGTGGTAGTTTCTGTGTTGGCCATTGCATCTGTGTTTTCCTTCATTATAATAAAGAAAATCAATCTAATTATATTATATTGTACTGTATTAAGCTGTTTATACATAATAAATTGCATGTACACAGTGGATAATGGATGTATTCATTTACCAGATTTGATACAGCATCATATCTTGTTGTTTTTCCAGGTCTTTGGCTGTGGGCACCAAAACTGGATACAAACTATTCTCTGTGACCTCTGTGGAAAAACTGGACTGCATTCATGAGAGTAGTGAGATATTTTTCCATTCTTTTTTTTGCGTAAACTTGATATAAATGGCAAGTATGACTGTCTGCCAAACCTACAGTGCAATAGGAGGAACCATCATGTGCAATATAATGAAGTTATCATAGGGTGTAGTCACTTTCTAACGAGTCACTTAACAAATACATTGAAAATGCCATCTCATTTCCTTGGTATTTTGTTGAGAAAGATAGGAGAAGATATTTGACTTTACAAATATTTTGGAGAATGTTTGTCTCTGTATGTGACATGTGGCTGTGTTGCCAATATTGATGTGATAAACTCACCCTAGAGGGCGTAAAGTTGTCCTTGTCTGTTTTGATTTATGTTACATCAGACATCCCAACCTGCAAAAGGTCATTTCAGGGAGGTATCCCGAAGACACCCCCTTTTTTGGGGCACTCTCCCTCTGCCATGGCGCTCCTGTGTCTAGAGACACTGAACTGATTCATTCGGTTCGGGAGAAGAGATAAAAGCTCGCCCACACTGACAATTGATTGGTTGATTTACCGAAACAGGCCAATCAGATGCTCTCTATCGTACATGCGCTTCATGAGGCACACACGCACACACATGCAAGGTCTCTCGCTCCCTCTCCCTCTCTGCTGTGCACGCGTGCTACACGTTTTTTGGAGCACAGTCTCTGTCTCCCATGCGCGCTCTTGCTCGCTCGCTCTAGATTCCGGGAGATTTGAACTCATTTGCGGGCATTAGGGAGCCGCTATCAATATGCGGGAGACTCCCGGAACTTCCGGGAGACTTGGGATGTCTGTTACATGGTGGCAATGCCTTATGTGTTTGATATTGTATCTGCAGCCCACAACAAAGATGGCGGGTAAAAAGCTAAAGACAGAGAAACAGCCTGTTTTGCTGATGTGTGTAAAATAAAAGGTAAACTTGGAAAAGCATAGGGGACTTATTTACAATAATGTAATGGTAAAGAAAAAGAAATGAAAATAATTACTTTAGCCTCATATCACTGACAACCTGTATATTTATTTTATTTCTTTGGAACAAAATAAAGTGGGTCAAGCTGCAAAAAACACACATTTACACTGATTGTTAAGTGTACACAATGACTGTGTTTACATTTTATATTTGAACTGATTTAAAGAGAAACATTTTCCCCTTTAAATGTAGCTCATCCTTAAAAAGATGTGCCTCAGCTACATGTGTCTTTTTTAGTTTATGTTGCTGCTAATGTGTCCTTTTCTCTTCTCCCCTTCAGCAGAAACTCCAGACGTGTATATCGTGGAAAGGCTTTTCTCCAGCAGCCTGGTTGTGGTGGTGAGTCAGTCCATGCCACGTCGCATGAATGTCTACCACTTCAAAAAGGGCACAGAGATTTGCAACTACAGTTACTCGAACAACATTCTTGCAGTGCGTCTCAACAGACAGGTAAATACAACACAGCTGTGCTGGAGCGAGGCACCTGCCACTTATAAATTATAAAGCTTCTGGACAAGATGATTGCCTTTCTGTGCTCTTTCGTCGTTAAACTTGAAAATGTGGTTTGGTTTGTTAGTAAATATGTAATTTGTTTTTATATGTGTGTGTGGTTTTTTTTTTTTTTTTTCGTGGCAGAGACTGGTTGTCTGTCTGGAGGAATCCATTTATATCCACAATATAAAAGACATGAAACTCCTGAAAACCCTTCTCAACACACCATCCAACCCATCAGGTAAGGGAATTGAAAAACAAATCAAACAAAAACAGTTCATCTAGACTAATCATTTTTAACTGTCTGTGTAAATCTGTATAAATATTAACCCTCTCATGTGTTTCTGTAGGTCTCTGTGCTCTCTCCATCAACCATTCCAACTCTTTCCTGGCATATCCAGGCAGTGACACCATCGGAGAAATTATTGTCTATGATGCCAACAATCTGGTAAAAACGCAGGCCAAGAAACTGTTTAGCTGTTCATTTTGGCAGTTCCTTTGGTTGAGTTAGTTGCTATACGTGAGACAAATGCCTGCTCTTCAGTCCTGATGCACTGTATAAATCTTTGTCTTTGTTGTGTGTTTGTGTGTCTTTGTCTGCTCAGAGCACTGTGACCATGATTCCAGCTCATGACAGTCCACTGGCCGCCATCACCTTCAATGCCTCCGGCACCAAACTGGCCAGTGCTTCTGAAAGGGTAAAGCTCCACTGTTATACAGAAACACTGTTAGTGAACCTCACAACACCGTTTAAGAACACGTCTGGGTCAAAAAAACTTCACAATAAGGTTCTATTAGTTAACATTAGTTTATGTATTAACTAACTTTAACTAACAATGAGCAATACATTTGTTACAGTTTTTATTATTCTTTGTTGATGTTAGCTAATAAAAACAACTGTTCATTGTTGAAATTAATGTTGAAATTAATATTAAATAAGATTAATAAATGCTGTAGAAGTATTTTTCATTGTTAGTTCATGTTAACTAATGTAGTTAAATAATGTTAATAAATGGAAACTTATTGTAAAGTGATGCCGAAATTATATTTTGCCTTTTTTTGGTAGCATTAAGATTTTTTGCATTGTGATTATTTTCATGTCAGTTTAGCACACCCCACATTGTCATTAACATAAAGCATTTTTTTTTTTATTGTATTTTCATATGCAAAATTTTCATTATGCAAAAAAGAAATATGATGTTATGTAATTGTTTTATGTTTTTTAGGGTTGTATATGTTACAAGGCTTTTATGCTGATTTAAATAAAAAAAACATTATATAATAATATTTTGTTGTAATTATAATATTTGTTTATTTTTAAATGTAATATTTAATTATATTTACATTATTTGAATCTTTTTGACTCCACAACAATATTTGAAGGCCCCAGATATCTCCAGTTGTTTGTGATTTATTGGACAAGAATTAAGGATAAATATTATATTTTTTACTCAGAATTTCTACCCGATAAAGTATTTTAGAGCTGTTAAGTAAAGGGGTCATATGATGGTTCTAAAAAAGACCATTATTTTGTGCATTTGGTTTAATGCAATGTGTTTACACTGTTTTAGGTTAAAAAAGTCATTATTTGACACATACTGTGCATTATTGTTGCTCCTCTATTCCCCGCCTTTCTGAAACGCGTCGATTTTTACAAAGCTCATCGTTCTGAAAAGCGTGTTGTGCTCTGATTGGCAAGCGATCCAGTGCCTTGTGATTGGGCCAAAAACCTTAAGCGCGTGACGGAAATATCACGCCCCTTACCATATTTGGAACATCAGCTCCCAGAGCAATAATGACAGGTGATTAAAGGTTGTATCAGTGATTTCAGGCCCAAAAAAGGCCCAAACATAAATGATCACATTCATCTAATCTTTCCTAACGATCCGCTAGCTGCCCGCCCCATAAGCAGGCCGTCAAAACCTCACAACACCCTCCCCCTGTCGGTGATTGGTTGGAACACTATTGGTTTTGAGTGGTTGGTGAAACCAATTGTTTTTGTGTGCAGATCTCAGAGCCTAGGCTGCCTACGGAGACGCGTTTTTTTGACGGCATGCTTATGGGGCGGGCAGCTAGCGGATCGTTAGGAAAGATTAGATGAATGTGATCATTTATGTTTGGGCCTTTTTTGGGCCTGAAATCGCTGATACAACCTTTAATGATAATGACACTGTTCTGGAACAGTGTTGAAAATAAAGCTTAAGCACTGTTTTCTAATTGTGTCCTCTTTTGGAAGGCCAAACAAAGTAGTTTGGCTTTAGCAACGAAAAACAGTGTCTCCACGACATGGCGGCGCCGGATAATACAGCGAGAATAAAAGTTAGGCCTTCTTTCTTTGAACACATTTGGGTGGTGTTATGAAACATACTGACCATATGTCCAGATTTGCTGTATTGTGAAATATACGGAGCACCTAAAGGGACAAAAATGAGATGAGAGGGAAAAAATATTTCAATGCTTTTGCATTCACTCACAAAAGTTTCTCGGGGGAACTCAAAAATATGCGAGGGAACGCAAAGGCATTGGCATCATTTTTCCATTTTCCTCCACCATGTCCCTTTAGGGGCTCCATGGAAATAAAATGTCACAATGAAAAACAATTCTAATTGTCCTAAAATATGTTTTGTATTCTTTAGGCAAAATATAATGTCTTGTTTTTTGGTGTTTTTTCTTTCTATTTACGGGGTGAAATGCAACCCAGACGTGTTTATGAGAGATTCACATAGTCATACCTTACACACAAACGTAGACACACAGCTCCGAGCATCTGTCCACTTCTTTTCTCCCGTCCCAGGGCACAGTGATCCGAGTCTTCTCCATTCCAGAGGGACTGCGCTTGTTTGAGTTCCGGCGGGGGATGAAAAGGTAAAATGATGATGATGATGATTCAAAGCTCACAGTGAGCACTGAAGATACTTTAATCATACAGAAAGAGAGTTGAAGGTGTGTGTGTAAACTGTGGTATGTGTGAGTCTGTTTTGTGTATGCTTTTGACCTTTGTGTGTTTGTGTCCCCAAAGGTATGTCAACATCAGCTCCCTTTCCTTCAGCCCGGATGCTCAGTTCCTCTGTGCCTCAAGCAATACAGAGACGGTGCACATTTTCAAGCTTGAACAGCACAGCCCAAGGTACTGAAAAAGCTCCTTGCTACCAGTCTAACTGAGTCAGGATCTCTTTTTTTTTTTACTGACAAATCTAAACTTTGTCAGTGTTTGTGTTTGTGTTCATCCATGTTTTTTTTACTTGCAGTGGGGAGGAGGAAGCTCCCTCTTGGTCAACATATGTAGGTAAGATGTTCACAGCAGCCAGTAGCTACCTCCCAGCACAGGTGTCAGGCATGATGAGTCAAGACCGAGCCTTCGCAACCGTCCGTCTCCAGATGGCCGGTCAGAAGAATGTCTGTGCCCTGGCAATGTGAGTCCTGCAGTCATTACACAGCAATCTAGAATGAGTAACAGTATTTACTGAGATAAAAACTCATTCAAGAGTTTCACTTGACCAATCAGAATCCAGAAACTTCCACGTTTGCTTGTGGCCTCCTCTGATGGGCAGCTATTCATCTATAACATTGACCCTCAAGATGGGGGTGAGTGCACTCTGGTGCAGAAGCACAGGTGAGTTTTCACTCTTTTTTTAAACAAATGAGCTGTGTGGTACGTTATTAAATATAGCATGTCAATTTTTTTTAATAAAAATTGTTTTTGTGCTGTTCATACTTTCATGCTGGATTCCATTGTAAGTGCTCAGGCAACTGGACGAGTGCAAAAGGCTTCAAACTTTTCACTGTTCACTTAAAATGGTTAAAGGAATAGTTTTAAAAATGAACATTCTATCATCATCAAGTAGTTTCAAACCTTTATTCTACTGAACACAAAAGAAGGTATTTGAAGAATGTCGGTAACAAAACAGTTGATGGACACCAATGACTTCCATAGTAGGGAAAAAAATACAATGGAAGTCAATGGGGCACATCAACTGTCTGGTTACCGACATTCTTCAAATATCTTCTTTTGTGTTTAGCGGAAGAAAGAAATTCACACAGGTTTGAAACTACTTAAGGGTGAGTAAATTATGATTTTTAGGTGAACTATCCCTTTAAGAAGTTCAGTGACCTTTTCTGCATTTTACATCATCATGCCAGTGGATGACAAGAATCAACAAGTAGTGTCTTTTTGTGCATTATGAGCTTTGTCATTGAGTCTGACTCAAGTGATTCATTGAAAAGCACAAACAAAACAAGTCTTATTAAAATTTGCATGCCTACAATTCTACTGAGATTCTACAGAAAGAGTGTTCATTAAGATGCAGAAGTGTTTTCCCCCCAAAAATGACTAGTTTTGTTACAGTTAGCTAAAACTACAACTAAAATGATTGAAATAAAGCTGAAATAAAAGATTTTAGTTAAAAACTTAAACTTACAAAACCTAAAATTAACCGTGGAAACTAACTGAAGTTGAAAATAGTATTAGAATTACTAAAACTAAATCTTAAATAAAAATAATTAAAGCCCAACAGAAATATAAAAAACTACAAATGACAGCACATAACAACATTACTAAAACTTAAACTAAAATGAAAATGCAAACTGAAAATATAAAAAGAAAAATAATATAAAATAGTTAAAAATAAGCTATAGTAAATACTATATGGTGCATAAATAATACTAAAATAACACTGTAAATGACAAAAAAGAAAAGAAATTTTCTCCCTCCAGTCAAATGTGGGGCATAATTAATCAAGAAAAAATTGCTCTAAATGAATTAATAGATTCTTAGTGAGTTTTAAGTGTGCGTGGTAAGCGGTAAGTTTTACAAATTCATAATTCTTCCACCCCTTTTCTTTCATTGCTCGGAATGACTCGCATGCCGACATGCACACTCTGGTTCAGTCACTGACTCAGCAAATCCTCGTTCATGAATGAGGTGACCCAATTCATTCAATCCATTTACGAACAAGAGGCCTCGATGTGGTAGTTAGCAACTTACATATTTTTTTAAAGCACAGCAGTTTCAAAATTCATGTTTGAGGTATGACTGTGCTAGCCTGACTACGTCAGACTTCCTACTTCCGCTCAATTTCATTTCGCTTCTGTCAGTCTGAGATAGCAGCCTATCTTTCAGTTTTCCAGCGGCCTTCGGACGGCCGGGCCAATCAACGGACAGAGGGCGGGCTGAGAGCCGTGACGTAGACGCTGATTGTACCGTGGATGCGTAGATTTACTTCACATAATCTGCAAAAGTCGTTCACAGCCATGTTCACTCCGGTATTTCGCTCGATGGTTTTGTTTTCGCATCATACATGTGTTTACAGTGGAAGTTAGATGCGGCTGAGCATGCGCATAACACACGCCATAACCAAACGTCATGTGATTGGCTTACGGGAACCAATGATTTTAAACGTCAGACAAGCGCCCCCTAGCAAGAGAGAAAACACTTCTCTATTATGCCATTTCAGACTCTGTCTACGAAGCAAAGCGAAGTAGCAGAGTTTGGTATTACCAGGCTATGACTGTGCAATTTATATCGTAGAACAAAGCATGAAAGTCTCTTTGTACTGATGTCTCCTTTAACCCCCAGGTTGTTTGGATCAGATAAGGAGTGGGAGGAGACAGAGAAATCTGAACTCGCAGAGCCACCGCAAGCATGCCAGTCATATGCTGCCACCGTGGCCATCCCCACCTCTGGACCCGTTACAGCCACTCTCACAGGTACCACAACACCCTTAAACACGCGCATTCATTCACATTTGAACTCATTTTCATGATCACCCAACTGTGTTCTTCTCAGGGTACTCCGAGGATGGGGGAGCTAAGAAGGGCGAGGTGATTCCCGAGCATGAGTTCGCAGCAGGGCCTGTGTGCCTGGACGACGAAACTGAATTTCCTCCCGTGAGCATTCGCTAACCTCTCCAAGTCAAAGCACCGGTGTTGCATTCCAGTGTATGGGGTTGTCTTGTCCCTCTGTCCACAAGCATTCAAACCAAGTGTGATTTATTATCTGTAACCAAACCAACACCAGCCTCTTCAGGTCTGATGAGGACCAAATGTTGCAGTTTAGTCACATCAGAAGCTGAATATGTTGTTTCTTACACAACATAAAATGACAAATATCACTCCAGACATTATTTCTTTGAAAAATGAAATAACTTAGTATATATTTCAGTGGTATTACTCTGTATTTAGACTGAAGTAATGCTACATTAATGTATTTACCCCAAGTTCAGGGTGAATACAGGCAAAGTGGGACACTTAAAGGTACACTATTTAACTTTTGGCCGGCTAGCGATTAAAAACAAAACTGCATGCATTTTGCAGAAGAACATTGTTTTGGTTGTGCTTGTACACTGCGGATGAATATGGTTATCCTACTGATCATAAAACATTCACTACTTGGCTTAAGAGATATAATATACAGTTTGGATAGAAAGGATGTTAGAGAGCTACATATGGCAGTCTATCTGTTTAATAAAATATCTTACCTGTTGAGTAATAAAACAGCATCTCCATGATGCTTTTACAACATTTCAAATCCCTCAGTTCTCGCCATCTCTGAAAAGTCAAGCCAGTATTGATTCTTGTTTTATTACGAGCTCTGTCCCGTTCTCTTGTTGCCTGCAGACTCTCCTCTGTTTTGTGTGTTTTAAAAAACGGGTGATTCGTTGTGTGAGCTAACCTATACCACTCGCACACCATACGCGCGTCAAAGGAGCTGAAGGAACTTTCCTCTATTTACGGATATGACGAGACAGGCACGGACGAGTGACGTATCAATTTACCCGCCTGTCTAAACACTTAAAATGGGCTTACCATAGAGAATCAGGGAAAGACAAGAACATGTTTTGGAAGAAGGATTGATGATGTATTGAACAAAAACAAAAGTTACATATTGTACCTTTAAGCATAGTCACTATTACTAAAAACATTGCATTTACTTCATATAAATAGTATGTAATGAAATACCATTCAAATGTTAAGGGTCAGTACGATTTTGTTTATTTCTTAAAGAAATTAATACTTTTATTCAGCAAGGATGCATTAAATTAATTAAAAGTGACAGTAAATACATTTATAATGTTATAAATGATTGTTATTTTAAATGAATGCTGTCTATTAACTTTTATCAAAATATGTGACATTGAAAACTAGTAAGTAGTAAGTAATGATGTTGAAAATTCAGCGTTGTCATCACAGGAATAAATTATATTTTAAAATACATTAAAATTACATAAAATATTTTAAATTGTAATAATATTTCACAATAGTACTGTTTTACTGTACTTTTGATCTAATAAATACAGCCTTGGTGAGCATAAGAGACTTTCTTGAAAAGCATTTAAAAAAACTTTTGAACGGCGGTGTACACTGTATGTAACAAATCTAATCATAATTTAAAAACAAAGGCAGTGACAAATCATCCAAATGTGTTTCACTTTATATATATTCATCTTAGATGTTGAAAAACATTTTCTGACACTAAACCAGCTGTTGCTGTTTTATGATGTCTCTGATCTTATATACATGGACGTGAGCAGATGTCAGTTGACTGATTCGTTTGTTTGTGCACAGACAGGACCAAGATATGAATGCATTGAATCCACCCTAGTTATTTGTTTTGATGCAGTAAATGCTGGGTTGATTCCTGGCCATTGCTTCATTAGATAACTATGTAACTATGAGAACTCTTTTTCTATTTCAGTCTAAATTTCATGACGTCAAACACATTTTTGTCTATGCACACACACACAACACACAACATACAGGAGCATAAACATTCTACACCTTACATTCTGAACAAATCTCAATGGATTAATTGGATTTTAGCGAAGATATTTTATGATGCGAACAATCTCAAGATCAAGTGGAGGTATTAATAATGCTTTACATTGATGCAGTGCTCACTTAACTCCACATGGTGGAGCACTTATTGTTGTCCAGCAGGCCTTGTTACTGCTAACACTTCATGTCTCATTTTGATAGATCAGAAACTATAGTCTTTCAGATAGTTTAATAATATTGGTTTAAATGGAGGAGCTCAGGACTCTGTTGTCAGAAGGATTTTATCATTTATAAGATATCAGTTTGAACTTACATATTCAGATGCCATTGCTATTGCTTTCATATACCTTCCGAGTGTCGTTGTGACTAACTGATATGGGTCAAACATGTTCTCAGCTAGCTCCTGTTGAGATCTGTATCTGTCTATAACACACCCATGGCTGAGGGAACAATAAAGCTCTGTTCTGGTTTCCGGTAGATAAATTGGTGCCGTGACGGATCTGGGCGAGGCAAGGGGAGACGACCGTGAGAGAGGGTAGAGAACAGGCGGAGGCCGCAACTGTCAATGGAGGACCCTCAGTGCATGAGCAAGGACAAACAATGATAATAATGATAAAAACTAACTTCAGGGTGCTAAATTATTAACGGAACGGTTGAAATGCTAATATCTTAAATTGAGTTGATCAGGGATTTGGGTCGTTGTCACTCAATCCCCTGAAGGGTGTGTTATAAATGAGGTGCATGACTGAAATATAACCACATATTGTTCTAGTTATGTAACACATCGTATTAATTCAGTCGTAATACTGTAGCATTTTATTCTTTTAATTTATAACACCATCATATTGAATCATAAGAGAAGAGGAATTACTTTTTTTTATATATATGTGTTTTGCTGTATTGATACTTAATATGTTTACATGTTACCATCCTGGATACTAATACAGCGGGATGTTTTGTATGTATGTGCCTATAATTTTACTTGTAAAAGTGCAAAGTATTTTGCTGGATCGCTCAAGACCAAAAGACAAAAAAAGATATGAATATGTAGGAAATATATTAGGAATGAAATTATGCAAAGCACCTCTTGTCTCCTGTGGTTTTTTCTTTAGCAAATTATTTGTTACAAAGGAAGTGAATAGATACTACCATTCAAAAGGTCTTTTTTTTTCTTTTAAAAAAATAAATTCTATTTATTAATATTGACAGTAAAGACATTTGTAATATTCCAAAAAGCAGCACAACTGTTTTCAACATTGATACTAATAATAAATGTTTCTTTAGCAACAAATCATCATATTAAAATTATTTCTGAAGGATCATGTGACACTGAAGACTGGAGTAATGATGCTGAAAATTCAGCTTTGACATCACAGAAAATAAAATTACATTATAAAACATATTCAAATAGTTCATTTAAATTGCAGTATTATTTCACAATATTAGTTTTACTGCATTTTAGATCAAATAAATGCAGCCTTGGAGAGACTTCACAAACTTTATGTTTTTATAATTATATCTTACTGACCTGACTTGACATGACTTTAAACAGCTTTCTGAGTTATCACCAGTCAACCTGATAAAAATCGAATGATATTGGAGATAGACTGAGGACACCATGAACATTTCTGACTAACGTCATATACAGTATTTGTGCCATAGGTCGCAGTAGATTGTCTTTGT
Organism: Rutilus rutilus; assembly: GCF_951802725.1. Classification (NCBI taxonomy): domain Eukaryota; kingdom Metazoa; phylum Chordata; class Actinopteri; order Cypriniformes; family Leuciscidae; genus Rutilus; species Rutilus rutilus. The sequence goes on along the minus strand of NC_140209.1, from coordinate 39,292,112 downwards.
CTATCTAACAGTTGATTTTAAAGATGAATTGTAAAAAAGGTTTGAATAGAAATGCATTTCACAAATTGCTTAAGAGGCTTTTGTCTTTACAATCTTGATGGTATGGCCCACAGAGATCTTGAGATCCTTCATACTAAAACATATGAAGTGTGAGTTTGCCATGTCTTTCTTTTACAGTGTAAACAAAGCATTTCATAGTCGATAACACTACAAAATGATATAGGATATACGTTTGTACAAATATGAGATCATTAAGGCTAGAATAATCCCTTGGTTATACACCGTTGTATATTTCAGCAAGAAAACCTTAGAAACTGGAGCACTTCGGGTAGTGTGAGAAATCAGCTGTACTTCACTGATCAATATTTGTTTTGAAAGGCAAAAGAACATGTTGAGCTTTGGGCACAATCCCGTCAAAATAACTCCGTTGTCCCACAGTGCTGTGTTCAGCTTCTGAGGTCACGTTATGTTGCCTATTATTCTCTGCACTTGCTTGCAAAAGGATATTAATGGGATACTAATAATAGTTTATAGGTTAGGTTATGTAATTCTATATGTCCTGAAAGTTAGGCCCGCAGCATAATTGATGTACAGAGCTCAAATACAGGGCATGGCTTTGAGACAGGACTGGTGTTGTGACAACAGAGACAGCAGATGAGGTTAAAGGTCAGAGTGAACAACAGAGCTGATAAGTGTAATAAAGGAAGTGCTTTCACGACCTGCTCATGCCAGACAAGGACAAACAGATGGAAAAGAACTGTTTCAACGTGACATGTAGGTACATTTATGTAAATGTATTTTGTACGCAGTCTGAAATGATATGATCTACACATGCGCAGCTGAGCAGGGTAACACTTGACAATAAGGTCCCATAGTTAACATTGGTTAATGCATTAGCATTAACTAACTGAGCTGTTCAGATTGCATTACATACATTACAGTATATATTAATGTTCAGGGGTATTACATAATATTAATAGATACAACTTTTGATTTTAATGTATTAGTAAATGTTGAAATTAACATTAACTAAGATTAATAAATTCTATTAAAGTATTGTTCATTGTTAGGTCATGTTAACTAATGTTAACAAATGGAATTTGTTAATACTTATTGTAAAGTGATACTGAGCTGTTATAGCTTAAAAGGTCCTCTTATAATATCTTACAGTGTAAAACAAAGAATGTGCCATCAAACAAAAATTAATTGTGCTGTCAATTAAGTTAAAACAGATTCTAAAAATGGCTCATTTAGAATAAATCCATAAATTACACTTTGTACATACACCTAAAGCACTACAATGAACATGCTTTAGTGACATTGTTTTTGTTTCTTTTTAGCTTTCCCCCGCTGTGAGTATTTGCATATATTACATCCTTGGGCTATGGAGTCAGATAAAGCCTACAATCAGTTATCAAATATATTAACAAATGCAAATTTGATTTAAAATGATTGAAGCAACGCACATCTGGAAGGGGGAAAGGACAGCAAAACAAACATAAAATCACCAATATGACAAGGTGCTTTGAATATCTGGGACCTTTTGATGCCTCCAAGCATATAAAAATGCAGATTCTCAGAATGGTATTGATGATAAACTCTTAAAGTATTTACCTAAAAGCCCTGAAATGAACACATTCCCGAGTTTTTGAGCATTCCAAACGACAATTATTTGCATAGGAGTGTGATAAATGAGCTGTCCAGGGTACTGAACATTATTGCGTCTTCTGCTTCGATGCAGGGTTTGGCATAGACACACGCATACCTGATATCTCCTTCAAGTTACCGAAATGATAACTGTAACACATAAAAAAATTTCACAGGGGACACTTTAAGTAAATATCATTACTCATTAACGACGAATATTTAGATGCAACTCAGTGCTCTACTTTCACCCTTACATTGTAGTAAAGCTAAAATGATGGTCAGCTATTCATTGTGAGGACAGAGCGTTGCCCTGTAATCTTGTTTGTTAAAGTCTGACTGTACACAGTGTATAATTTAACTTGACATTGTAAGTCAGCATTTAATGATCATATGAACTCTTGTTATGGTTAAATCTACTGTGTAACAACAACATCTTATGATGTTAATTATTACTAAGGCTTCTGTGAAAAACAATCTCAAAAACATAAATAAAATAATAAATTATAGTAAATTAGACAAACACGATTTGGAGTTATCCTTCTGTCTTCGATAAGTGATGGATTCCTATATTCCTCACCATATCATCTGCAGTTAAATCTGATACACATGCCTCTGTTTTGTGTGCTGAACACAACACAAGCTTTCAACACCTAATTACTAAAGGGAATGACGCAAGCCATTCTTAGGTAACAAAGTCGGTTGGTTACTTATCTCTCAATGACAGGCCTCTGTAAGGCCGCCTGGAAAGATAAATGCATAATCTACTGATAAATGCATAGAGAAATTATTTAGATTTAGATTTAATTTAACTTTTTAGAAATGTAATTGGAAATAAGATAGAAATGTAAGGATTAAAAAAAAAATGTAAATGAACCAATTTTGCCTCAACATACATGTGAGATTTGTCAGATGTTCCTTTTATTGAAGTTCAAGATACTTTTTGGGTGATCTCAAATCATGCTGGAGACCTCATGATCGTCAGGTTTTAGACAAATTTGTTAAGTTGAAGCAAAAAAATTTTTTTTTTCATTTTTTAAATTATCTTTTTACTTTTTAAGAACTGTTGTGCTTATAAAATCAAAAATATGTATATTAAATTGGTGGTCTCAGACGTTTGGACCCCACTATAGGCCTATATAGAATATTTTATGTATTATTAAGCCAGCATCCATGAACCCTTCATCTCACAAACTACGTACTTTATTAAAGCAGTCCTAAAAAAACGTATTCAGTATATGGCAACAGAAAAAAACCTGTTTTAAATGTGACGACGGCTTTGTGTTATAGTTGGGTATTCATGTTTATTCATGTGTATTCATCATAGACTGTAAAAAAATCCATGCATTCATCAAGGTTTGCTTTACTACCGCTACAAGTTTCCTAGATGCACGCTTACTGTCTATGGATGCACGTCACCCGGGTGTCTGTGAAAAGAAGGAGGATGTGCATGTGACGTCACAGCCGGCAATGTAAAAAATAACCAAAATGTCGGAGTTTTAAGGAATCTCCTTGAAAGGTGTTTAACAAATATTTACATTTCCGTCCGTATTTACATGGTGCCATTAAAACGCACGCTGATAATGCAATCTTTAATGAGTAAGCTCATGCTGGAGACAGAACTGGAATAAACCTGTTTTACCCGGCCGGCTCCTATCATGCTTCACGTGCACGAGAATTGAGTCCCGAGTCCCCCACAGCTCTCACCGGCATGCGCATGCTCGTGCATTTAGATCAATACAGTCCTGTTATGATCCTCAAATTCCTCACACAGTCTTGATTATTCAAAATGCTGTTCATAAGATGATTTATATTGTTAACTAAAACTCATTTTGAAATACTTGTATTTTCATATAACTATATTTCATTTTACAGAAGGATAGTGATGTTGCAGTCAAATAACAAATGATTTAATTCAGTGCTGTGATATATTGACTCTTCAGACATATGAGCTCCAGGTCTTGTAAGGATTTGTTTCTCTGTTTAAACAGATAGCAGAGATAATTTGCCTATGATAATTTGAGTCCACCCAGCCAGTTCACTAAGTCCAATGCGCGTTCACGATTCAGTAGTGCAGTCGCAGTAGCAGTCGTGCACGAGCTCGAATACCGGCTTCAGCCGGTATAAAATCTGCCAAGCTTCAGTGAGAGGAAACAGAGACAGAGAGCTGGCAGATAATACTTGATCTAGTATAAAAGCAGTATTTATAAGTTGTTAATGTAGTCGAACATAAACTAGGAAACGATATAGTTAAATATATGTCACTCGGTTGTGACTTACTAACGACTCGCGCTCTCCACAGGAGTGACTGCGGATGCTCAGGGCAGGAACGATGATCTCTGGTTAACACTTTTACAAAGAAGCCAACTAGAGCTGTTGGTTTTTTGTTTTCTTTCAACATCCCGAGTTTTCCGCAGTTTCGTCAACGTCTCGGTAAGTTAAAACGATTTATACCCAAAGTAACAGTTAACGTATAGCATGTGAATGCCATTTTTTTCTAGCGCGTCTAAGGACAGATGCCCTTATTGCATGATAAAGTTACTTATTGCGTCACATGATGTACTATTTTATGATAGTAAGCTAGTCATTTATTGACTTAATTAAATGAATAATGCCTATGTCAGATATATTACTGTTACACTTAATTTTCCTGGTTAAATAAACTTTACATAAAAAAAAGAGAGACTAAATACAATTCTGCTTTTGTATTTTACACTAACTATGTAATGTTCTATTTATTAAAACCAAGTATAAATGTCACCAAATTAGTGTTATTATGCATTTTTGCATTTATTCCAAAATAATCACTAAAGCCAATAACAATTTCATACAATAGGCCTATATATTATTTGTGAACTGAAGCTCAGCTTTTTTTTTAATAGTCAGCTTATTTTTAGCAGTCATCAAGCTTGTTCACAAGGCCACAGACACGAAGATGTACCTTTAATTTCCCCAAGCTGATTGCTCACAAAAAAAAAACACATTCATCATGTTTTCAAGTTTGATTTTGACATAAAGCAGTGATATATAAGTATCTATCTATATATATATATATATATATATATATATATATATATATATATATATATATATATAAGATATATAACTGAGTTGCTTACTTACTTTTTCATTAGCCTTCCCATTAATGCCATTGATAGGCTTATACGACTTAATGGAGAGGCTACACACTGCAGAGCCATGGGTGAAGCATTAAGTCTAGATCTGGATGTAATTTGGGCATAATGGATGGAGCTAGAAGTTCCAACCACACCCTAACCATACCCATAACTCTATCACTCCACCCGTTTGAAGTCCAGAGAGGTGGAGCTGTATGTAATTTGGCTCTGCATTGAGCACCACTTGACTTCATGCAGCGCTGCGTAGACCGATCGGCAGCTGACTTGAAGCAGTGCATGCCGGTTAGATTTTTTTTATTTTTTTTACGAACTTTATTATGAACAGTTAGAAATTTTGTCTGACTTGAGACAGCACTGACGCCACGTCACTGTGACGTATGACATCAAAGTACCACGAGAGAGATTCGAGAGCAGGCGGTTGACTCAGCCGGCGCAGCTTCTCAAGAGGGGCCGCATGAGCTCTGATGACGACACAGCTGTTACATGACTGGCCGGATTCACCCTAACCGATCATATCCAATAATAGCGCAATGGAGTTATAGCGCTATCAGGGTTCTCAAGTTTTATCAAAAGCTTGGAGTGAGATCACATGCGGTTAGGGGAGGAGCCCTAATGGAGCCCCGCCCCCGCCCGTCCGTCCGTCCCCGCCCCCCAATTTTAACCATTGTTCATAATTAACCAGCACAAATTGAAATTATAACAATTGGTAAATCTGATAAATGACAGAGCAATTAATCACATCAAATATAGGCTACTCTTTAATGTTATATTTAAAAATGACAAATATACAAAAATATAACAAATTGCTCCAAACAGTTTGGAAAAACAAATCTTTTTGCATTTTGAATGTGTCTAGTCTAACCCTACCCTATTGTAAACAAATGACATAGTATTAAGGTGTGTGTGTGTGTGTGTAAGTGTGGCCTGGTAAACCTTACATTATGGGGACAAAATGTCCCCACAAGGATGGCAATATCCGAAATCCTTGTTCGTGTGGGGACATTTTTTGGTCCCCATGAGGAAAACGGCTTATAAATCAAAAAAGTTATGTTTTTTTGAAAATGTGAAATTGCAGAAAGTTTTCTGTGATGGGTAGGTTTAGGGGTAGGGTTAGTGTAAGGGAATAGAATATACAGTTTGTACAGTATAAAAATCATTATGTCTATGGAAAGTCCCCATAAAAAATTAAAACACTACATGTGTGTGTGTGTGTGTGTGTGTGTGTGTGTGTGTGTGTGTACACAAGAGTACACACTGCAGCTTATGAAATGTGTTTTGTGTTGTAAGTGTTTGTTGCACATTTTGACGCCTTGATAACATTTATATATTTAATGTTCTGGCCTAAAAATGTTAGACGAGCTTTCTTAATTCCAACTTACCTTCTCCATCACGACCAGATCACGACGTGTGTTCGCGTGATGTTGTTGGTTACTTAGTAACGAACGTACTGCGGCCGAGAATTTTCCGTCAACTTCCGTGTGTTCCCGCCTATGGTTCGCGCATCTATGTTGCCTAGTAACGAACGCAATCTGGCCGAGATACGTGCTGGCGGCAGGAAGCTTCACTTTGTGTGCCTGCGCCTCGTATACAACGTTATATATAAAGCTTGCAGGACAACTTGGTTGGCATTGCCTTTTCAGCGTGAGAAATACACGGTGTGGCGTGTGAGCGTGTGAACTGGTTGAATTGCGTGTGTCTCACGGCCAATGCGTGAGACTTGAGAACCCTGGCTATTATATATATATCAAATCAAATAGACTTTATCATATATATATATATATATATATATATACACATATACAGTAGTCAACACTTGAAGTGGATCAAAAAAGTTCATCAAAGTTGTCCTAAGGCAAGAACGGGTATTGTTCAAAATTCATGTATAACTTTGATGAAAGGTTTTGATTCACTTCAAATGTTGACTACTGTGTATATATATATATATGTATATACACACACATGCACACACACTTATATATATAATAATATGTATACACATATATTATATAAACAAACTTTTGTTAGATGCGATTATTCGCAATATAGCCTATATATATGAAAGTGTAAAGTGTTGCTTGACTCTGGCACTCCCTTTTTTCTATAATATCCCAACAGTGGTTACATAAGGATTTTATGCATATGGATTTGTAGCACCTTGAAAGGTAAAATAATCCAGCTGACAAGGCAGATTAAAGACAAGCTTGCAAACAAAGCCCTCTGTTAAGTTGATACGGGGACACCATCAGAGCCGGTGTGGAAATACATCTAAAACTCTCTGTACTGTCACTTTGCTTACATTTATAGAAACATCAGTGTCCATCATGACAGGATTGATGTCAGCCCTGAAGGGCTGCACAAGCCCTAATGTGTACACTGAGGTGCCAGATGGAGGCTGGGGCTGGATGGTGGCTGTGACCTTCTTCTTCGTGGAGGTTTTCACTTACGGCATCATCAAGATTTTTGGGATTTTCCTCCAGGACCTAATGAGAGACTTTAATGAAACCAACAGCAGAGTGTCTTGGGTCGTCTCCATCTGTGTCTTTGTCATGGCCTTCACAGGTAATTCAGTCAAGACATTTAAAGATACAGTACGATAGCGCTGGTTGTACCTCACAGTGTTTGTTTTCACAATACAAATGGTGTTTGCACAAATGGTAGGCTAAGCTTTACAAGTGAAAAATACATTAATGTATGATAATACAAGAAGATTGTTTTCTGGTGAACACTTTTGAGACATCAGTAGTAGAAGCCATTGTTTACTATTTTTTAGTTTCACATAGTTTGTTTCATCATCAGTGCAGGTTTTATTCTACAGCGACCACACAACTCAGTTTTAGTTTAGGGAAGTTGAAGGGGAAATTGGTCATTATAAAAATACCAGGCATATCTCAAAAGAGGTGGGTACAAACTGAAATTAAGAAACAAGCTGTGTCATCAGATCTGAGATTTCCTTGTATTTCTCCCATGCCTTAAAGGGATAGTTCACTCAAAAATGAAAATTCTGTAATCATTTACTCACCCTTTCATTCAAAAAGAAGATATTGTGAGAAATGTCTGAATGTTTTTTTGTCCCACCATGGATGTCAGTGGACTCCAAAACTGTTTGGTTACCAACATTCTTCAAAATATCTTCTTTTATATTCCAAAGAATTAATAAAGTCAAACAGGTTTAAACCGACTTTTCATAATTAGGTGAACTGTCCCTTTAAAACATATCACATATTATGGTCTTTCAGTGTGAACCTGTCAAACAGATCCTGACTTCCAAGCAAATCTTTTCATCTTGGCATTTGTGCTAAGAGCGAGCTGAACTGTGCTGTGAAAGAAATGCCGACTGTTGTGATGGCTGACTAGAGATTCACTCACTTTGCCCAGTGACAAAGCAGCGCCACCATTTCATGACTCAGTGGACAGATTCACATTTTTTCCTGCTGAAAGGGCTTCAAAAGATCATTCTTGTTCAAACAGAAGCAGTCTGAGAGCGAACCAAAGCTAAACCTGCGGCTGCTAGTGATACTGTCTTATGCCCTTGCTGTAAAAATGACACCACCATAAATGGATAATTTAAGGAAGTGCATAGACCCACTGTGTTGTTTCTCAAACATGTTTGTAATTGGCGCCATCTTTCCCACAGCTCCTCTTTCCACAGTGATGAGCAACCGGTTTGGCTATCGGCCTGTCGTCATGCTCGGTGGGTTCCTGATTAGCCTGGGCACTATTACAACGGCCTTCACCAAAACCATAACTGAGATGTACATCACCATGGGAGTCGTTGCAGGTAAATTCACCTGCTGTGTGAGTTTATATGTGCGATACATATTTTGGGACCCTAATTGTTCCATAACAAAATATGTAAAGTAAATGAAGATGAATTTATTCAGTATTTTAAGAAATTTTGCACTGCGTTATTTTATTGCCAATGCGGCGTGTTACTGAATTTTTTTTTCCTCAGGGTGGCGTGGCATGACATTGTGAAAACTGATTATGTTTTAATTTTTATTTTAAAGAAGAGACATACACTCACCTAAAGGATTATTAGGAACACCTGTTCAATTTCTCATTAATGCAATTATCTAATCAACCAATCACATGGCAGTTGCTTCAATGCATTTAGGGGTGTGGTCCTGGTCAAGACAATCTCCGGAACTCCAAACTGAATGTCAGAATGGGAAAGAAAGGTGATTTAAGCAATTTTGAGCGTGGCACGGTTGTTGGTGCCAGACGGGCCGGTCTGAGTATTTCACAATCTGCTCAGTTACTGGGATTTTCACGCACAACCATTTCTAGGGTTTACAAAGAATGGTGTGAAAAGGGAAAAACATCCAGTATGCGGCAGTCCTGTGGGCGAAAATGCCTTGTTGATGCTAGAGGTCAGAGGAGAATGGGCCGACTGATTCAAGCTGATAGAAGAGCAACTTTGACTGAAATAACCACTCGTTACAACCGAGGTATGCAGCAAAGCATTTGTGAAGCCACAACACGCACAACCCTGAGGCGGATGGGCTACAACAGCAGAAGACCCCACCGGGTACCACTCATCTCCACTACAAATAGGAAAAAGAGGCTACAATTTGCACGAGCTCACCAAAATTGGACAGTTGAAGACTGGAAAAATGTTGCCTGGTCTGATGAGTCTCGATTTCTGTTGAGACATTCAGATGGTAGAGTCAGAATTTGGCGTAAACAGAATGAGAACATGGATCCATCATGCCTTGTTACCACTGTGCAGGCTGGTGGTGGTGGTGTAATGGTGTGGGGGATGTTTTCTTGACACACTTTAGGCCCCTTAGTGCCAATTGGGCATCGTTTAAATGCCACGGCCTACCTGAGCATTGTTTCTGACCATGTCCATCCCTTTATGACCACCATGCACCCATCCTCTGATGGCTACTTCCAGCAGGATAATGCACCATGTCACAAAGCTCGAATCATTTCAAATTGGTTTCTTGAACATGACAATGAGTTCACTGTACTAAAATGGCCCCCACAGTCACCAGATCTCAACCCAATTGAGCATCTTTGGGATGTGGTGGAACGGGAGCTTCGTGCCCTGGATGTGCATCCCACAAATCTCCATCAACTGCAAGATGCTATCCTATCAATATGGGCCAACATTTCTAAAGAATGCTTTCAGCACCTTGTTGAATCAATGCCACGTAGAATTAAGGCAGTTCTGAAGGCGAAAGGGGGTCAAACACAGTATTAGTATGGTGTTCCTAATAATCCTTTAGGTGAGTGTATTTTCCATACATTGTGTTTTGTTTGAAGAGTAATGGCTGCTGAAAATTCAACTTTGCCATCACAGGAATGAATTAAATTAGCAAACATATTTAAATAGAAATATTTTACAATATTACTGTTTTTACAGTTTTTTTATAAAATAAATGCAGTCTTGGGGAGAATAAGAGCCTTCTTTCAAAAACATTAATACATCTTTTGAATACATCATTAATACACCAAACTTTTGAACAGTATTTTTTGTAATATCACTAAATTATAAAAAAAAAAATTTGATTACTATATTACTGTATTTCCCTAGCAAACATGATGTTCTTTTTTTCAAAGACACAGATAGGGAATTCAATCAGTGCTGTCTGGTATATGACTTGTTATCCCTGACACCTTTAGTAACACACACCCTTATATAACATGATGAATTTCTATAGCGTTTTTTGGGTGGAGTGTTTTCATGCGTTGACATTCATGCGGTAACACACACAAACTGACGTTAATGAGATTCAAGCACATTCTCCCAAAGTGAAATTGTCTTGTTTCAAATTTCCTTCTTTAAAGGAATCTGTAGAAAGCTATAGACAGTAATTCATTTAAATATCTCACAATGCACATTTTAAACACCCCAATATAACACTGCATTTTATTAACTGGTTTAACTGAAAGAAATATATCTTAAATTATGTCAGTGCCATTGTTTTGTCTCAAGATCACCAATGTTTTTTTTCCCAAGGCGTGTTTACTTAAATGTCCTAACTGAACTGAGGTCTAATCCTGGCTTAATGTAAGCCATGTCTGTGAAACCAGGCCAAGATGTTTGAATATTTCATTTTGACTAAATAACATGTTCACACTCTAGCTGATCAGTCCACATGTCCCTCTTTCATTTATTGTTCCAAAGGGCTGATGTTTTCTATAAACAAAATTTGAAAATTATGACCACATAATCCTTTTGGGTAACACTTTAGTTTAGGGTTCAGTTCTCACTTTTAACTAGGATACTGGCTGTTTATTAGTACTTATAAAGAACATATTAATGCCTTATTCTGCATGACCATATATATTCTACATCCCTTAATCTTACCTGATACCTAAAGTTAACAACTACCTTACTAACTATTAAGAAGTAGTAATTATGAGTTTATTGTGGCAAAAGTCGTAGTTAATAGTTAGTTAATAGTGAGATTTAGACCTTAAACTAAAGTGTGACCTCCTTTTATTTTTCCAGATTTTTCTAAAGATGCACTGCTAGCTTTCCCCAAAATTCAAAACACTCCCTTCCCGCCACTATTAGTTGATCCTAACCTTGCCGATCTTCTCCTTGTCTCTTTTTTTGTCTCTTTTAAATACAGTTTTCTTTCAGCCCTTTGTCAAGTTTGTCCCACGGAAGAGAGCGGCCTGGTTCTTTGCGCACCTGAGCCCCTTGTGTTGAAGAGACCAGTGGCTGTCATCTCCCTCTTTGCATTTTATTTACAGGCCTGGGCTACTGCCTTACCTTCCTGCCTACAGTCACCATCCTGTCGCAGTACTTCAGCAAGCGCCGCTCCCTCGTCACATCCATAGCCTCCACTGGAGAATGCTTCTCCCTGCTAGCCCTCGCGCCAGGTATGATCGACGAGGTTGTGCAATAGATTCGTCTGGGTGGTTCACACAAAATAGAAATTGTGTTATTTTCTCACCCTCACGTTTTTCATATGAATGACTTTCTTCTGCAGAACACAAAAAGAAGATATTTTGAAAAATGTTTCAGCTGTTGGATATTGGAATATTGGACTTAGAAAAATACATATTTTTCAAAATATCTTCTATGTTCCACAGAAGAAAGAAAGTCACACATAAGGCTGAGTAAATAATGACAGAATATTCATATTTAGGCACAGGCAACTTTTACAAGCACTTGCAAACTTATTTTGAATGTTACAGATTAGCCAAGCATGTACATAACATGATAAAAGCCTATTTGGGAGTCAAATACATTTGAATAGTCATAAAAAAGCCTAATGTTTTTTAGACCTGCTGAAAAACTTGTCTTTATTTGAATTCATGCTGCAGCTCTGAATGCGCTGAAGGAGCAGATCGGCTGGCGTTACTGCTTGATCATGATTGGGGTTATGCAGGCCTCAATCATTGTCTGTGGGGCTCTGCTGAAGCCAATAGTAATTAAACCCGAGCCTGCCACACCAGAGGGTTCCACATCCCCCCTTAAAGAACCGGAATCCAAATATGACCTGGAGAACGAATTCACACACACCTCTATTGGCTCTGTGGACTCAGGGGTCCAGTCCGTCACCTCCTCTCAGATCAACCTGTCTGGCCTGGAATCTACAGAGCGGGACTCTGCAGAGAAAGAAGCACTTAGGAAAAAAGAGGAAGGAGAAAACGTTGAGGACGAGCCACCAGTGCTAACTGAGACCTCGAGGGTCTCCAGGCCCAAGCTGTTGGACTTCTCCGTGCTCAGGGACGCCAGCTTCAACTGCTACGCACTGTTTGGCCTGTTCGCCACGCTGGGCTTCTTCGCTCCGCAGCTCTACATCATTGAGCTGAGCGTGAGCCGAGGCGTGCCGCGTGACAGCGCCACCTACATGCTCTCGGCAATGGCCGTGGCTGAGATTCTAGGTCGTCTGTCCATGGGTTGGGTCCTTAATCGCAGGCCCGTTCGCAAGATCTACATTCTGCTGTTTTGCACAGTGCTGCTGTGTCCGGTGCTGGTCATCTTCACCTTTGTCACGGAGTTCTGGGGGCTCATGTCCTGCTCCTGTTTCTATGGCTTCCTGCTGGGCACCGTGGCCTCCAGCCACATCCCCATGCTGGCTGAAGATGACGTGATTGGCATTCAGAGGATGTCATCGGCTGTTGGCGTCTATGTCTGCATCCAGAGCTTTGCAGGACTGGCCGGTCCACCTCTAGGAGGTAAAAACAGCTTCTGTCAACTAGCAAACAGAACAGGGGTTTTATAAAATAGATGAAAATATGATGGCACCCCTTACTAGAATATAAAAGCAGCTAGATATTTTTACACGCATGGAAAATAAAGGGGTATCCAAATTATTGTTGATTAAAATTGTTTACTCAATTAAATTTTAGATTAATAAAATGAAAAATTTGACATGGTCATTGTGCTAATGTAAAAGGAGTAACACTACACCAGTCTTTACTTTAAATTAGCCTCCACCACACATTTATGTTAATCTTGGTGTTTCAGGTTTTCTGGTAGACACGACTGACAATTACGGATCAGCCTTTTACTCCTGTGCGGCTGGAATGGGAGTAGGGGCTCTGTTTCTTGGACTGGTCCGTCCAGCCAAATCCGGATTCTGCCTTGGGAGGAGGAGAAATGACCAGCAAACACCAGACAGAGACTCTACCTCACAGGGAAGTGATGATGGCACTGCTGACTTTGTAGAAATGGACATGGAGACGGACAACAGTCCTGCGAAGGGCAAACCTTGGCCAGTATGAATACTGCCTCACCTCAAGAGTAAACATGCTCCTAATCCTCCACTTGAATGTCGTCCCAAAGGTTGCAATACACAAAACCCCTGTTCCAACAGGGTAAAACAGTCACAAATCAAATGTTTAATCACTCTTTCATTGCACTTCTGCTGAACACCCGATCATAACCCCCGAAACAAGTTTACATTTTATGTGTTACTCGTTATTATTTATTGAAACAGGGAACAAGACTCCTTTCCATTCATACTGTGGTAGTACGCATACTACAGTCTCCACACACTTTTAGACAGGGTAAAGCGTTCAATTATGTAACTGTCATTTACCAAAGTCTGCTAAGTGCGAAGCTGACTATTTATTATTATATTGGCCAAAAATCATCACAACGCTCAGTTCTCAGCTTTAACTTCTAAAAAATGAAACCTCAGGCTGTTTTGCTGCTTACAGTGAGGCCATGATGCGTATTTATAGTGCATTAGGTTGAATAAACCTCATTCAGAGTTAAAGGCGAGACGGGTACGAAGCTGTCTAGTGTTTCAGGGTTATACATCATTTGCTTACTTGGGTCTCTTGTTTGATGCAGCTTTGATGATTTGCACCACTTATTCCCAAACATTCACTATAATAGATGATGCAGATTGTGATGTAACCTTCCCTCAAGAGTAACTCATCATCAGTCAGAACATGTTGAATGAGGGATCAATTATGCTGACAAATGTCCAAGGCCTCTGAAATCCCGCTCAGAGATGCTGTCTACTTAGAAACACATTCAAGAATTTCTTATAAGTTATGGTGAAAGAATGTCATGTTACCGCTGTAATTTGTAGTCTGTGCCTTGTCCAAGAATTCTGCGGAATCAAGAGCTTGCGACTTGAAACGGGAAACTAAAGGGGCCGTTTCACATGGAACTTGTTCTCGCGGTGTCTCTCGAGATGCGTTTTTAAAAAGTTAATTTATAACTTGACATGAGACGCTGAAAACGCCACATGAGGCGGTGCAACAGCCATAAATGTCAGTCTAGTTATAGTCACCATGAAATGGTGATTGGCAAATCATTTTTAATGGAATATTTAAGTATTATAATTATCTTTATGGTAATCTTTGATCAAATCATCTCTTCACTGATGACATGGCGCGAGGGCGGGACAACCTGTCACTCACATGACATCACAACGATCCAATCAATTCCTGATGGACAAAGTTAAGTCCCGCCCTACATTTTTTCTTGTTCAGGAAGCCGTTTCACTCGAATATACATCACAATATTGAAGAAACCACTATCACAACTTCTGTGTCTTGTCGACTTTAAAAGCAGCATGTGGCACGGAAGAATGTCTCGAGACGCGTAAACAGATGAAATGTGACATTCTAGCGTATGAGATGAGTCTGTAGGTAAATTCCATTAAATGCACTTAATGACTTGAACTCTTATGTACCTCTTATGTTCTGTAAACTTAATTTGTCATACAAGTATTTAAAGACTGTTTATTTGGGTTTTGTACTTTTTTCTTTGATTTGTTCAAATCTTTTTTTAATGTAATGCAGACTTTTGCCTGTGAGATGGTGCACTTCTGAATCTTGCAATGACAATTTGTTTAATGTATAATAAACACAATGATTTTTATAATCAGGATGTTCCTTTCCATACTTTTCCAGACTCAAATTTACAAACTTTTCCGTAGATTTTTCAGACCATTTTTAACATAAATGGATTATACAGCATTATTTTTGGTATATAATAGTCACCTGTAAATATTATTTTCAGGTTTTTTTCTTCATTGGTTTTCTCAAAGTGATGACATGCGTTTACAAGATGAGAAGAACGCTTTATAACCTGCATTTATTCACCTCTGACACATCAGTATGATACTGTAATCGTGTTTTGATGTTGAATGATCACCAAACGGCCGAGTAAAGACTGATTCAGATGATTGTTTGCTGCTTTATCGGTTGCTGGCTCGAGTGGCACACGCACATTCGATGTGAAAATACGCGCCTTGAATGTATTCAACTGTGTTCGGCTGTGTACTAAACTTGTCTTTTGCTATGAAAACATTCTGCTTGAAATTCTTAATTATATATTTTAGAAAACTTTATAGGGGCAGTAGTCTAGAAATGTTTTTTCCATACTTATCCAGACCTGGAAATAACTCTGGAACCCTGTATAATGGAGTCCTGCTCAGTCATTTTTGTTTGATTGCCACTACACAGGGAAACACCACATAAGCACAGTGGCCTTGAAGCAGTCACATGACACTGGACAAAGAGCTGAGTCATCTTGCTCCGCTGCAGCAGAAGATAAGCACAGCACATGCACTGCCTGCAGTGTGTGTGGAAACAGTCCCAAGCTAAAAGAGATTCGTAGTTTAAAGCTAGGTTACGGTAAAACTATTGTTTTGATGTAGTAGCTACACTGCTGGCTATCTGCTTGAATATTTGTCTAAACAAAAGCGAATTATAAGGCACAGACACAACTGTTTTTAGTTCGCCTGCATTATATTTGACATGAATTGGCACTTAACTGCAGATGAAAATAAAATTAAACATTTGAAATGCATTTAAACATTTCCATTTCCGCCTCGCACCACAGACTAGTAGTCCATTAGGGCGCACAATGATTTTTCACGCTATTCTTAAAAGGACGTTTTAGATTTAATATAAATTAAGCTTATTTATATAAAATCTGAAACATTCTTTAAGAACAGCGTGAAAAATCCATGATATAAATACAATTGTGTTTATAATATTACGAGTGTAAATTTGATCATTTGTAAAGTCATGCATTTTAAATGAAGTAGAACTGACTGAAACCCTGGCTACATTTGGTATAACACCACAACCTAGTGTTCACAAAGTGGAATTGCACTTTCACCATTGTCGATTTAAGAAATATTTGTAGAAATTAAAACTCAAAGGTAGTTATTCTGAGCCAAAAAAACAAACATCAAATGACAGTTTTTGCAAAATGATTTTATTGAGTCAATGATGAAGCATAGGTTAGACTGTACAATGAAAAGCAGGTCTATATTCAGTACTGAGCACAACAGTCTTAATCTTTAGAACGAATTATTTTGATGAGGACTCACATAAGCATCCACATTAATCAAAATTCAAAAAACCTAAGTACAAAAAAGGACCAGAAATGTCTGAGGCATCAAACTCGAGGCACTAAGAAGAATCCTTTGTGGCAGGCATAAGTCTTGCATAATTACAATAATCAAACTTGATTATCTGGGCAAAACTGAAAAGGGCAAATCAGCCACCTCTGATCAGAATCGTCGGGTTTAGGAGAAAAGCTACAGTGAGAAAGACAATTCTTACAGGAAGAGCAGAGAAAACGTTTCTCTCTCTCTCACACACACACACATCACAGTTGTACGGAGGAGGAACACAGCTAAAGTAGTGTATCTATCTGCAGCATCGCCCTTCCTTTAAACCTGTCAACTGTTAGGAGACGACAGAAACCGGTGCGCTCTGACCGAGGCATTGTGTATGTCAGTCGGTGACGGCTTTTGTCCTGCACCCGTCACATCTGTCAAAGCTACATTAGACAGTGACGTCATCTGCAAAAGCACTTGGGTTCACCCTCAGGGCTCTCGCACACAGGACGTCGTGAGACTCATAAACGTCCTCAGCCATCCCTCTGGGTTTTGCCAAGTGCATAACACTTGCTTTATTAAGTTCAAAGGCAGATAATACAACGTTTTAAGACTCGGCATGCTAGAACTAGGCAGCAAATACTAGAGGTTATTCAGCATTCTCAAAATGACACAAACTCGTTCGAATCAGTCAAAATCTTGTGCTTGGAACATGTTGAGTTTAAAGAGAAAGTCGGATACTAAGACGACAACAAAAGCTCCGCAATGCCCAATTTGCTGGCATCGGGGGGGGGGGGGGGGGGGGGGGGGGGCAGTGAATGGCACTGGAAGACACAGGACACTGTCAGTGGAGCGTGAAGACGTAACACTTGCTTTTCACGAGCCTCCCGGGACTTGAGCCAGGGGCGTAAGGCAGAATTCGACACCAGACAAAGAGTCCTCTGCTGCTGTGCCCGTCCACATAGACGACACATACAGGCGTCATTCAGCGCAATAGCTGAGATGAAGCAGCCAAAAGCGCTCAAAGAGCAGCCCTGAATGGGACGAACTGCGGGCAGGGGGTCAGTATCTCTGGATTTGTGGGTGCAGTGGCAAATACAGCTATACATTTCAGTGTAGGTTACAAATCTGTTAGAAAAGAGTGAGGAGGGTGAGGTACAGACTATTTACATAAAATACTTACTACAACGGTAGTATTCAGGGCGGACATGGCACTATACAAAGTAGCTATACACAACCATTGAGGGAACGAGGTTCACATCGTAAGATCCATCCCTTTTGAGGAAAGTTGTTCGAATTATTGGTACCTTAAACACGTGGCACTTGTGAATACAGACGCTTTTGTTAGCGGGGTCTGACCGAAAAGCCAGTATAGTTTGGTTGTGGAATTAAAACAAAGCAAATAAATTAACAAGACACCGTTTTTTTTTTTTTTGTTCCCTGATGGATAAAGAAGTTCTTCCTGACTCTAGCTAGGGCAGAGCGGAGGAGGATGTCTGCAGGCCAGCAAGGAAATGTGATTTCCAGCCACTGATGGAGAGCTACAATTAGTGGATGTTCCTGAAGGCGAACAGTTAAAAGTGGTCTACATTCAGCCCTGAGTTTATGCTGTATGCATACTGTATCTATCAGCTCGCCTAGCGTGGCTAACCACAGTATAAGTTCAGTTTATCAAGTGGTATGAATTGTGAGCGTTGTCCATCAGAAGAGGAAAATCAGAGTGTAAACGTTTTGAAACATAACTTAAGAAGTTTATCTGTAAATATATTCATAGATCTATATATATATAAAAAAAAAAACTGATTCTAAAATTTTACAATTGATTAGACATCTACACGTTAAAAACACCAATCAAAATGAGGAGGGGGGAAATTAAGGCCAGGCAGGTGTCGACAGAAAGGCTCAGAACATAGTTCCTGTTAAAAGGTTAAAACAGCATTTGCATCTCATCTTGCTATTTGGTCAGTAATAAAAGGCTCAAAGGTAACAGATCAAAGACAGTGCTAGAATCTCTTCCTGCTTTCTTCCACTTTTTGAGGGAGGAACGCATTGCGTTTGGCACCTTTCGGCGAGAGGGTGCCGCTCAATGACACGTACAGCTTCTCTTGGCAGGACGAGTGTGAGTGTAACGCACTCTCTTCTCTAAGCTTACTCATTAAGAGAATAACTACCCGCCGTCCCGTGCTCGTGACAGACCGCTAGGCTAGGCCGCCGTCGTCTTCCTCGCATAAAAGCACGTCAGAGCTATTCAGAAAGGTTACTGTGTGGAGTACAAACATCTGAGCAGAAGAGGGTTATTTTGGAGAGATCTGAAAGGAAACGGTTGGACAAACATCACTGCAGCATGAGCTGTTTGAGGTTGTCGTGCAAGATGGTGTCCTTGACGTCACGGAAGACCAGGCGAATGTTCTCTGTGTTAATGGCGGTGGTGAAGTGGTGGTAGAGGGGCTTCTGCTGCTGGTCTCGCCGCTTGTTCCGGAAACAATCCACCAGGAACTTCTGCACGTCCTCCAGGCTGTGCGGCTCACCTGTGTACTCGGGGAAGTAGTCCTTGATGGCCACCGTTTTGACCTTCTCCTCAAGCAAATCTGTCTTGTTGAGGAAGAGGATGATGGAAACGTTGCTGAAGACGCGGTTGTTGACTATGGTCTCGAAGATGTTAAGCGACTCCATGAGACGGTTGGTCTGCCGGTCCTCCATCAGCACCTGGTCGAACTCGCTTGACGAGACAAGGAAGAGGATCGAGGTGACGCTGTCAAAGCACTCGAACCACCTGCGGCGCTCCGACCGCTGGCCGCCCACATCCACCATCTTGAAGGGCACATTCTTGATCTCAAAGTCGTACTCGTGAATGCCCTTGGTGGGCTTACGTGCCAGCAGGATGTCTTGCTGTGTTGGTAGATACTCCTGGAGAGAGAGAGAGAGAGAGAGAGAGAGAGAGAGAGAGAGAGAGAGAGAGAGAGAGAGAGAGAGAGAGAGAGAGAGAGAGAGAGAGAGAGAGAGAGAGAGAGAGAGAGAGAGAGAGAGAGAGAGAGAGAGAGAGAGAGAGAGAGAGAGAGAGAGAGAGAGAGAGAGAGAGAGAGAGAGAGAGAGAGAGAGAGAGAGAGAGAGAGAGAGAACAAAGGGACCATTAACCATTAATCAGGGATGACGTGAAGGGACAATACAGAAGATTCAAAGCAAAATTTGACTTCGGGGTCAAGCAGGCATTAAATAAAAAAATGCATGTTATTCAATTCTTGATGTTCATGATAAAAAGATTGTGGTGTAAAACTGGTGAGCTCCAAGCACAGGCACTTGAATCATGGTGGAATGAGATTTGCATGTGGTGGACAATATGTTATTAAATCACAGCATTCGCATGTTTGCATACCACACATCCGATAGATACCTTTTGAAGTCTGGAATACACTACACAACTGTGTACAGTCTGAAAAGATTTTTAAAACACTAGTATCAAACACTTTCATACATTTAAACTTTGTACATGGTTAGAGAAAATCTGGACATTTTCTGCACTTTTCTGTAAAATCTGCCAAAATCTGCAGACTAGCTCTGACTTTGGGCAACTAGTGTTGACTACAGACTGCGAATTGGTGCAAAAATCTAGGCTAAATTTGAGTAGTCTATTCCAGTCTTAAATTAAACTACTAGAGAAAATAATTATGTTCAATTAAAAAGACATTAACCCAATTTGATATTTTCCCTAATAGTACTGCATACACACCTTATCTTAACAACTCGGTAGCAACTGTAAATTCTTAAACGTCTTTTACTGAAATTAAAGAGAATTTAATTTAATTAGAGAGAAATTAAAGAATTTAAGAGGTAGAAATAGTGTTTATAGAAATACAGATACAGCGGGGGGTCCAAAACTCTGAGACTACACTGGGATATTTATTTCCATTTAAACATGGAAATTACTATTAAGTTTAACTAAATAAAAGTTGACATAAAATGAGAAGAAATATTTAATACTCTGCACAGTTTCTACTATAATGTGAACTTTATCCTCAGGAGAGTGACGAAACAAATAGTTTATCAAAATTGTAGAGACATTCATGATAATTTTTTTTACTGGTAAAATTTCTATGCTAATATTAACATTTTCATAAATCAAACATTGTTTATTAAAATGAAGGAATGTGATCTCAGACTTGTGGACTCCATTGTGTGATCTCATCATGGTTTTCCTTACAGGAAAACAAAAAAAACTTAACACTACAATAAATCAGTGGTACATAAAACTCAAACTGTGGGGACAGGACAACCAGGACCAAAAAAAAAAAAAAAAAAAAAAAAAAAGCAAACAACTATTACGGCCAGCCCATGGCTCATTCTCCACATTGTTGGCATACCAGAGTTGGGGGTTGGTGGGGGACAACATTAGCAAAAAGGTGAATCTGGATCGAAGCACTGGCCAATACAGAGTGTGAGGGCAAATGCACACAAAATGCATCAGCTGAAACGCTACACTAAGTAAACGCAAGACACATCAAGTCGATAAGAGAAACCATGCTCAGTGCTAGCACATAAAACCTGAGGAACATTTCTGAAATTCCAGACAGGATAACATCGAAGACGTCTGCCTTGAATGGATACGGCATCCAACATGGCGGTACTCATGTCTGGATGCTGAACCCATGGAAAAGTTGCATTATTTGTAGGGCTGCACGATTAATCGCAACTTCCATGTAATCGCACTTAAACCGATTTGGCTTAAGGAGCTTAAGATGCATCTAACAATGATTTAAGATAGGGGTGGGCTATATAACAAATATTATATCACCATTTTTTTTTTTTAAGGAAACTCACGATTCTTTTTCATGTTGGTTTTACTATTTTGCAAGTGACTGAGCATTACAGCCAAACTAATGTCCCCGTTTTAAAAACAAAGCCTTACAAGGTAACAAAATATAAGATAAAAAAAAAGAATGGCAGACATACATCTGTCTCATTATTTTCTTTGTTATTAAAAGATAAGAACAAAAGATACACATTACATATACACAACATATTATACAAATGAAGTAGGTGTAGGCCTATTTAACAGCAGCAACCAGAAAGAAATTAAATGAACAAATATAAAAATAAAACACTACATAGACTTCACTGCATAAATTATACATTGATTCTTAAAGCTACTATTAAGGTTCTCAGTCAACATCAGGGAGTTGTTTTCTATTTGTTTTTTGTTGTTTTATTAACATTAAAAGGATAGTTCCCCCCAAAATGAAAATTGTCATCATTTACTCTCTCAAGTTGTTTATTTTTGGGTGAACTATCCCTTTAAGGACAAGGTGCAGCATGTTTACTATTAGGCTACTGTCACTTTAAGACCGGCACGCACCTACGAAACACGCAAATGACACGCACCCGATTTTCTCTGAAATGTTTGCTTTCACTTTATACATACTGTGTTTATGTAACTCTTGTGTGTATTTGACAGTATTAGCGCAATAAGACTCAAAAGATAACTTAGTCCAGTTACCAGGCGCTGTTTGGCAGGCTTTTAAGTGCATAGGGTGTATGCGCTCAGAAAAGCGCATCAGCACGCAAAATAAATGTTTAACCGGCAAGGCTTTAAAGCACATGCAAATAATGAATTTTTGTGAATTCCCGTGAGTGTAACTCTACCTCTGCGTTAACGTGATGTGAATGTAAGTCGCACTGTACAGTATGTTGGGACGAAGGGGGCAGAACTGCAACTGATAGAATGCACTGTATCACGACGATACTACGATATTTCTTCAAAAGCAGATCGTAGAGACATTTTAATCGTCCACTATCAAAAATCATGATATCGCACACCCCTACTTTAAGATGTGAAATAAGGATTTCTAGTCATATGAAGATTAATTGCTTTTTCCATTGAGAGATTCAACCAAACACACCTCTCTCCCTGACACATACTCTCTGCATGCCTGCATTTTGTTGCCTAAGGTAACCATTATTCCTCATCTCTTCCTAAATATTTATGCGTCTGGGCCGCTGAGATCTGCCTTTCCCCAAACATTTGACTCCCACACTTCATCCACCCAAGAAGGATGAATGTAACTGAAACAAACACATACTTTCCAACAGACTCAAGCGGCCATTTCCCTCTCTGAGCACACTCGGAAGCGTGCAGTATTTCCTCTTCCTGTTTGTTGATGGTGTGATTGCAGAAGTGGGTCCACATCGCCGTGACGTGGCCGAGTGAAGAGTAGCCAGTCTGAGGCGTGCCGCCCGGAGAGCGCATTCAACTCTGCTTCCTTATTCCCCCGAACAGAAATTTACTGTGCCAGACATGAGAAGCGAGACCGAACGACAGCATGATGTCAAGAAGCATATTAATGAAAGTAAAGATATGTGGGGAAACAAGTGAATGGTCCTTTCAGTCTCTCTTCCACACGTGGCATTAGTGCTTTAAACAATAAGAACCACTGTGACTGTTTTCATAAGCTGTGAATTTAAAACAGGTCATCTGATCTTTGGTTCAAGAACAGAGCTGTCTGGAGTCAAAGCTGAGATACTAATCATCACATTTACTGCAGTCAGCAGCGTCTAGAAAGAGCACAAAACCACAAACATCCGTTTAGTACTGAGAGCAAGAACACGAGCGGCAGGGCGGCAAGTCACATGACGCAAAGGGAACTGCACTGGGCCCTCGTGCATCAGCCAGACGCTGATGCTGTGACAGCTGCAGTCTCAAATGATCTTCAAAAAACTAATTCGTCAACACACTCCACATATAACATGCAAAGGAAGTGGGAATAAATATAGGGATCTAAATAACTAGGACTAGGTCATCATGGTTTGAATATGGAACAATAGTAGTGTAGGCCTATTAAAAAAATGAGTGTAAAGACTGCTTTTTTCCATCAAACTGAGTCATTCAGCAAGTCTTGATGGCTGCTCTATAATCTATTAATTCATTTTATATTCGTTTTTTTTGCCCAATTTGGTAAAGAGAATCATAAAATGTCTTTGGTATTACTACTGAAAGTAGGATTGTGCTTATTTTCTATTTCTGATGGCCAGTGTTGATTGTTAAGAAAACCTACAGCACATTTCATCATTCTTCATCAGTGTGATCACGTGGATTATCCGAGCGAGTAAGAAAACCCTCAGGTCATCCTTAAATCACGCAGCGTCTTCTCCACTGATTCTTTCAAGTAACTTAAAACTGAAGACTGGCCATTTCTCAGGGAAAAATGTTATGCGAAAAAGTTGCTATAGGAAGTATTATGAGAAAGGGTTGACACGTGACCTTTGATGTCAGCAGAGCTAGTTTCACTTCTCTCCGCATGTGCTGGCGAGCAGGGAAACCCTGTCGAGGCCCACAGCATTGTGAGAAAAAACAGACGGGCATTCATCTTTCTGACATTATCTTCAGCATTTGCCAATGCCCATTTCCTTCATGCTCTGCCATATAAAGTGATTCATCTAAGACTGCTTTGACTGACAATATAAAAGAGCTCTTCAGCAATGCTAGCTGTTTCTGTACTGCACTTAATCATTCAATATGAAATGGATCAGTCTAACGAATGCAAGTACAGGCTGAGATGTTTATTTAATATGCACTGGACAAACTCCATCATAAGTACTCCATAAGACAAGGTTCCTAATTTCTATTCTGGAACTATTGTCAATATTTATCCAATACACTTCCAGGCCCATATGGAATGTATGCCCGCACATTTCAACAGAAATTAAACTGCCGGGGGATCACGTGATGCTTGCAACTAGATAGACGCACTTTCTTCGCCTCCCCACTGGGTTGACGTAAAATAACTATTTGAAGTAACAATTTCGCCGTGTGATTCACCGCAACAGCTGTAATAAGTGTCAAAATGTCCCTGGATAACTTTTTTGCACCGCCCGCATCGAGTAAGAAGAGAGACTGACGAAAGAAAACGGCTAGCAAGGCTAATGCTAATAGCACTGCTAACGTGACATCTGTTGCTAGCCAAATTGACACTGAACACGAAAAGGATGCGCGTGATACGGAGCAGGCGGCTATAGAATGTGAAGCGGAGCCAGAGGACGTCAATCTCCAAAGAGATGACATATTAGTTGAGAGAGTGACCACCGACATCGCTGAGATGCTAGACACCAAACTTGCTGCTGTTGTTAAACCAGTTACGGAACTGTCTCAGAAGTTGGACGGCATTTTGGAAAGAGTGACGGCTGTAGAACAGCGCGTATCTGATCTTGAGGACGCGTCAACGGTTACTGAGCCGAGATTAGAATCTTTGGAAAATGCTCTCAAAAAAAGCACTGGAACGCCTTGATAATTATGAGAATCAAAGTCGTCGCCAAAATATTAAGATCACAGGGCTTAAGGCTGGCTTTGAGGGTGAAGATCCAGTTACGCTCTTTGAGAAATGGATTCCTGAAGTTTTGGATATGCAGCAGGACAGGGTCAAGATTGAGAGAGCCCATCGCACGGGACCCGCACTTGGAGGAGGAGAGAAAAGCGGCTCTCGAGTGGTCCTAGTGAGATTACACAATTACACCGATAAACAGAAGATCGTTAATGCAGCGAGGAACAAAGGCAGGCTGACAGTGGACGGTCAGGATGTGTCCTTCTACCAAGACTTTTCGGCTGAAGTGATCAAGAAGAGGCAAGAGTCGGCAAACGCTCGGCGGAGGTTACGGGAAGTGGGCATCAGATACGCCCTTGTGTACCCGACCGTAATACGGATCTTTCAGCAGGATGGGACTACAAAAACACTTTCCAACATGAAAGATGTCAACAACTACATTAAAGGACTGACTGAGAGATAAGAAATTAAACTGCCATTTACAAACATGAATGCCTCTTTAAAGCTTTTCAAACTTAAAATGTTTCACCCTGGGTCACTGCACACCCCATGTAAATGAAATCCTGGGTTATTTTGCTTCAATGTTTTACATTGCATATAAATTTACAAGGGTTTAATTAATCCTCGGTATTCATACGCTGCTGTTTCATACTGTATATTCCTAAACCCTGGGTTAACAACCTTATTTGCACATTTGCTGCGTCAGTGTCACTGCCTGGACGAACACCGCAAAGCCGGTGCTCCAGAGCAGGTTTCATAGCACTAGGTAAAAAGTGGTGCTAACCCAGGGTTAAAAGCCATGTGAAAAGACCTTTTGTTTGTTACACGCGTTGGCCAATTTGTTAGTGCTTTCCACTTTCAATAAGAGTCAGCTCCATTAACAAATTTCACTGTGTTTAAACCCATTCAGCAGAACTCAATATAAAATGAGTGCATTAATTTTTAGTGGTGGGTAATCAACAATCAAAGGCACCCTAAAGCATACTAAATTACTTAGAAACACTATTAATCATAAATATCAGGTCTCTAAAAAACATGTGACATCATGTGAAACATGCTTACCAGTGATCCGAGTTTGTCCAAGTTATCCAAGAAATATTTCACCGATTCACCCTGAGAACGACAAAAAGCAGAGAGAATCAGTCAGGTTATCAAAGAACTATAAACTGACAATGAAAACAGCTGAGCAGAAATGAGTCATACAATCAATTTGTACAGAAGTTAACTGAGGTTCATTTCTTCATAGTTAGATTGATCTAGATGAACTTATGTGCTCGTGACAAAAAGGTTATTATAGTAAAATGGTGTCAAATAAACCTGTCAATCAGCGAAAGTGTAAAATGTGCAGAGATATGCACTTAAAGAAATGAGGGCCTCATTCAACATCAGAACAGACGGATGTGACTCATGAAAACCCTCTGACAGGATGTCAGTAATCACAGAATTACAATCACAGAAAATTTTACTGTAATCTTTTATTGACTCCCATGGAGAAATTCTGTATAGGCTCGCTGAGGTAGTCGGTGTTACACCGTGTTCGGACGTACACCGATTACATTACTTTGCCATGGCAGCACCGCCCCAATGTCATTTTGCTTACTTGTAGAAATAAAAAAACATTTAGTTCAGTTGGACAACAGACGCTACAATTATTAACTTAAAAGCATCTGCTCTGCTCCATACAGCATGAGATGCAGAGTCGCAGGACAGTGAGGCAGGAGTCAGATTTCACTTATTACGTGACAAGAGTAAGGAGAGATGGCGGACAAGCCGATGCCGGAGGATTTGGTGTGCAACAGATATTAAGCGTCATTGACAAATATCTTATCTTGTAAAATGTGCGGCCAGTACCGCCGCTCCCTATACAGACAGCAAGCGTGAGGACAGCACAATATTGGAAAAAACTGACATTGCGATATTTTGGTTTTCTGCTATATATATATATAGCGATATGAAAACCATGTCACCAGTTAATTGATTAGCTTTATTTGGAAAGAACTAATCATTCATGATATTGATGTTGTAGCAAGTTTATTTTCATTTTTAAGAGTTCATAATGGTGACTCAGGGCTGTACCAGAACCACTTACAGCTTTAGTCATCAATTTGTGACATCTGGTCTCAGTATGGTACACCAACTCCAGAAATTAACTCCAAATGAGATTGATTTTGCTCTGATTTTGTTTGAAATGACACACCAGTTTGTTCTCTGATTTTGCTTGAAGTATATCTGGGCCTTAAAGGGATAGTTCACCCAAAAATGAAAATTAGCCCATGATTTACTCCCCCTGAAGCCATCCTAGGTGTATATGACATTCTTCTTCAGGGGCGAGTAAATCATGGGCTAATTTTCATTTTTGGGTGAACTATCCCTTTAAGGAAGAAAACACCAACGCGCACTCTGGTTTGGAAAATGAAAATTGTGAGTAACAGGAACAAGCTGCCCAGGAAACAGCAACAGGGCTTGAGTTAATGTTCCGTGACGCTCATATGTATAATGGACCAATTAGCCGCTTACAATTTCAACAGTTTGGCATGCTGACAGGACAGCAGCTTCCTTCTTAACATCATCCTCATCTTTCTCAGCGTATGATGGAGCTGTAGAGCAAAGCTCAGTGTGAGCAGTCGAAAAAAGAAGTCGTCTTCCTCATTTCCTACATAAAATACCATTTCAAAATATGACGGCATCTATTTGCATCTTGGGGTTAGCTGAGGTCTACAAGAAGTACACGCAGGTCTTTTGAGGTGGCTTTCAGTAGAGAGGGGATTATGTACGTCTTAAGAAAACCCCTAGTAATCCTCCCCCAGCTGGGCATGAAGCCACACTGTGCTGTTCATCTTCAATGAAGGGTGTGGGCACACAGGAACAACACACTCAGAGCAGGCCAGGATATCAGTTTCTGAGAAATGCTAAAAAGGAAGTCCTGTTAACTCAGCAACACCTGAAGCAAAGCCCACTGAGCACTGTTGGTTCACTGCAATCTGTACATCAACACACACACACACACACACAATGTTTTTGAACGCAAAGTCACTTGCTAATGTATATAACATTACATAAAATGTATATGCAAACTGAAATATTCATAAAAAATATAGGGATCCATCGATATGAAAATTTTGGCGCTACCGATGACCAATAATTATTTATATTTGAAAGCCACTAACCGATATATTGGCAGATAAATCTAAATCCAAGTTTTCATTTAATTTTTGAGAGCCTGATTACAAAAACAAAAGTCTCACCATTAAAATCCATGTCCCAAGCACACAATTATAATGTTCTTCTTCTTATTTTTTATAGCCTATATGACAGACTTGTGTTGCACTTAACTGTATTTTCCTTTTTTGAAGTAATTCCAATAATATTTTTAAGCAATTCAAAAGCATCATGGCGAACAGTGCACATCTAACGCGTCTCAGGCAGCTGAAGAAAATAATCCATTATTTATCGGCTTTAAGATATTGTCCAAATTCTTTTATTGGGCCGATAACGATATCAAAAATGAACATATCAGCCGATTCCGATATGGAAAATACAGATATAATCTGAAACGTGCTATGATTAACATTTCCAAGGCGACTTAAATGATTATAATACAATATATTACAATTAATGTCAAGCACGCAAAACATGCGCAAAGCATACACATTGGGATTTGTGCCGAATTAGAGAGCCACACAAGTCCAAGTTTATTTGTATAACGCATTTCCCAGTTTCAGTAGGTTAAGGCATGGCATTTATAATAAATGTTTATGATGAATGCCACTATACTTTATATTTTTCATTCCTCTTCTGTTCTGAATATAGTTACATTTAAATGATTTATTGTTGAGTAAGAGGAATTAAAATACGTTTATAGTGCTTCTAACTTTTGTAAACATTGTTTTATTTATCTGCATTGCACATCATTTCTGAATGTAATAATAAAATGCTACTTATACACAAATGCGACAAGCAAAAAAAGAGCTGAGCTGATACTGTCGTTTTCACAATATACACAATATTCCCCAATTATAGAATTGCTAATATTCAATGTATTGCCCAGCTCAAATATATATAGAAAATATGGAAAGACTTAAATAATAATATAAATTATGTTTATTTTTAGTAATGCATAACAGTATATGTATTTCTCTTTTATGTCTTATTCAGAGTTATGTATGGAATGTATGGAAGACCACATTTAAAAATATATAAATATAAGAAATGAGTAGCTTAAAGGCTTAAAGGCAAATTAACAGCATTAGTGAAAGTCAAACACATTGGACAACCTAAATGTCAAGATAATTGCCAGACAAGATGATTAATAAAATAGCCTAATTGTTATCTGTATTAAATAAATAGAAATAATGAGCAACAGGGTCAGCAAAATATCTCCTTCCCCAGGCCTCAGATTTGCAGGCATGCACAAGGGTCTTCATTTTAAAAATCACAGCTCAACATTCCTTCACGGATCATGCAATCCTTCTTATTGATCCAGGTAATCTTAGGCTGGGACGAAGGGAAGGGGAAAGATAGGGAAGCCTGAGAGCTCAGGCAGGTCAGCCTCCACAGAGCCCTCTTCATCCAACAATCACACTTACACTAGTCCAGAGTACTACAGAAATGGACACAAAACTCTTTCATGCTCCTTTCCAACCCTACAAGTTTCCAGCTGTCCCTATATGGCGTGGGCAGAGCACAGAAAGCAGTATTTGGGAAAACGGGAGAGAGAGAGCACACTTGGGTGGATGTCTCCTATCAAAACATCTCTTCTGGTGCCTTCAATCTGCAGACATCATGGATCCCGCGGTAATCGGAGCTGAGATGAGCAGTGATGAAGACGGTTTCGTTTTATATTGCAGCATGATCATCTAAATTGACCAGACAGTGAGCGTTTTGAAAATGCACTGTCTTGCAAGTATTACCTAAATCAGATTAAGCCTTCAGTGAGTGGGTTTGAATGAACCTCACTGACTCACATAGATGCTCAAAGACTATAAGTAAACCATGTAATGATTCACCGAACTGAATCCGACAGTTATAAACTACGTGCTGGCTTTTTACCAAAAGACGACGGATCAGAGTGCCGTGTACAGGGGTAGTGAGAGCAGAACAGCGAGGACTAAAGCAGTGGATTAGGATTATGCAATGCCTAGAAATAAGAGGAGGGGTGGAGCGAGGAGGAGCCAGAGGCGAAGAGATCTTGGCTGCAGGAATCTAGAACAAGTTTTGTTTTGTTACATGTTGGGTGCATACCATAACCCCCAGAGGCTGGAGGGGCAGAGTTGTGAAAGCAGGAAGCCTGATAATGTTTTGCACTCGACACACGTGGTTAGTGGATTACAGAGCACAAAAGTGTTTTGTTTTGTTGCCTTCACTCACACAGGCTGAATGCAAATCACCAGAGCCTGTGGCAGAGGCTGCCTACTTAACAGGCGAGCGGTATGGAAACCTCAGCGGTAATGCAAGGATTTGCACTCGACCAGCCTTTGCTCAATGAAAACGGAGATTCCTGAGCTTGGTGAAGAGCAGATCTACCCTGTTATCAGTTCCACAGATCTGGGCCGCAGTACACAGTCTCAATGTTGTGTTGTTTCTTGTCCTAACCAGCATGCATCCGCTGCTCTGCTAAAGTCCCAACATGCCCATGCTGAGAGGATCACTAGAAATGGACAAAGGCCACCTTTATCCTCCAGCAAACTGTCTGCATGACACCAGTGATTTCTAAAATGAAAAAACTACATCATAGCTTATGCACAGGGAAAAACCACGTTTCTCGTTTAATCACAATAATACAGCCGCCTTGGGCTGTCATAGTCATGCCATTTTAGCTAACAATTTATTGCCGTACAAATAATTAACTAGCAGCAATTAAAATGTCAGTTTTACAGGTCACTTACACAGCATGTTTGACATACATGCAACTTAAAGAGCCATTCATGAACTTGGAATCATACAATTTGCACTTTCAATGCATGTTAAACTTTGTTTAGCATTAGGGCAGCACAAAGTACTACAGCACCAGAAGAGAGACATAAAAACATGATGTTCATGTTGCATGGATGATCGCAATCATATGATGCATAAGTGCAACAGCCCCAAATTCTTCCACATCAATTTTACTTATCAATGTAGGAAAACGTGGATCAGTCTATAATCTGCAATCTCTCGTTCTTTGTAACCTCTACAAATCATAATAATAGGAGTTGGTTACGGGGTGTGAAGTCCTTTGGTGAAATCAACATTTAAAATGGGGAAGCAACGCATTAGGAACTGAGAGCATTTAGAGAAGTCTGAAGTTGTGTGCTAAGATGGCACTTGCTTATGTTAGGGCCTAATGAGAAATCGTTTGAGATTTATAGGGGAAAACCAAAAATTAAACTAAACTGATTTTTTAAATCAAAAAAAAAAGAAAAAAAAGAAGCAGGAATAGCAATCTTTAATCTACGTTAGATAAACAAATCCTAGGGCAGAAAATCTGATGATGTCAGAAGCAGACTGATGAAAAACAGCTCACAGCAGCCAGGCCTGAGCACAACAGTGATGTGGTTTACACATCCTCCTAGATGTACGCACACGCCATCTTGGCAAGGCAAGCTGCAAAACTTTTAAATGGGGTCTAAAGTCTCAAAGTATTTTTGTCCAAGACTTGTCAAATGCCAAAAAAATCCCACAGACTCTCTGTAGTGCAAATTAGGTGGCTATGACCTTAAGTAACACTTGCACACACAAAAAAACAAAAAAAAACATAACTAGCATGATGTTAGTTAATAGGTGGGGAAAGTGATATTTGATAAACGCTGTTTGGAAGTTAGTCAGACCGACACACGAACAAACAACAAACCTGTGTAGCCAATCTTCAGCATTAGGGAGCGTATGACAGTGGAGGAGAGAGAACAAGCAAGAGAGTCTTTTTTGAAGAAAGACTGCAGAAATAGAGATGAGACAAAATACAAAGAGAAAAGCTCAGAAGAAATCACTGGAAAACTAAGGGTTATGGCTGGGCAAGAGCTTTAGGACCCGCGTTAACATTAGAAAAGCTTTCCAGCGCTG
Source organism: Rutilus rutilus (assembly GCF_951802725.1). NCBI lineage: Eukaryota > Metazoa > Chordata > Actinopteri > Cypriniformes > Leuciscidae > Rutilus > Rutilus rutilus. The sequence goes on along the minus strand of NC_140209.1, from coordinate 39,260,204 downwards.
GAGAGAGAGAAGCGGAAAGGCCTGAAAATAGACACGGAGGTTGCTTTGATTCGCGTCCACACGTGAGTAACACTGGGTTTGAGTGTCATTGTTTGTCTGGAGCTGCTGTGCTGTTGGCAACTGACAAGAAACTCTTGTTCGTTCATCACTGCGCTTTATTTTTCGTGAAGCATTATTTTGTTGCGCTTCTGCTATGATTTCTGCTGAAATCTACTCCTGGATTGCTTGCGTAACGGATGATGACTGCTAGAGAATGTGGTGTTTAGCGTCATTGTTAGTGCACTCGACTCGCATGGCGACAACAATTGTCCCAAACAGAACCCATTTCCAGCTAAATATACAGTTTCACATTTAATCACACATTACAGAAGTGAAAAGCATTATGACTTCACATTGAGATCACCAAAAGCTCACCAGCTGAAATTCCCTGCGCCGGTCATATGCGTTCTGTATGCCGCTGTCAGCCCAGAGGGCACGGATCGATGGCAGGTACTGCAGGAACACTTTGGTCTCCACTATCCCCTGTGACCCCATGGCTGACCGTGTGTCAAAAGCCATCATGGTTTCTCCATGTGCCTGGTTTGAAGGGTCCCCCCACGGGATATGCAGCTTTTCTCTGGCATCCACAAGCACTCGAACACCTGTGATGACAGCAATAGGAGGAACAATGTAAAAAAAGGGAATATTATGAGTGGCTCTCCACTGTATGATGCTGTGTACTGACAAAGTTCAATATGATGCTGTTTTCAAGTTTAACGAAGCAAACAACATTAGACCCTAAACACTTGGATAATTGTATCATTTTATTCAATTTTCAAAGGTTTATCATTTATTTATCACAATACAAGACAATGGGTCTGTATGAAAGCATGCATTAGAACTGTGCAGTAGCCCATTAGGGTAATTAGTGGGGGGTGCTTATGAATACGCGCTCATTTTTTTGTAATAACACTCAAGACCTGTTGCACACCAAATCCTCCACCACCGTCCTGTCAGCCATCTCCTCTCTCCTTACTCTGGTCACATAATAATTGAAATATGACTCCCGCTTCACTATGCTGCGACGCTGCAGCTCGTGATGTATGAAGCAGAGCAGACCCTTTCAGTTTATAATTGTAGCATCTGTTGTCCAACTGAAACGTAACACAGACTAACGCAGCAAGCCTAATACATGCATGCATACATACATCTCAGGATAAAAATGAAACGCAGAGCCTTTGAGTAACTTCACACTGACTGCACGATTAATAGAGCTGCACGACTAGTTGTCGATAATTTAATCGCTTAAACTTATCAATGCAACAAATTAAGCAAGGTCATCATTAGAGCGCATATGGCTTAAGCAAGGTGTGTATGGCTCATGTGCAAAACAACTGCAGCAGACACACAAGGAAACATAGCAAGTGTGTGTAGTTACGTATTCTAAAAGTATTAATGCTAGTGGTCGACCGATATAATACCAAGGCCGATATATATTTTCGCAGTTATAATTAAATGCACTGGGTGGCGCTGTGGAGCGTGTTTAACAAATGAATTGTATTTGATCACATAATGTCGTCGTCAGCCTCGCGAAGTTTGGAATTACTTGGATGAAAATGATATTGCAAAATGGAATTACTTTGAATCAAATTTATTAATGAAACCGAGTTATCATAATATCACCACCACAATGAGAAATCACATGAAATCCAAACACCAGTCGACTGAGGAAGCAGCTGCTCATCACGCATTAACGACTGCAGGTAAGCGCAGCTGTACCCCGAGGGAATCGTGATCCGAGATGATGTCTTCTGATAGCAAAATGTATATTGCCTAATCGTAAGCTTGAGCCACTTTTATGCGGGTACCCGACCCGTTGCAGGCCTCCGGCTGTCATCATCAGCACATGCTACAGTGACTCTGCTCACAAGTGTCTACATTACTGAACATGCATTTAGTGCAATAAACCTTCAAATCTATGCTACAGATATGTGGAATAAAGGAGTTCTGCAGCACACACTCAAGATGCCATAAACATCACATACGTACATTATTTTCAGTCTAAATGGGTCTCAAATCTCATCTTAATTTATGCTTAATTGATAGTCCCAAAAGAGCAAAATGTCCTCCACAGAGGTCCGCATGTGTCCTACTACAAACGGCATAAAGCACCAGAACAACTTCAGTTGGGTCCTCAAAAGCTATCTGTCCCCTTTTGTAATGTAATCCTACAGCAACAACATGAAAATCCTGTTTGTATCAACACAAAGATAAAAAGATTAACGTTTTACTGATGTACTTGTCCCAAAAAAACAAATAAGAGCACGAGACATCACCTACATCACTCCTGGGTGAGGGTTTGAGTATCAGTAGTGTTGGTCTCTAGTTTTGTATACTCAGATTATCAGCGTAGGAGAGACTGCGTAAGCTGGTTTTCACACCTGTCCTTCTCTTTCAAAAACTGGCGTACCCAGCAGTCATAGTACAAATAACCTGCTCAACCGGTTTCCACTAGCAGCTCTCACCCTCACAATGACAGAGCACTTTTGACCTTTTGGTGGAAAAGTTCTTGGTAACAAAGAAAGGTTATTGAAACAATGAATGGATTTACTTTGCGGTTATCTTCCATTCTGCATAGAAACCAACCAGCCTATTCCATCCCAGAGTTAAATAAACTGCTCTTTCTAAATCATTTGTTTACAGTCAGTTACGCTGCCAATATAACACAAGCATTTGATGGAGGACTTCACACAATATTCTTCACCCTTCTAGACCTCACGTGCAGTTATAAGCCGATCCAGGGTCTTTTCACAGGATAAGACCGTAATTGTTCTCGCCACACATTCCGCTGTGAGGTGACGGCAGGTCAAGAGTATTTAACCGAAGGCCCTTTAAAAGGTGAGTAATGTCCAAGTAGAAGCCCATTAGTACAGCGCAAAATGGCATGTAAAGAGAGCTGTCTCTATTATATGCATGTCCTAAAGCACAATCAATAACAGCAGTCCATAGACACACATTAGCGAAAGCAAATAACCATTCTGTCTAAAATACTCATGCAGGGTTTTTCCTGCATAGAGAATTATGAGGTGGCCGCCTCCGTCAGATTGTGTGCCGCCTCCGGCTCTTGACAAAACTCGGACAGACAGTCACATGCTCAGAGACACTTTTCCCACCGTGACGGTTTTGTTGCGGATGTCCATTCTCAAACCGTATAATTTGCCGATAGCGCTGCGCGGATCATCATAATCCACGGGTCAGGCGGGCCAAGTAATAAAAACATAACATTACAATTAATCGAGGGTGGATGACAGATAAATCATTATAATATGTTGAGTTTAATAAAGACACGGAACTCTCATCACGGTGAAACGCAATGAACGTGCGTCATTCTTTTACTTCTGTTTTCAACAACGTAGGCCTAATTCTCTTCAGGGAAAACCAATCAAGGAAACCTTATCAGGGCTCGACATTAATGCTCGTCCGGGACACGTGAGAGAGAATTGTACTTGCCCAACCAGACAAATGCCCTGATTAAAACGCCAATATCAAAAAAAATAAAAATAATAATAATAAAGGAATCACAGAAACCGCGAGGATGATTCTGATTTAATTTAATTTAATGTAAGTGGCGATTGATAGCCTATAGTTGATAATAATATAAATGTCTTGAATTGAATGTATAATTGATCAAATTGAAGAATTTGAAATGAAAGATGAAGCATACATTTAATAAAATTAGGAAAAAGTGTTTTCCAACAGTGACGTAAAGAAACATTGACAATTTAAGTTCTAAGGGAGTAAAGCCTCTGTTTAGGTTATTAAGGAAATGTAATTTTGCCAAAAGAAATTTTTTTAACTTTTATTTTAAATAAATGTTAATTTTAAATCAGCCTACTTCAGTGTGATATGTGGCCATATCATCATGCTTAACACTGAGAATTTCAATAATTGTAATGTGATGAGATGAGCAGATGTAGATATCTAAATCAAAGGATATCATATTTTGGGCGGTTGGTGGGTGGAATGTTTTTAACAGCGGATTCGGGTGACTGAAAGTGCACCAGATTCATGCCCCCAGACCCCCCTAGAGGTACCGACCTCCACCCACAAAAATACTGTGGGAAACACAGTAGGCTATATGATGGTCTACGAAAAATACTAATTTAATTATCTTACTGTTAAAATACATGATCAGGATTTTACCACCTCCGCCTCGTTTAGAGCCAGGAAACTCATGCGACACATACAGTGCAGTTTCTCCCCTGTCATTTAGGAATAAGATCGCGATCCTTTAGGGATTATTCATGCAGCCCTAATTAGAATTACTGCACAATTCTGGATAAATTGAGAATGTTTTATTACTGAATGATTTAGAGTTTTTAAACAAATCTCTTAAATGAATGATTCAATGACAAATACATGTCATGCACCTCCAGAATAATTTTTTTTTAAATAAGCCCTTAAACCATGACTTCTGGCAAGTGTTGTGGATAGAAATGGACATTGAGACATACAAATATGACATACCATCAACAGATCAAGGCATGATTATTGCAGCACGTACCTTGAACTGGTCTCAGACAGAAACCTTCATTTTATAATTTTAGACAGGATTATTCATGGTTTTCTTTTGTGTTAATTTTCAGCTATAAGGTAGAAATTGATAGGGGGAAAATTAAACTTATCTTAATTATCTTAATGGGAAAGGCCACACCCAATCTGTGAGCACATAATTTTTCTGGGCTTTTCATAGATCTCTAAGGCTCTTTGGTAATTGAATGTTATTGTGGGGCATTAGGTGTCCCAAAACAACAAACCCACGTATAAAAAAGTAAATACTTCTTCTATGTCACTCCCTCAGTTACCATATAAAGCTCACTCGCAATTAACCCGATAAAGAATATTAACGTAGCTATCCTAACCTTATTCAACTACAGACCTTCCTCAATATTAACGTAGCTGACCTACTTTATTGAAGCGACCGTTCGTTTCATCGTCAGAGAATGTGGAAGTTATCAGAACACGTCTTTATACTTGGTCATAAGAGAATGTAGCCTACAGTATGTTTAATACCTTAAACGGAGAAAAGGTCTGTTTGTGATTAGCCTATTTATAACTACCTGGTGTTGTCACGGTACCAACATTTCAGTATTCGGTACCAATACCAGTGAAAATCCACAGTTCTCGGTACCAATTTCACAGTTCGTACCGCTTTCTCCTTTCCACAAGCTTGGAAAAACGAGTGAATGAAGTGAATGTCGTGATATAACTGATCATGTGAAGATTTTGCAGCGGCGCTGAAAATCCAACGGCGCAGCTGTATAACATTGTAGGGGTTAACACTGTAATGTGTGCTGGTCAACTAGTCTAAAATTAAGAAACCCCTAGAAAACAGTAAAAAAAATTAAGATAGGCTACTTAATTTATTAATTAATACTTAATAAAATTAAAAGTTAATACTATTTAATTTAATATTCCAATATCCAAATATGATACTAAATCCCACAGAAAAAAGGGCTTCTATTTGTCTTTACATTTGAACATTGCGCATTTTAAACAGGACACGCATTAGCTGAGTAAATGTTAGCCAATACAAACATATTTATAGAAAACAGTTGACAATGAATAGACAGGAGTCCAATAATAGCAAAACGAATCACTTATTTTAAAAACCATATCAAGTATAAGTTAGACGAATCTGACATATAATGAGGGCTGTGTTGACAGTAAAACATCCGTCATGTAACGAATTTTAAAAACACGGATGGATAATTAAAAATGCTTTCTGACATTTTGACAGAAAAAAAGAAAAACACACAAGAACAAAATTTAAACTTAGTCCGTCAATCTTCTCTCTCTGAGTGCGCACGTCTGTGTTTGTGAGAGAGCGCTCGCGCAGCACTGATACAACGGTACTTTTTTTTTATCCATAAGTAACTAACACGCTAGTTTTCATAAAAAATAAATATGTAACATAATTAGGTACTTTAGTTATTATTAACAATAACGTGTAACATGTAGGCTACGTTTCTCAACACTGAGAATGAATAAATAAGCGCTTGTTTCTCCAGACTCGCGCTTATCCACAAATCACATCACTTTCATAATCACTAAGCCATTGCAATTTCAAATTTATTTAGATTTATTGTTCAGCATTACTTGAGCATTTTACAAGTCCTCGCTTATGAAATCAGTCAGACGGCGGGTCGCGGGAGTGGAAGGGGGATCGAGCGGGATTCTTTATTGGTGTCGATTTTCAGTCTCTTTTTAATGATAGGCCTTACGCATCTGTCAATCATCTCCGCTTGCTATTTGGGAAATTAATCCAGTGCTATGATTGGTCGAACTCTTCTTTTGCTGATGCTTGATTTGAGGACTGCGCGGACTGATGACAGCGCACAGAGGCTTCACCAGGTTTTAGCGTAGTTTAGAGTGACAAATCGTACCCGCGTACTTTGAGGTCAAAATGCGTATCCACTACGCAACATGCGTACAGGTTGGTAGGTCTGCAATCATCAAAATAATGTATAGTCCAAGGGATGCTAACGATTAATCAAGTCGATTAAGCAAGGTCATGTGGATGCATGCTGCTCAACCACGAAACGCAAAACAGACACGAGGAAACATTAAGCAGCAGAGTTATGCCTGGGACCATTTTATGTTAAAAGGCTAGAGTTGTTACACCTTCATGACTATACGTTTGCGTGTGCATTCGCAGCCTTTTGTTTTGTTCAAATGCAAGTCGTAATATTGTGTTTATTTTGTGTAGGCCTATATATATCCGATTTATAGGATGCATTTGGTTAAGAATTAACGCGGTATGAAAGCGTGCCGCTGATCATCTTCAGCGCATGCAACAGCAATGCACGACTAATAATAACTATGATTGGGACTGCCATATTACTACATACATAACATTATGCTATTGTAGAAAAAAATAACTTGAGGTCATTAAATATATTCTGGGATGAATATATTCTGGAAATCCTGCTTTTTTGTCATTAAGGGAAATCATATTGTTTTAGTAACAAATTTGACTGGTAAATCATAAAGAATGTGTTTTTTTTCCCTCCCTTTTGTATTTATTGCATTGTATATTGTATGTTCAGGGATGACAGATTGATAAACAGACATGCTATTTAAGACTGGATGTAACTTTTGATACTTTGACCAGGACAAGCACATGAAAAGGCTTAATGTTGAGCCCTGAAAGCTAACTATAGTTAATTTAAACGACCATCCATCAATTTGTGTAAATTGACATCCTTAGTCCAAGCTATCATTATCAGAGCATGAGACCAGAGTGTGGGAGCAGAGGAGTGAATGAGATTGTAGCATCATTTTACCAACGTTGCTCAGCACGGTTTACCCACGGCACGTCATTTGAGCAGACATTGCTTTTCCAGTGAATGTTCGCTTGGGCCGTGAGCGACTGAGCAGAGAGCGCAAGACACGGAGCAGAACATTGAGCAGAGCAAACTGGGTGCCGGTACAGACCTGAGTCGCTTCAGAGTTTTGCGCCTTCGGAAGCGGAGTTACAAAAAATTCTGCGCGAGAGTGAAACCCGAGCGCTGAACACTAAGTATATATTGTCGACTCTTATTTTTGGCCTTTTTTCCTCTTTCGGACAAAAAAAACAAACATTTTCAGCGGCCAACATTTTGGTGCATCCCTAGTTAAAATGTATATGAATGTGTAAAGGTAAATGTTTTAGGTCCTGTAACTGGTCTCTACTAGCCTGACGTCGTCATACTCAGATTCTAGTCAGAATGTGAGTCTGAGACTGCTCCATAGAGATTTGATTATGGGGTGTGTCTCAACCGAACCAGGAAAAAAAAAACCTCTGCACTCAATTGGATAGACCTACAACCAATCAGAGCAACGGAGTAAATGACGCATGTTCTTCATTCATATTTTCAACCAACAAAATGTCGCGGCTCTCTGTTCCTCTTTTAAAATGAATGCGCTGTGAATATCTTCTATAACAGACGCGATGGCGGAATCTACACATGATTTTTAATAAACAAAGTTCGGGAGGAGCACGTACAAATAATCAATCCAATATCAACTTGTCATCAAACAATACCATGTCTAACGTTACCCTATATCAGCATGAGGAAGCATATTCACTCTGTCAACTTACCTAACACTCCTTGACAGTTTTTCAGCATCCCTCCACCACCCCGAATCCTCACTCTTGTCTTGTTCTCTCACAACCAGGAATACGGGGGAGTATGGCTACCGAGCCCACAGCCCTCTCCTCGGACAGCACGTCATATACGCATTTATTCTATCGACTTATTTGTGTGAAATCTTATATACGCATTTATTCTATCTGACTTATTTGTAAATGTGAGCTCGTGAAATCTCAATTCTCCAGCAGCAGTCGTCTTTGTTGTAAACTAATTCAAATCAAGCGCTCTTTGGTGACGTGGATGATTACGTTACCGTTGCTCATCTGTCCATCATCGTATAAAGCCCGCCCTGACAATTTGATTGGTCCGAACAATTTTTGTTCGGGCATAATAGCTCCTCAACGGAGCGAGTCCAGACCGAACTTCCCGACCAAAAAATTTTGTGGGCGGGGTTCGGGCTGGCACCCAGGCTAGGTCTCTACAACTTCTACAAAGTCTTTAATCATGGTTAATCATTTGTTTTGCCTTCATTAGTTTATTTTAAAAGGTTTTACATTGTGACAAATGAATTTCTAAAAACAAATAATATTTAGCCTCAATTAAAAAGAGCTCAAAGAGTATGCAAAAAAGAACGAAATGTTTAAAATAGTTTTAGATGAAGTATCGTACGTCATCACAGGACGTGTCAATTTGTCAACTACTCATACAAGACAAAATGCAGCACACAGGAAAAAAGTTATGAACGTCAGAGACGTGCAGGAAACTGAAAGTGTAGAAAGATGCGCTCAGAGGCGTAACCTCCTCGACACATCCCACATCTGTTGTGAAGTGGTGTGTCCATGTGACCTCACGATATGCATGTGCACTTTCACCTTAAAATTGACTGTGTCTTACAAAACTCCTCTTCAAATCTGCCCCATAACCGCAGATGTTAATGGAACCTTAGAAGTAGATGAGGTCTGGACGAGATCTAGAGATCTATCATTTAACATCGAATTCTATAAACAACAGCAGGATGCGACAAATGCACGCTGGGCTAAACTATTCAAGATTATAAACAGAATCATGCCCGAGTTAGAAAAGATAAACAACCTGCTAGAGTTTAAGAGAGAAGGCAGGATTTCATCCATACTGTCCAACAAACTCACAGGATAAACTACACTGACACAGCTGGCGTTTCAGTCCGGTTACACAATGTGAATGCTCAGGGCTTGATACTCTGTTCTCTCTGTTTAGAAAGGAGTAGTAGAATTAAATAAAAATGTTTCCATCCAACTACTTTTAAGCACATTCGGGGTTAACGCTGGATGGAAACGACAAGATGTGCATCAATTCCGAAAAAGCACTTAAAACTTATTCGCTCAATTTAATTGGAGACAAGAAAACCGATAAGAAAACATGCACATAAAGGCGATGTTCTGGTCATTCTGAAATGCCTGAGCAAAGTGGTTCTGTATAATTCCCACCCAGAACTGTTTCACACGACTGCGCTCCCAAACATCAGGCATCCGAAAGCAAAATAACATAAGCTTTATCTGCATGCTCTGAGGCACAAGTAATTTAGCAAATTATTAGGCTATATACAGTGGCTTCTCCTACTTTTCTTAGTGATATTAAGCAGCAGTTTGTCAGGAAGTGATGGCTTTGTTCTGTTCTTACTGGATGGAAACGATGCTTTTTTCGCACAAATTTTAATGCGATATTTCAATTTTGCGCAAATTAAATTTGTAACTTTGGATGGAAACTTAGCAAGTTAGAAGAGTTTATTAAAAAACCTTGCTAGGTTCCTCCTGCCCACTTCTGTCTCTATAAGTGCATTAAAAGTAGTTCACACCTGCCCTCTGATCTGTCTAAGCTAAAGAGGAACATCTGTAAAAGCCCTGATGTTTTCAGTCGATTCTGTTGGACTGACATACACCACTGTTTAAAAGTTTAGCATCAGTAAGAACTAATTATTTACTTTATTATTTAATTTAACAAATTAATACTTTATTTCATAAAAAATACACTAAGGACTTTTTTTTTGTTGTATTTTGTAGTTTCCACAAAAATACTAAGCAGCAAAACTGTTTTCAACATTAGTTCATCAGGTCGCAGTGCTAAAACATTAACCAGTTGTGTTAGAGATGTGATCAGTGGCCAATCGGATCTGTCAAACAGTGAGAAACCTTTCTGCTTCAAACATCTCCACATCTCCACAGGTGCATGCAAGTGAAACGTGTGAAAGGAATTAAAACGCCACTGATGGTTAAAGTGTCTCTAGTCATTATAGGGAGACATTTCTGTGTTTTCTGGAATGCCTAAGGATTAGATCCAAGCAGCCATTTGACTAAATGCTTCCTGTTTAAGTTGAGTTAGGGAAGGATATGATGTTAGCGACTGCTACAGACGAGTCTCCACGAGATCACAGCTGAACCATTTGTCACTGCGGTGCCTTTGTAAATGATGACCGCTGTGACATATTAATCTTGTGCAGGAAATCTCAAAATCTTTTCATAGCAATAGGCACTGGAAATCCCCGACTGAGGCAGCCCAAACGGAGAGCCCGTATTATACCAGGTGGATATACTGATTTATTATCACATCCCTTTTTTGAAAGACAAAAAGCAAGTCTGAAGACAGAAACCTAAAGTAAAAAAAAAAAAAAAAGACATGCCTAAAAACGTTAATGACAAACTCACTTATTGAGGATCATCTGACACCTTTAGCTTGGTTCAAACTGTCTGTATCTCTAAAAAAAAAAAAAAAAAAAACGTCAAAAATAGTAAAGCTGGATTTCTTCCATAACAGGTGCTGGTGAGTGGTTAGTGCCAGTGTGTTAACCCATGTTCTCCTCATCATGTGCTAGTCTGAGAGCCCTGGACTCCACCCATTTCACAGATGCCCGAAACACGTCCTTTACAAGAAATATATCAGGCTATATAGTACATATATTTCAAAATAGCCTTTTCATTTAAAGTTTAAAAATGCTACAGTGAAGCCAATTAATAAGAGGCTTTGAATATGAGTTGAGTGGTGTGCTTTTGGTAGACACCAGTCTCTTTGTTATTTATGAGACGGGCTCAGCATACCAACAAACAAGAGAGCGGATTTACAATTTAAGCCAGGCTTTACATACTGGATCGATTTATTTTACATAATCCAGTTTCAGTTATGGCATTAAAACTCGGACAGACCAAAACATTAGCACACACACACACACGAGGGGAGATTTCGCAGCTCTTTAAACAGATCCGAGATTCTGGTAAAACGCCAAAACTAAGATACTACGGAGTATAATATTTCAGAAAACGAAAATGTATGGTACTTTTATAAAGTACAAGGCTGAGTTTAAATGAGTCAGCTCCTTTAAGAAGACGTTACTAAAACTACAGCGCTAACGTTCATTTCTGACGAAATTCAAAGCCGAGCCCTGCTTTTCTAGACCACGGAAATCACGCGTGAGATTGAATCCACATGTTTAATGTGACGACAAGCTAAGAGACGACTTAGAAAGAAATCAGGTCCTCCGCGGAGGTCTTTGTTCAAGACGGCGGCGGGGAAAAGTTGAGAGAATAACATGGGCGTTTCTCCTGGGCAGGTTACAGCGCAACTTCAGCTAACGCTACAGCTAAACCTCATTTCACGGTCCTCTCATCACTCCCGACCCCGTTCAAAGTCAAGTTTGGACCCGACACGCCACTTGGCATAGGTCTGTGAATGAGAAACGCGCCTCCTACCTTTCATAACATTACTGTAAATGGTGGTTTTGAACTCTTCTTTGGCCCGCTGATCGAAGTCCTGCCCGTGTATGATGCGCATCTGCTTGAGGAAAGTGGACTTGCCGCTCTCCCCGGCGCCGAGCAAAAGTATCTTGACTAACCGTTTCACATAGGGTTTGTCTTTCATGAGACCTCGGTCAATTTCTTTAGATTTCCTTAGTTGTTCCGCCTCGCTGCTGTTGAGAAGACAGTTTGGAAAACAAACGGATAGAAAGGACCGGGACGGCAGGAAATCCGCCATCTTTGTGCAACTTCATCGATACAGTAGGGAGTGAAACTGCGCGCGCCTGAGTGCTGGTGGCGGGCGGGGCTTCGTTACCAGTTCTCTCAAATATACGTCTCTGATGAAAGTTTTGGGCGGGTTCGAACTTCGAAATATAGGGGCAAAATGTTCCGAGTTTGTTGTCCCCCACTTAAAGGTGCACTCGGTAATAATTTGTTTTGAATTAAACTTTTACACGTAGAAATTAACTCCGTTATACCCCAAATAGGTTTGTATCTCATATATAAAACCAATCTAGTGAGAACTTTTTTTTATTATTATATTTATTTATTAATTATATTTATTTGTTTTCATTTCATTCAGTGGACCAAATTTGATGAAGTTGTTGTTTTTTTAATAGCCAAAAATTAAGCTGAAATTCTGATAGATTGTAATGTAAATCAATGAGATTGTTATAATAGCAGACTACTTGCATAAAAATATACCCATATAAATATCAGTTGCCACTGAAGGCCTATTATTGTCACTGAAGGCCTAGCTCCCAATAATATGTCTTAAGATGATGTTTAAATGCTTAGTTTTATTATTTTTATTTAAGATTTATTTATATATTTTAAGATACATTACAAAAAAATACAAAAAGAAAATAATAGGAACAGTGGGAGACAAAAAGACACACTAAAATATGTAACGGTAAACAGATATATTGAAGTCCCACAAAAAAAAACCCCACAAAAAACCTTACTACTAATGCAATCCAATACAATCCTACATGTAAACCCAATTGTATATTAGCCAGGCAATACAAAATTAGTATCATCATCATTTAGGCTGGTGATTGGTGGTGATTGGTGGGGTTCAGGTGGGATCCAAAATCAAACACAGAAAGCAGGGTCAAGCTGCATTTGGACATGTTCACGGAGGGGTTGCCAAAGCTTGACAAAAAATAGCACTAAGTCGGCAAAGAGAGTACCTAAAGAAAATAAAGAACATCTCTAACCCAGCGAGTGTGAGAGGGTGAGGGCTCTTCCAATTCAATTGAATTAACCGCCTATAGCCAAAAGAGTTAAAAAGGCTACAAAGTCTGAGAAATAAGAAGGCAAAGAGTGGCCAGCCCGGAGAACCTCAATTCTTTTAATTACCACCAGTAATTGGACAAAGTGAGATTTCCACAGAGGTTATGGCTGACAATGCGACAAAAATTTTAAACCAGTAATTGGACAAAGTGGGATTTCCACAGAGGTTATGGCTGACAAAGAGACAAAATTTATAATCCAGTAATTGGACAAAGTGGGATTTCCACAGAGGTTATGGCTGACAATGAGACACAAATTATAATCCAGTAATTGGACAAAGTGGGATTTCCACAGAGGTTGGCTGGCAATGAGACAAACATTTGCATCCAAAAGGAAAACAGGGCAGGGCATACAGGACCAGAACATATGAATTCAAGTTGCTGAACCAGAATGACACCTGTCACACTCCGGGTCAATAGAGGGGTTATTAATGCGAGCTAACCTGGTCTTAGACCAGTGGGCTCTATGAACCACCTTGCACTGTATGAGTCTGTGACGTGTGCAAAGAGAGGAGGAGTAAACCCTGTTCAAGACTGCCTTCCATGTCTCCTCGTTGATGTCAGTACCAATGTCTTGGGACCAGACAATGCATAGGTTATCAGAGGAAAATTGCAAATTAACAATTATATGCTAGTTTTATGATCAAATCGCTGTAGTTTTAACTGTGGGGGGCAAAACCTATAATGCAATCAGTGGTGTATAAGTCAGCCCTGCGCCCCTTATACAAAAAAAATGTAACGGGCCCCTTCCATTAAAATCGCATTCCCTGGGCCCAAGCTGCGGGCAACCCAATCCGCCGGGCCATCATGCACGTGCCATTCACCACTGAATGCAATGTAACACAATGATGATTGAGAGAGAGAACCACAAAGCCACAAACGGTCCTCAAAAGATGTATCATATTGATACATTTTAACATGTTTTTTGTATCTGAACTTGAATTATTAATAACAGTATAAAAGATATTTGTATATTTACTTTATAAAAATCATTAAAAAATTTACAGCAAAAAGACACATGAATGAACGAATGAATGAATGAATGAATGATTTTTCTTATGTAGGCCTACCATACCCAAAGCACTTCACAATCATATAAGGGCGTCTCTCCTCACCCACCACCAGTCTGCAGCACTAAAAGAGCAACGGCGCCAGTGTGCTCACCACACACCAGCTATAGGTGGAGAGCAATAGAGCCAATTCAAAGGATGGGGATAGAGAGGCCATGATTGATTAGGGCCAATGGAGGGAATATGGTCTTACGTTTACGAGAAGTGCCATGGGATTTTTAATGACCTTGGTTTAACATCTCATCCAAGACAGTGCTTGTTACAGTATAGAGTGTCCCCCTCATACTGGGGCATTAGGACCCCAGGAGGTCTCCCATCTAGGTACTGACCAGGCTCAACCTTCAGTGGGCAACCAGTCTTGGGCGACAGGGTGATATGGTTGAGGGCATTTACAATGTACACACATGTACAATAACCTAAAGGTGGACATTATACACTCCAAAAAAAAAAAAAACTTTTATATGCTGAAAGGGTTATTTGTGTTAAAGTTTAGGGTTCTTTATTCTCACCTTTCTGTTTTTCATTTACATCTACATTTAGTCATTTAGCAGACGCTTTTGTCCAAAGCGACTTACAAATTAGGACTAAATTAAGCGAGTCATCGTGAAGAGGCAAAAACAACGCAAGTTGCAAGAAGAACGCAAAATACAAAGTTCAAGCATTGCTCATAAGCCCGATAAGGGAGGATTAAAGGAAGTTTTTTTTTTGAGCTGCAGCATTCTGAATCATTTGTAGAGGTTTAGTTGCACATGATGGAAGTCCACCCCAGATGACCAGGGCCTGGACGTGAAGTTGTGTTGCATGCTCAGTTAGGAAAGGCCTGATCTTCATGATGTTGTGCAGTGCAAACCGGCATGATCGAGCGGTCTTTGTAATTTGGTCTGTGAAGGTCAGCTGGTCATCAAATATTACTCCAAGATTTCTGACCGACCTTGATGGGGTGATTGATGATGAATCTAGCTGGATGGTGAAGTCGTGCTGTAGAGACGGATTGGCAGGGAGGACGAGAAGCTCAGTCTTTGCCAGGTTGAGCTGCAGGTGATGTTCCTTCATCCATGCCGAGATGTCCGCCAGACAGCTTGAGATCCGTGCAGCTACTGTGGGATCATCTGGTTGAAATGAGAGGAAGAGCTGTGTGTCATCAGCATAGCAATGGTAGGAGAAACCATGTGCCTGTATGATGTGTCCCAGTGATGTGGTGTAGATGGAGAAGAGGAGAGGTCCAAGAACTGAACCCTGAGGAACCCCTGTGGTCAGTTGACGTGCTTTGGTCAGTTGTCGCCTCTCATGCGACCTTGAAGAAAAAATAAAAATAAAACAATATGGATCATTTTCAAATC
This sequence comes from Rutilus rutilus, assembly GCF_951802725.1. NCBI lineage: Eukaryota > Metazoa > Chordata > Actinopteri > Cypriniformes > Leuciscidae > Rutilus > Rutilus rutilus. Next base: position 39,244,621 of record NC_140209.1, on the reverse strand, counting down.
TTTAACAAAGCCACCTCATTACTGAATTTCTGGAGCTCAGCTATACAACCGTTACTAGACAGACTGTCAACATACTCTCAACAGGTAAATGGTTTCTTTCTTAAAATGTCTATAAATTATAATTTAAAAAATTGTAACAATCATTTCCTAACAATCATGTCCTTTTCTCTTTTTAGTTTAACTGAACATGTAAGTGTGAGCAGCTCTGTTCAGTTAAGGATACTCATCTTCTCTTCTCCACAAAGTAAGTAACAGAGATATGGAATTTACGATTTAATTTTTTCTTTTTTATTATGACCTTATGCCTAAACATACCAGCTACAAAAAACATTAAAGTTATCTCATGCGTTTATGTCACTTTTTCCTTTTAACATGATAGTGGGCTCATACTGTCCACTTTTTGCTAATTTTGGCCTTCATGAACATAATTGTTTTTACATAATCAAATGGAAGAGACACAACTCAATTGTGTATTTCAGATGCTGTCACATATCATAACCTCATCATCTGCAGAGAGAAACTGCCACTCAGAATACACACATAAATAAGGACGTAAAGACATCAGAGGATTTTGAAGATATTTCACCGGAACTTGGTCTTCATTACATCTGTATCGTGTTCACCGTCAATTGTTATTTATTAATGTATTCAGCTAACAACTGTTATTAGATCACTGTCATTTTTGCTACAATTTGTCATGTCAATAAAAAATAAAAGTACCTAAATGACACAACATGCTGTAAAAAAAAAAAAAAAAGTAAAACGCAAATTGAGGCAACAAGATATAAGACCAGGCAGTTAGGGGGCTAAAAAACAATATTAATAAATACTATATAAAAATAATAGTAATAATAGTAATATTAATAATATGAAGATACTAATATACTAATATTAATGAAAATAAATATTGTTGAAAAGGTTATTTATACCACCATTAAGGTCCTATATAGCACTTTCAAAGCATGGTTCTTTATGGAACCTTATAAAAATGGTTCTACTTAGCACCAACAAGGGTTCTGCTGTTGTTATAAGCCGAAGAACCCTAATTTGGTACTGTTTAGGACCACTTTTCTTAAGAGTGTAGAATAATACTAAAAGGCCTTTTACTACAAAAAAAAGTATAACCTCACAGAAGGCACATAGTAGACTGAGTGCAATTTAGTAATTCATGTATCAAATATGAAACATGCCTTTTAGCACTTTTGGGGAAAATCATTAAAATGGTGTACACTCACATAAGATGAAGACTAAGATGTGTCAGTCTTTTAAAAATAGCTAGGCTACTTTATACTCGACACATTCATAAAGGCTGTTGGCATTAAAATGCCCAGATATGAAATCCTATTGCTGGGATTGATGAGTGCACCTTTAACTTAATTTCAAAATGAGCTTATATGTGCCCCCATCCAACTTGACTCATATAAAGATGCTGTCTTTGCTTTGGTCGATATGGCGGCCACCTTGGACTATTAGTGCTCTGGATGCAGTTCCCAATGCTTATACTGGGATAAAGTGAAGTATTCAGCTGATCGTGTGATCTAACACGTCGGCCCCCATAAGGCAGTCCTCCATGTAAATTATAGCAGCTGAATTTCTTATAGGCCTTTAATCAGACTGTAACTGAAACGGCAATTTCTGGTGATGGAAAAACGAAATGAAATGAAGTGCGTTCCCATAGGAAACAGTGGCGAGTGAGTGTGTGTCTTTCTGTCGCCGCCTGTCTGTGTGTTTCAGCAGCGCATCACCTGATCGCTCTGATGCTGCGCTGTGATTGGCCGCTGTCACTTTCTTATGTTTGCCAGTCTCTGTTTTTGATGCTTGCTGTGTGTGCGCGTGCTGCAGGGACCTGCACTGTCCACCACTCTCAGAATATCTGAACTTAAATTCTCATTAAAGGCTGCTGACAACAGGATTTGTTTTCTGTTTGTAATATTATTTTTGTGCGGACTGCAAAATGACAATAAGATCGGACCGAGACCATGCACAACATTATCGGCCGCGGATGTCCTGCCTTAAAAAGGTAAAGTTTTTTTTTTTTTAAAGCAAAGTAAGCAAGTGGTGATTTATTTAGTGTGTTGATCTATTATTGATCAATTAACTCACTTTTAAAGACCATATATGCTTTATAATTAGCAATTTGTCTCATTGTTCATTCTGTTTGCTGTTGCAAATATAGGCTACCCCAATATGCCCTGCCTGGTAGAGTTTCATAAATTCATACATTTACCTGACTTTCCAACACTTATTTTTTTAATGATATAATAATAACAACTGTAATATGTGATTCTAACAGTGTCATGATTAAAATGGAAACCAAAAACTCTCATAGAATATCCAAATATATAACTAGGCCTATTTTTTATTTGATTTTATTGTTGTTTCTTGATTCTGTGTTTATTCTTAGCTTCTGGGAGAGATCTTATTCATTGAAGAGATTCGCTCTAAAAGAGCTTTCTGATTCAAATCCAATTAGCCTGGCATCATGCCACATCTGACAGCTTGCCTTAAGAATGGCTCTCAACTTCAAAGGTCATGCATGCTGCCATAGTACAGAAGTGTCAAACCCATTTTAGGTAAAAACTGTTACCTGTAACAAAAATGTATTTTAGTTGTTACTCTTGCAGAGCTCATGTACAGTACATGCTTACAAATGCAATATCAAAATGTCCATTAGGGAATAGTAATCAAACATAACGATACAATGTTAATTAAAGTAATAACAAAGAAAAAATGGCAACACTTAAATTGGACAAGTTCTTTTTTGAATATTGACAAATTATTCAGCAAGATTCACAGACAAAAAGGTTCAGTGTTTTTTATTTAGGTCAACAGGCCCTTCCCTGCTGACTTATAATGAATAAACTTGATTTTTTATGGGTTTATACATCTATAGCATGAAAACTATTAACAAATATTTAATGCCACACACTTTGGGAAAATAAACAGGCAAATTCTTGAGAAAAAGAAAGGTAATTGTTTAACTGCGTCACTTTTTTTTCCGTCTTTGAAACCCCTGCCATAGCACAACATCTACTGGAAAAATGATATTTATAATTATGCAGGATTTGTATTATTTTAAATATTTGTACATTTATTTTGTAAGGAAATCTATTGGTATGTGGGTCCACATGTACAACTGAAACTCATTATGAAATGTGACAAAGTCACGGCTGATTTTCACCGCTTCAGCTAAATATAGCTGTTATGAACCCTGTTTCCTGCATTGAACTTCAAAAGTTGTGACACTGCCCTTTCTTGAGCATTGTATTGTGTCCTTTAGCACTTTCATCTATATATTAACTTCTTTATATATTAAATATTAAGCTTTCATATATTAAACAAACTTCCTGAATTTCACAGCTGGAGGCCATAGTGGTTCAGATGCAGGACCCATCGACTGGAGTGAAGGGATCAGAACAGAAGCTAAATGTTACAACCATTCCCCATGCCATCGCTGGTGAGTTTGTAATGGAGTCTTGCTGAATCTCAACACTGTTCACAGATCACCATGTATTGTATACTGTACATTCCCTTTCGGTCTATATACAGACACAAGCAATGTGCTGCCAGATCATAATCTGACGGCACTGGCTATATACAGCAGACTTCAATTGGATGAGATCTTTACTACTTTAGGCTCCAAAGTTGCTCTTTAATCTCTGCAACGGTTGTCTGCATCTTACATTTAACTGGGTCTTATAGTAATAAGCTTGAGATTTATAAAACACAAATGTTCAAAATGCAAGAAAATTGTTATAAATATTTTCATTTCATCACAATTTAGTGTTGGGCCATACACTGACATGCTTAATGAGTTGTTTGTAATGTAATGTAATAATTTAATTTAATTTTCACACTTCATTACTTGATGTGCTATTTTTAGAGTTGTCATGATGTTGTCAAGTTTCTGCTTGTCTGACAGGTCAGGACATTGTTGCATGGATCTCCAAACATATGAACGTGGACAATGATGGTAACTGTGAAAATTTGTTCTTTTGAATAATTAATGGTCTGAAAAAATATCCTTTAAATGTGTTTGAATACATTACTCAGCACAATAATATTCTTGAATGCCCTCTGGCAGAGGCTCAAGCATTTGGTACAATGTTAGCGGCATTCGGGTACATCTACCCTCTGCAGGACCACAAAAAGCTTGTCCTCAAACCAGATGGCAGTTTGTACCGCTTTCAGGTAATTGTGTCAGTAGACCTTGTGTCTTTAAAAATGTTTTAATAGTGGTGCATAGTAATCAGGTGACCTTTTCCCTCTGTCTAGACCCCCTATTTCTGGCCTGTGCAGAAACTGAAAGCTGAGGACACTGATTACGGTTTGTAATATTCCGCCTATTCACAAACATCTGGCTGCAGAAGGAAAAAACATATCACATAAAGAATTTATAACACATTTTATGAAGTGCGATTTATAATTACAATTTAAAATGAATCTGGATATGAAAAGCTGCTGACCAGAGGTCTTTCATTTACCCATTTAAAGAGACATGCTTGTATGTCACCATCTCCTAATAAAAGTGTTTTCTGTCACTAAAGCAATCTATCTGGCAAAGAGAAACATTCGAAAAAAGGGAGTACTTGATGCTTATGAACAGGTACGTAAAAGTATTAATTTGATTACTCATTAGTGAAGCTATTATTTTAAATCATTTTAAAGTCAGCATGAAATAGACTTTGCGATAGTCTTTTCTTCCCTATTGTGATGTATATATCCGAGTGAAACTGCTTCTCAAACAAGAAAAAGTGTTGGGCAGGACTTGATTTTGTCCATTGGGAATTGATTGAATAGTTGGATGGTTGTGGTTTTCTATTGCTGTGCAAACAACGTCATCAGAGAAGAGATGAGATGTCACTACAAGAGGGTGGGAAAGTTATTTTGATTAAAGATTACGAGGGCACATGAATAAAAAAAAAAAAAATGATGTGAACAGATAAATCATTTATAATAAATACTGCTATATTTCATAAAAAAACACGAATTGTCAAAGAAAATACATTGGAGGGAAACATATTATAGAAAAAGAAAACAATTTAGGGCGGGACTTCTATTCATAAGTTGTTCATTGAATGGAGGCAGATCTGAATGTGAGCTTGCAGTTGATTGTACGAAAGGGCCGGGGTTTAAAGGCATACTATGCAGTTTCCGTTTTTCTCAAACAGCGACCCCTAGAGTCGCTGTGGAGTACTTGTATTTAACGTTACTGTCGTAAATACAACTCACGCAGAGCCGTCTCTGCACTCTTCCGACCGCGCTTTCTTTGTTTTCTTCGTCGACTCTGCCACGATTCACGTCTGAAATGCGTGCTACTGTCTTCCATAGAGGCTGCTTCACATGTTGTTGATGTATGTGACGTCGAGCCGTAAAGCAAGTCGTGATTCTCGCGAGATTTGTCGAGGCGCCACCTCTCAAACTTGCATTGCTGGTTTTTCCAGCGGCGTCTCCCCCCCCCCCCCCACCCCCCAACCCTTGCTATCAGGATGATTCGCCCTACTACGACTTCGTTTACCATCAAAATTATTTCAAAGCTGTTATATTAAGGTACAAATCTTGCATAGTGTGCCTTTAAACTACCTAATTATTGGAGATGTCTTACATACGTCACCAGAGAGAAGTCTGTCGCTTCACTGTAACTTTGAGCTATGACATTTTGATAAAAAATTACAGGCTCAATAAATAAATAAATAAACACATAAATGGGTGAATCGTTCACAATAGGCTTTATGCCGAATGTCACATGAACAAACAGGAAAACAGGTCTCAACACATCCGCTTGTTGGAGAAAGTGTTAATGGCAGTATGAACTGACCGGCGATATCTGACTTTTAAGGTAATCAGCTAACCTAGTAGCTAGTTACTTTTATTGTTTGTGTTTTATTCACATTTTAATATTCGAATGTTAGTGAGAAGAAGGAAATTAAAAAAACTTTTAGATCGGTACATCGGTAATTCTCATTTTTGGCAGCTCCTTTGAAGGCGTCTTGAGGAAAACAGCTTAATATTTAACCAAGCACATACAAAATAAAGACCTAGACCGGACGTGATGCAACCTGTTTTACTGAATGTGAATTTCCATTTCCTGTTGACTTTAATGACATTATAAAGCAACATTTTTGTGCATTTTTACAGGAGGAATACAACAAACTCCACAATTGGATGAACCACAAATGGGATTTTATTGTGATGCAAGCTAAAGAGCAGTACCAGTGAGTTTCTATACTCTTTTGCTGTCTTAGTTACTACTTCTTCAGTCTTTTCAGTGTCCATCAGCCATATTTCTGTCATGTGGTTTGTCCTTTTACTTCCTTTACTGTGATTCTGTAGGACTATATCATGTTATTAGTGCTTGCTTGATTTAATTGTGTTCTGTTTTTCAAGGGCTGGGAAGTTGCGTCAGAAGGCAGACAGAGTTGTGTTTGACTGTCAGGAGAGAGCCTACTGGATTGTCCACAGGCCTCCAGTAAGTGGTTGGCAGAAGCTGCTAGTATACAGTTGCTTTGAAGACACTATGATGAGGATACAGTTTCTTTTCTTATGTGTGTCTACAGCCACAAACACACAGTGCTATGGATGTCCTGGATCGTCATATTGACCCTATTGCAGAGGAGGTAACTGGTGAGTTTCCATGTGAGCCCTCAAAAGTCACCACACTAACTCATCCAGAGCATCAATAATGATCATTTGATTAGTCTGCTAACCATCACCATGGCCATTATGAAGTTTAAAGGGTACCAAAAATGAAAATGCTGTCATTTTCAAACCGGTATGACTTTCTTTAATCTGTAGAACATAAAAAAAGCTATTTTGACTGTTAGGAACCAAAAGGCATTGAACCCAATTGACATCTATTCTGTGGACAAAAACAAAGCAAAACAATACATGGAGACAATTCTCAAAATATCCTGTTTTATTTTCCACTGGAGAAATATAGTCATACAATTTTGGTACAGCATGAGGGTGAGTTGGGTGAACTATCCCTTTAAATGCTTATGTTACTATGGGAGGGACTCCATAGGCAAGACTACTGAACGCAGTGTGGTTTGAAAGGCTCTTACTATAGAGCCGATTAGCAGTGTGTCTGTCTCAGTCCTGGGCTGGCCATGAAGATTCTCTCACAATCTTCTTTGCGATTTAAGAGGATTTTTGACCTGCTGATCTTTCGAGGAAAACCCCTTTACCCACCGACTCTTCCCCCTCATAGGGCCTGTTGGAAATACACAAGGGCAGCTTATCATTGTATTACTGTTTTGCTGCTGCTGCTGTGGATAACTTAGAAATATAACATTTATTTTAAACTCGGAATGAAACATTGCACACTGAGCAGAGGACCTGTTGGAATGTGAATAGATTGTAATGATATGATATTACACTTTGATGTATTAATAGGATAGTTCACCCAAAAATGAAAATTCGCTTTCATGTTGTTTCAGATTTGTATGACTTTCTCTCTTCTGGGGAACACAAAAGTTATTTTGAAGAATGAATAAATGAATGAACTGTTTTTGTCCAAGTAATAAAAAGTCAATGGGATCCAAAACAACACTGGACTCTATTGACTTGTATGAGACATTTCTCAGAATATCTTCTTTTACTGTATGTTCCACTTAAGAAGGAAATTCATACAGGTTTGGAACAACATGAGAGTTGGTAAATGATGACAGAATTTTAATTTAATTTAAAATGCATAAAGTCATTGAATAAGTCACATTACTGTTGAAAAGTTTGGGGTGAGTAAGAAAGTACAGAAATTAACACGTTTAAAGAAATCAGTACTTTTATTCAGAAAGAGTGCATTAAAATGATCCAAAGTGACGATTAATACATTTATAATGTTACAAAAAATGCTGTTCATTTGAACTTCCTATTAATCAAAGAATCCTGAAAAAAAGATTATCACAGTTTACAACAAATATTAAACAGCACAACTATTGATAATAATAAGAAATGTTTGTTGGGCAGCAAATCATCACATTAGAATGATTTCTGAAGGATCATGTGACACTGAAGACTGGAGTAATGATGCAGAAAATTCAGCTTTGCATCACAGGAATAAATAAATCATTTAAAAATGTATTAAAATAGAAAAGAGATATTTTAAATTCCAATAATATATCACAGTATTACTGTATTATTGTAACCTTGGTGAGCATAAGAGTCTTCTTTCAAAAACCTTCGAACAGTTGTGTATCTGTCATGATCAATCATAATAATATTATGTAACCTTATAATATGTGGTGTATATAACTCTATTTGACTGCTTTGAGAGATAAGACTGTGAATCTGTTGGTGTGACTGTTTCTTTTTCTCTCTTTCCTTTCCACGCAGATTTGTACTAATACGTCTTCAGTTTTCAAGATGATTCCTATACACACACACACACACACACACACACACACACACACACACACACACACACACACACACACACACACACACATGAGAGAGAGCACAAACTATCCTTTCCTTCCTTGAATATCATTCAAACGCTCAGAAATACTATATGAACAAGTGTGTATATATAGTGTGCCACAGTATTTCCCTTTTTTACATACCTTGAGCATCACTTCAGGCCATTACATTGACTGCTCCTTTAATTTTTCCTTGAAATTTAGACTGTGGCTATATGTAGTTGCTTGTGCTTGTTTGTGTTTGGCAAGATACTTTGTAGGCATCACACATATACTGTATATCACCTGTGTTTGGCAGAATAGCATGTTGTGTGTGGACTTGTGGTGTCTTATCGGAAACATTTCGTAACATGTAACAGGATGTTGTTTCTCCATCTTTTTCAGAAAAAACCCTATGATTATTATAGAAGAATCGTAAGTGACATTGATTCTTTACCCACATTTAGAGAACTGGTTTTATTTTATTTAATGATTTTGATTAATTGGTTCTAACTGTATATTTTAGATAATCTACACACAACAGGCAATCATGAGGTCAAGGGTCAAGTCTACAGTATCTCTTGGAGCGTAAGTCAAAATTAGCCTACCAAAACAGAGCAGTTGCCGCTATCAATTTTAGTTGTCACCTAAATGTGCTTCATGGGCTTTTCTTCTAAATATCTTTTTCTTTGCATTCAGCCTGGTCAAGTATATGGCGACATTTATGAACCATGACCCGTTCCTCGTCCCCTGCCTCCCTAGTAATCCCTGGCAAACGGATGATGACGCTTTTTGGGAGCTGAACATGGCAGAGTAAGATTCCCTGAGAGCTTTCTAAATGAATTATAGTTAAATTCATTCATTTTAAAGGTACACTATATAACTTTGTTTTGTTCAATGTTTACAAAAGTTATATAATGAGCTAGTGCATCATAAATCCATCTTCCAAACTGTGTTTTTGTCAGTACGCCTACAATAAGTGTTCATATTTGGACTATTTTAGACCGGGCGGTACGACAGCCGCTGTAGAGTAGCCTAGTCATATACATAAACAGAGAGAAGAAGCTCCGGCTATAATATTATTCCGCAAGACGTTGCAGTTTTGTTTATTAAAGGTTTAGTTCACCCAAAAATGAATATTAATTAGTCACCCTCATGTCGTTCCAAACCAGTAAGACTTTCGATCATCTTTTAGATGAAATCTGAGAGCTTTCTGTCCCTCCATTGACAGTCTACACAACTACCACTTTCAAGCCCCAGAAAGGTACTAAAGACACCTTAGACTGTCAATGGAGGGACAGAAAGCTCTCAGATTTCATCAAAAAGATCTTCTTTGCGAAGATGAGCGAAAGTCTTACGGGTTTGGAATGACATGAGGGTGAGTAAATTAATGACAGAATTTTCATTTTTGGGTGAACTATAAACTTTAACCACTAGAGTGCCAAAAGTTACAGTGTACCTTTATATCACTTTGGTGTATTATATTTTTTACAGTGCTGAAGCTCCGACAAAGATGAGAGTGGAGCGCTGGTCCTTTAGCTTCTGGGAGTTGCTCAGTGACCCACGGGGCCGTGCAGACTTCAAGGTTTTCCTAAAGAAGGAATTCAGTGGTTTGTGAATATTTAATTAATGCTTTGACTAATAGTTGGTATGAAGAAAACATTTTATATTAGGATCATTATCTATCATACCTGTCAAACAAATGATTTAGACCACTTTTGTGAACTGGATCAACTGAGACATCAGACTCAAAAGAACACCTTTGAGGATTACTTTTATGGTGTCATTTTTGTATTATTTATGTACTATTATAGTATTTATTAATATTTAGAATTAGCTTTTATTTTTATATTTTAGTTGTCATTTTAATTTTAATCATTTTGTTATGTGCTTTTGTCATTTCTATTATTTTTTTTAAATTCTAATTAGTTTTTATTTATATCTATTTGGATTTTTTGAGTAATTTAAGTACTCATTTTATTTCAGTTGCATTTAAAAGTTTTGTTTAAAATTTGTAAGTTTATGTAATAGTTATTTTATTTTATTTCAGCTTTATGTCAATTAATAAACGGTTTTAATAGTTTTACAGGTCCAGTGCTTATTTACTTTCATTTTATATCATTATAATTTATATGTTTGTGAAACAAAATGAATTTCCTTTTTTTTTAGGCAAACTATTTAAATTAGTAATTGAATATGTTTTTCTTCTTTTCATTTTCACTGCAGGTGAGAATCTGGCTTTCTGGGAAGCCGCTGAGGAGTTGAAATGGGGCACAGCAGCTTCTATGTCAGAGAAAGCCGAACACATTTTCAAGTCAGATACACATTATTTTTGCACATTATTGCTTTACATGTATTTTTCATGTCAGGCCTCCATTTCTCAGCATTTTTTATTTTTTTATAGAACCTTTTTGGCCCCGGGAGCACCACGCTGGATCAATATTGATGGCAGGACAATGGGTATTACAGTAAAGGGCCTGGAGCATCCTCACCGATATGTGCTGGACGGTGCTCAGACCCACATCTTCATGCTGATGAAAAAGGTGCGATTGTATTCTCACCTCTGTTTTTGGGATGGCCACTTGCATTCTGTATGTTTTGTAATAGAGATGAAATGGTATGAAATTTCATATTGCGATTATAGTGACAAAAATAATCACGTTATCAATATTACCACGGTATTGATAAAATGTGCTGGAAATGTAAAAAAAGTACTGATACACACACTAACAATCATTTGACCAAATTTTATATTGAAAACCAACAAACAATAAATAAAATAATTACCAGCGCTGTACAATTTTTGGTTTAAAAAATAATAACTTTAAATGAACTTGGTTGGGTGACTTATGACATAACATTATTATTTACTAACATGATCTACATGTTCAAATTAAGTTTTATAAAATGAGAAACCTCGCACTTTAGCCTTTAAATCATTATTAATAATAGGGATAAGTAAAATGAGAAATGATTAGGTATTTTATTTGCTCTGTGAATAATTCTAGACACCGTATTATCCAAATTGTTTCGATTTTTAGAATGCACATTAGCTTATTTTTCATCAACTGGTTAACATTTACAACAGTGCATGAAATATTTGCATTGGTCTGAACAAAAGCGCTAGACAGGATGAATAAAAATTAAAATCCACTCTCTGACAGTAGTTGGCACTTATGGAACAGCAGAAACAGAGCTGCTGTTTCCCTGGAATGGCTGTACACAAACCACAAGACTAGGTTGTAAAGGTTGTCCAAAGTTGTCCACTTTGGTCCATTCTAATGGTTTCGAAAGGGCTTTATAAATAAGAGTTGAGTTGAGTGGTCTTCCGTCATGTTTTCACACAAAGCGAAATCCACGCTGGATGCTGCGTCTTTGTGAGACTTGCTAACTTAAAGGTAGGGTAGGCAATTTTTAGGGTAGGCAACACTTTATGTTATACTGGGTGGAACTCTCTTCACATCCTGATAGCAATCAAAAATAGATGTGGGTATAAATATTAAAACTAGTGCCGCCAATTGACTAAAATAAATAACTAGATTATTCACACATTTTTTTCTGTGATTAATCACGATTAATCGCAATTAAAAATACGTTCGTTTTTAATATACATTTTTAGAAGGTTTAATATTTTATAATGTAATAATTTCACAGTAAATCACCAAATTAATGTAGAAACAGCATAAAGACAGTAGCCTATTTTAAATACTTGTTTAAAGGGATACCACTTTTTTTGGAAATAGGCTAATTTTACAACTCCCCCAGAGTTAAACAGTTGAGTTTTACCGTTTTCGAATCCATTCAGCCGAACTCCGGGTCTGGCAGTACCACTTTTAGCATAGCTTAGCATAGATCATTGAATCGGACATGACCGTTAGCATCTCTCTCAAAAAAATGACCAAAGAGTTTTGATATTAATCAAGAAACTTTGCTGCCGTACCATGAGTCCAGCATGCGTAATGATATGACGCAGCGCCTGATAATAGGTCTAATAAGTTAGACAAACTTAGTACCGGTCACGTTGGAAGTTACTGAGCTGGGGACTATTATCAGGCGCTGCGTCATATCATTACGCCTGCTGGACTCATGGTACGGCAGCAAAGTTTCTTGATTATTACACAGGAATGAGAGTATAGTTCCTAGCCATATCAGCCTAGAAAATCGCAACTTTACATTTTCCGTCGGTCTTAGTACACGATGTAACTACAGAAGAGTCAAGTTTTAAATAGGAAAAATATCGAAACTCTTTGGTCATTTTTTTGAGAGAGATGCTAATGGTCTTGTCCGATTCAATGATCTATGCTAAGCTATGCTAAAAGTGGTACCGCCAGACCCAGAGTTCGGCTGAATGGATTCAAAAACGGTAAAACTCAACTGTTTAACTCTGGGGGGAGTTGTAAAAGGAGCCTATTTCCCAAAAAAAGTGGAGTATCTCTTTAAGGGCATCTTTTTATGAATGAAGGCCAGTATCACTGATACTAATAAAGTTATTGATGCCTCAATGAAATTGTTTTCTTTTTATAATGTTAAACATTAATTATAGCTATTCAACAGTGTAATTGAAAGCTATAATTTTTTTAAGCATTTGTTAGGCTTTAAAAAATAGCAATTTTTAATTTAAGTGAACTTAAAACAATCCTCACATAAACCCATAATTTACCTGTGCCCTGTGAAATATACAGAAATTGAATAAAGTTATCAAACTGTTTGCACTGCATAAATTTTGAATTAAATGTAGATTAATCCTTATTAAAAACCCATTAAATAAATCTGCAGCAGTCAGGTGGAACAAGAGCGAGCTCTTTAAGCGTTGATTATTATTGTAATGTTATGTGCTTTGAGACATAAGGTTATTTAACGCCATCTCTCTTGACGCTTTGAAGACTCTGCCGTGCCCGTTCTTGTCGCTGTTGCTAGGCTCTCTGAAATTGCCTACCCTACCTTTAACGCTGTACAGTATTTACCGCAAGTCTCTTCAAATCGTGGTATTGTTTAATGATAATTAAAATATGAAACGGTAATACTAACTGTCGAGATTATCCATTATCATGGTTTATCATCAAACTGGTAACTGCTTCATCTCTACTTAGTAATTGTAACTTTCGCATGAATTTGTTTAAAAAAAAAGCTGCACACTGGACATTTCTGAACTCTGTATTTGTCATTTAGGATACCTTTTATCGCTACCTGAAGTCACCAGTTTATAAGGAAATGCAGAAAAAGGCCATTTCACCAGTACCACACACTTTCTCGTAAGTCAGTTTTTTTGTGTGTGTATATGCGTTTTCACCCTTAATTCATCCTCTTCTGCTAGTAAATTCTGCTACTGATTGTCTTTATTGCAATTTCTACACAACAATTCACCAGTCATTTCAGAAATATAAAACATGTCATCAAACCAGCAGTATTTTGCCATAAAAAGACCTGTTCTCCCCCATTTAGTGATACCCAGCTGCAGCAAAACGCCAGTAGCCGCCGGGACAGCATCAGCCCCATCGTCACCTGGCAGAAGGAGCAGGAAGAGAAAGCGAAGGCAGAAGCTGCAGCTGGACCCATAGACATTAAAAAACTGATGGCCAGCAAACTAGATCGCAAATAGAAAGAGACAAAGGTACATGCTGGAAAATGCTTTACTTAATAATCTGACTACCGGTAATTAAAAGAGACCCATAAAATGTTTCATGATTTTTACATGTACATATCAATACAAAGTCTCACATTGAGCTAAACTTACAGACTTGCTACCAAATATATAAAAATAACAGTAAAACATGACAGCTGTGTACATATCACTGCCGAATAGCTAGTTCCAATCATTTGTATTGCTGCATCCAAATATGTTTTTGTAGCTGGCTAAATTCTGTAACAAAATGTCATATTCTCGGGTTAAATTATACACGTGGACGACTGCTGTGAAATGCGCTGCTTTTTCAATCACATTTGTTTTTGCACAGTGATTTTTCATCCAACAGAGATTGCATTACCTTCAGTTGCTGTTCATATAGCAGTTTCCCATTATCGTGTGAACATGTTTTGTATGTGTGCAGTAGTCGTGGCGATACCTGTATCTCTTACTGTAAAACAATAAAAGACAGCATGTTCATTGGTGCAGTATTGTATGCTGGTTGTAACAGTGCTCGCAGTGTTGGAGAAGCTTACGTTTCTTATTTCAAATGAATTAATTACAAAGCTACGTACAAAAGCCCTTTTATACAATTTTCTAACCATTACTTAAAAAGTTTAAAAAAAGTTAAAAATAAATAAATCCCATTCAACTTTTTCTTATGCTAACCAAAAAAATTTTAAATTAAATATACACAACATCTTAATAAGGGTAACTAACTGAGGATATAGAGCTAAACTATACATTTACACCTAAATGTATCCTATATTGTGCTTCTGATTCACTTAACATATTTAATCAGAATAAAATAATTAAAAGCCACTAAATAATAGATAATGTGCTTGATAAATACAAAGATGTAATTGTAATGTTCATTTAATCTTTCCCTTTTTATTAATGCTTTGCATTGCAATTTCTCTTTATATTATGTGATTTTGAAAGAATAAGCAATACAGGACACAGTTGTTACATTTCCAAATGTATTTTAAATATTATTTATACATAGTGTTGTACGCGGTTAAAAAAAACAACTTTATAAAAGTTTATTTGGCCATGCCAGAAAGCCAGCCTAATTTAAAGAGAGAAGGGGCTGCGGACTCCTCGTCTTGATCTGCTAACTGCCTGAAGAGATTTCCTGGCCGGAAACTGTCCTGTGGAGCAGAAGCAGAGGAGGGAGCCACCTAAAAAACAAAAAAACATATATATATTAATTGCCTTAAAAATGGATTTGCATCTCACAGCAATTACAGAGCTTTGAATAGTTTTTCACATTTAGAGCCACAAATTGTCACCACAAGCAGAAGATTTAGCAGGTTTAAAGCCAGTGGAGAAATCTGTAACTGCATGATGCTTGTTTGCTTATGATACAGAGGTATTAAACTCAAGTGCTCAATGTATCAGTTGCATTTGATTGCTGCTATGCCACGCGTTTCATTCGCAAAGCATATCAGCTGATGCAATCAGAGTGAATCAAGTCCTAGTCAAGTAAATCCAAAACTATGCACTGCAAGCTCACTGCAAAAAATGAAGTAGCACCACGCAATATGACGTCACCTATCGCCTTGAGATCCAGCAGCTCTTCTGCTAGGCCACGTAAAACTGGGAGCATTGGTAGAAAGTGGCTCATTTGAAAAGGCATGATAACATAAAACACCAACTGAAGTCTTTTTTCAATAAAAATCAATAACATAACATAAAATCATAACAAATGCTTAACCAACCTACCAGTGATCTAGTGACATCCGCTCCATGTGTGGCTGAATTAGTCTTTCGAGAGCTTGTCATACTCAGTGGCAGCAAACCAAACCTTGAGGGGGGAGGAATGTATAATTATATATTTAAATATACCAAATTAAATATTTAAAAATAGAATGAATTAAAAACTAAATAAATGGATGAAATTATTATATTTAACGAAAATAATTTCATTAAAATATAATAAAAAACAAAATATAAATGAGAAATTCAATTTGAAAAAGTATAATTTTACTTATCTAAAAGCAAATATGAAGTTTCTAACATAAAATATATTTGTATTATCTTGTACGATAATGAAGCACGCAGCATGACAGCAATTAACTAGCCATAAATATATATATAACAATGAGTTAAACAGTGTGAAGGGCCAGACAAGAGCTTTATACTCACCGGATCTGGCTGCTAGCCAAAGGAAGGATGTTGTATGGTTCCTGAGAGTTGATGTTGTTGGTCCTAGAGGTAAACTGCTTCTCTGTGCCAGTCAACAATCCTAAAAGCACCTAAAAAAAACCCCACAAAACACTGTTCAATACAAAAAAGACGACAAACACAATGCCAATCTAAATAAGACCAGGCAAATTGAAATGTGTAAAACAGGGTTAGTGGGAGATAAATGGCAATGCTTACAGAAGTCCTTTGTGAGAGTCGGTTCAGGTTGCTGTTCAGATGTGGAGTGAAAACATCCAGGTCAAATGGATCAATGTGACTTTCCAGGGAGTCACAGACCTGCTGGATCCTTTAACAAACAGCAAGAATGAAGGAAATGTGTAAGAGGTCTGCCGTTCAGGCGTAAGCTATTTTTGGTGTAATCGGTTGTGCTTTGTTTTAAAGTTGGAAGGTCAAGTCACGCTATGATTGTGTTTTTATGACAGATCATTGCTGTTACTTCCTACTGAAAACTTGTGCCCATCCCTAGCTTGTGAGGAGGTTACCTTGGGTCTTGGTGAGAGCGGGAACTCCTACCCTCTTCAAGACGGGACCCTAGAGTGGCACTGAGATACCGAAGGTCAAACAACAGCTGCAAAGCTCTGTTCTGGGTCATGGGGAGGCCTGCATCCTAGAGAGAGACAGGGAGGAAAGAACGGCATGAGACAGAACAATAGACATTTGGTTTTTGGAATTATTCCATTACACAACAGTGAATAAAAAGCAACAATGGAAGAATAAGATCTCCTTGAATCACCTTGCTCTGTGTGTTCTGAGTGAGTCTTTCATACTCACTCACCACCTGGTCTAGACAACTCCGCAAGATGTCCAACAGAGTGACCTTTGGTAACGCGTGACCTCCAACCCTATTGACCTCAAGGCACAAATGGAAGAGTAACGACTGAACATACCATGCTGGCTGTAAAGAGAGAGAGAGAGAGAGAGAGAGAGAGAGAGAGAGAGAGAAAAAAAAAGGGAAAACAATTATTTTACAATTAGTATAAAGACATCCTTTCTATTTCATAAAACACTGTGCAATAATACATAATCCAGGGGGCCACAAGGGGGTGCTAGGGAGTCCGCAAAAAATAAATATATCGATAGCCTCATAGCATAATTGCCTAAGTCATATTTCAATGTTTTTGAAAAACAAGACAAGTTTTGCAGCAGTGGTAGGACAATAAAGTTAGGCAGATATCACAATTTGGCCAAAAAATGACTTAGGCAATTATGCTATGAGGCTAACGATATTGTAGGACTTATTAATTAAATAAAGATTTACAAAATTGGATAACAGTATTAACTGCTATTATTCTATTCTGTAAAAATAAGAACATATTAATAATACCACAAATAAATAAATATGCACTTATGTGCAAGAAATATGAACATGTATTTATTTCTTTCATAAGTATATTTGTTTATCTTTCATTAGATGGGTTGCTATACATTTAAGGAGGTGATGCCTTAAAAGGGGATCATCATATTTGAGATTTGGCACTGAAAAGTTTGAAAACTCAGTATACAATAAGGTATAAAAATTGTGTAGCCCACATTTGGTCTCCTTAATGTATATATTAAAGTATTCAAGTTAATAATATTAATAAAAGGAGAAATGTAGCTGTTACCTGCACAGGAAGGCGTATTTTGGACATTATACTGTTGCCTGACTCTGTTTCTTCCGGTATTTCAAGTTCCTCCCAATTAGTTGCAGTACCCAGGATGGATCCAGCAGTTCCTGCATGGAGAGTCGCAGCAAAGCTGCCCACAAGTGCCTGAAATGCATTTTTAATTATTCAATTTTATTGAAGAATATAAGCATTCAAAAGTGAAAAGATATATGCCTTAAATATGTACTCGGCATAAAAATTTTATCGTCAAGCATTATCAAGCTGGCGAATGAAGTCTGTTGATTTCCTGTCCTCAGAAAGTTTCGTATTGTCTTCATAATCTTACCCTGGTGAGTGCCGAGCTCCAGATCCCATAGGCCTCCATGCTGCAGGAAAGAAGTTCCTCTTTCAGACAGCTCCACTTAGCCTGAGCTGGGCTGACGTCCGCTGCCTTGGCTGTGCTCCCTTTGCCCAACTTCTTGCCCTGTCGTGGAGTGCCTCTGCTCACCGGATCCATGCCTCCCTGCTTTCCCAGGATGCACTGTTTCAGACTAGGACACAGTTCCCCCATTGACTGGCATAGTCTGGCCATAAAGAGCACTGAACTTAAATGGCTGGGGCTGCTGGTCTGATTCTGGGCATTAGTGAGCTCAGCACGAACGCTGGCGAGGACATCCCTCACGCATGCCAGGCAGTGCTCTCTAAGAATGTCCTCCACTGCTCCAGCATCCATAAAGCGGTTAATAGGAGAGCTAGTCGTCACTGGGACCGTCTTTGAAGGCTCCTTGCCATTTTCCTCCGAGGGCAAGTAGTGCTGCAGATCATCTAGTTTGGCTTTGAGCTTGGAGTCCAGGGAGGAGCAGAAGGTCTGAACGCAGGGGGTGAGGGCCTGGGTCTTCATGGACAGGCCGCTCTTCTGCTGCGGGCTGCGTTGTGCTACACTCACCCAGGCTGTGTCGCTGAGCAGGTCGCCTTGAGACTCGGACCACAGGAAAGCTGCAACGTCACTCTCATACTGCGCCCCGCGGCTGAAAGTCCCAGCTGTGGCTTGACCCTGCAGATCCCGCAGGGCTGAAGACAAGAACTGTCTGGAGCTGCTGGAGATCCCTTCTGTGCCCTCCTGCGTGATCGCCTAGAGAGAGATCAAGGGTACATGGGTGCAGGAGGAGACGGGTTACCTTATATAAACTCAAGGTTTAGAGAGATAACTGACACCGCAACTTGGATGACAAGGCATGGTATTAACATTCAATCTCAGGTGATTCGATCACAAGAAGACAGCGGTAATTACAGGTGTAAAGGGGTTCCAAAACATGTATATTAAAGGTGCAGTGTGTAAATTTTAAAGGCATCTAGTGGTGAGGTTGCGAATTGCAACCAACAGAAGTTGCAATCAGCAGAGAGTAGCCAGTTAAGCAATGTTTCATTACAAAGATAAAGTAAGAAATTATGTTTACTTAATTATTCAGTAAAACGAAATGTTATTGCGAATATTATTGTTACTTGTTTTATTCGCTGACTTTAGCTAGTTTCTTCGCACGAAGAACAGCAGTGACGAAACGCGTTTGTCCGTTTAGGGCTACTGTAGAAACATGACGGCGCAAAATGGCGACTTAACATGTACGAGGACCCGCGGTGTGTGTAGATAGAAACTGCTTATTCTAAGGTAATAAAAACATAACGGTTCATTATATAATGTCTTTATACACCACTGAAAACATAGTTATGTATATGATTATATTGCATTTCTGTCAACAGATCCTCCTAAATATTACAAAGTGCACCTTTAATATAAATATATATATTTTTATATACATTACATCTTCAGATTATTTTACATTACATACACTACAGTTCAAAAGTCTGGGGTCAATAAGAAATATTAATCAGTAAGTACACTTTAAATTGACCAAAAATGAAAAGACTTTTTCACAGTTACAAAAGATTTCTATTTAAAATAAATGCTGTTTCTTCTGTTCATTAAATGTATCACGGTTTTCATAAAAATATTAAGCAGCGCAACTGTTTTAAGCATTAATAATAATAATAATAATAATAATAACAAATGCTTCTTGAGCAGCAAATGATCATATTAGAATGATTTCTGAAGGATCATGTGACACTGAAGACTGGAGTAATGCTGCTGATAATTCAGCTTTGACATCACAGGAATAAATTACATTTTAAAATATTGTCAAATAGAAAACAGTTATTTTAAATTGTAATATTTTTTTCACAATATTACTGTTTTTACTGTATTTTTTTATCAAATAAATGCAGCCTTGGTGAGCATACAAAATAATTATTTCAAAAACATTTTAAAAAATCTTACTGGCCCCAAAATTTGAAGGCTAGTGTACATAAATACAATACTAATAATATTATACAATTACTATAATAATATTGTAATATTTTATACAATTTACACACAATATATAGAGCATATTATAATCATGAATGTATCTTCAGCATTTAATTTGGACATTGGGAAAGATGTTTTTCTTGTTCATTCAAAGAACTAAAAAAACTGCACAAATATTATCAAGATAGTATTCTAATAATTAGATAAACAGTCTTTTTTTAATATCTATATATTTGTGTGCCTTATTAACATGTAGTACCATAATGACATGGTGAATTAAGTATATAGTCAGATACCCTTCTCTTGAAATCTTTTCACTGGTGGTTAGAATGGCAAACTTTCTCACCTGAATACCTGCATTGGGATCACCCAATATAGGTTAACTTCAGGTGTAAACACATCAGACCAGTTAAACTGGTTAAATCAGTTATGAATACCTGAAGTCTCTGCAGGAAGAGCTGCTGCAAAAGGTCATCCCACAAAGCCAGAGGTCGTTCGAGGAGGGACAGACACACAGTACTCCAGTGTTGACTGATGGACTCGCTGCTGAGCAGTTCCCACACGGCATCTCGAATCGCAGCCAGACCCTTTAGACTCTTCACGTAGACCAGAAGGCTGCTGACTCCACTGCGGATATCCTCCTTACAGCTATTACAAGAAAATTGAGCATATAAAACAAATCATTTGAGAAATGTAAATGAACGTTTGTAGGAGGGACATACGTATCGATCCACTGCTGCAGAGTGTCTCTGAGCTGCTCCCTCTGTATAGGCTGCGCTAGTGTCCGAAGGACAGGCTGGAAGTTCATCACTGAAGGGGGGAGGTATTTAAACCAGCTTCCTGTGCTCATCTCCTTGTCCAGGACCTTCTTATCTTTCCCTGGATTTCACAGAATATCACAAAGGTTCTTTTAGGCAAAGTTATTTAGACAATGTAAAAGAACAAGGTGTCAGGCTGGCTCGCACAGTGACCCTGAGGGTCATAAATGAACTTTTCCATTAAAGAGGCCCCTTGTAATTGATTTCCAAGGACATTTGTTACCTTTATAAGGGTAATTTTTATTAACTTATTAAATGTATCTGTGTTGACTTTTATGTCAGATACGTAGGCCTGGTTTCACAGACAGGGCTTAGATTAAGCCAGGATTAGGCCTTAGTTCAATTAGGACATTTAAAGCTATAATGGAGGATTTTTTACTTCCGGGTGGATCACCTATACTATTGGTCCTCCTAATTGTCAATCATTCTGGTGAATCAATCAAACTTATTCAAAAAGTGGAGAGGGCGGGTCTTATCTAAAATTCGGAAAGATCCTCCACTATACCTTTAAGTAGCTTTTATAAAGTGCCTTAGAAAAAAACATTACTGATGTGCATCTTGAGACAAAACAATGGCACTGATACATTTTAAGATATGCCAGTGCAAGTGGCTTTCAGCTAAAAGAGCTCAAACATGCATTTTAGTCTGGGACTAATTTAAACCTTGTCTGTGAAACCATGGGATAAAGTTTAAATGACACTGTAAGACACTGTGAAATGAATCTCTTAATTACATCGTATCTGCACTTTGTTATTTATGATGATAGCAGGATTTGCAAGAATTCAGTCAGCGAGCAAGCGCACTGAACAAAACTCCTTATCTGAGACCAATCTAAACACCTTTAATTGGCCATTGCACTCGTAAGCTCGAGCAGAAGAGAAACGTGTGATTGGTTATAATGGTCAATGCAAAGAAATGTGTAGAAAGAAATCTGATACAACGTGAGCAGATCTAATTTTAATGCCGCAATCAACACTTTTCATTCATTTTCACATTTCACGTTAACCAAGGCAGCTGTAATAGATTTAGCTTATTGTGCAGGGACATTTTTTTACCCCCTTATCTTGAATTTGGGGGGTAGTTTTGTCTCTTTTGGTGGCATTTTTGCCCCATTCATTTCTAACATTGCTGACCCCTTAAGCATCCCAACCTAATGGTAAAATGGAAATCTCACCAGAGGATGTGTTGGAGGTCACATTCTCCAAGGTGGTAAAAAGCAGGCCACAGCCCAAACCGGTATCGGACACTTGGCCCTCCGGAGGCACATAAAACACAGCGTACGCCTGATACAGAGTGGTGACCAGCAGCTCCACCAAAGAACAAACCTGTGCTTTAACACCAGCACCTAAGAGAGGGACAGCAGCATCACATCTGTATAAAGAACAACCATGTGCAAATGTAATGATATATTCTAATCAACCAAATAAAAGAGAACAAGCTTAACTATTCATAAGCCAAAAGGTTATTCATATTATCAAGGTTATTCACCGTGCTGGGGCTGATTGAGCAGTTGCTGAATGGATGCTTTCCTAGCCAGCAGGAAATCAGCAAGAGCCTGTCGAGGGGAGCTGTCCTCCAGGAGCATGGTGGAGACCAGCGCTTCAGCGATCGCTTGATCAGACACCGCCCTGCCCCGCAGCACAGACTTACTGTCCAATAAGATTGTAGACCTACAAATAAAAGGCAGGTAGATTTAGGTAAGAGCAATAAACTCATCTAAAAGATGCATTTTGACAGCCTATAATGTAGTACAGTGTACCTGAAATGACCTGCAGCTGCGACCTGACGCACCAGGATGGGGAAGCGAGAGAGGACGGGGCTGTATTGATGCCCTCCGCCCTCCAGGTGTAGCTGGCTGTGAAGGTGACAGCACAGCAGGTAGAGCTGTGTGGCCTGCAGGTACTGCGAGGACTCCATTGCGCTCCAGACCCGCTCAGGGATTTCCAGAAGGAGCTTTATCTGTGACGCCATCGTATAGAATTTTTCCTGGGACTGTTTCTGACCCTGCCAGGAATAAAAATACATCTAATGAGCATTTAACAAGTGAACTCTGACTTTGGGATTTATTGTACACTGATAGAAACTGGGGTTATGTCTTTTTTTTTCGGTGAACGAACGAATGAAAACTATTGAATTGCCACAACTGTCAAAAATCTAATCCAAATATATCACTTGGATATTGAGTCAACACTGTAAGATTTTATTTTTGACAGTTGTGGCAATTCAATAGAGTTTTCATTTCATAACAAATATCTGACATATTGAATTTGTATCTGACGGTGACCCATATCGATTGACTAGAAAAGGAAAGCAGCACCCAAACATAGGGGAATATCTCTGACGAAGCTGAATAAAAGAAGTCAGAATAAATACAAAAAAAAACGTGACATTTTCTGCATGCTGTTTGTTTTGTCCCCGTACTCCAGAATGAGAGCTTTACCTCTGCTTTGCCGCTGGACTGAGGGGCGTGTTTCGCCTGCTTTAGTTTGTGACAGTACCGGTACATGTCCTGGATGGACTGAACGACACTTTCCGAGCACTGTCTCATCTCACCGATAGTGTCAGCAGCATCGATCAAATCCCGGTAACGTTCACCGACCATCTGTCGAAGTTCCTCCTTTTTATGCTCTATCTCTCCGCGCACTTTCCTCTCGATCGCACGGATCTCATCCGTACCGTACCGTTCAAATAAAACGATGGGGTCTTTAATTTCTGAAACCCGAAGAGACTGGGCCGGTACCGTAGCCATCTCTTTAAAACTGAGCAGAGAACTGCTGAAATAAAACCCGGAAGCACGAACAGCTCTCCTTCCACGTAAACAAAGGGTCAGAGGTCATTATGAAGTGACACAGCGACCCCTTTAGTGGATGTTTGGTACTACAACATACATGGTATGTTGTTTTCGCTACAACCACACACACACACACACACACCGGTAGGGGAGAGTGGGGTGAGTTGTGCCAGTTTTTACTCAAAGTGACTTTAAAGTGAGGCCATGGCAGTAATGCCTTCAACTTAAGGATGTACATATATTTCAGGATGTGGTGCATCCCTGAGAACAATAACTTTGGATCTGAAATAAATTATTTCAGAAATATAGCTCTTGGGAAAAAAGTGGTCTCATGGCACAACTTCCCCCTGGTGCGGGGGAAGTTGTGCCTTTGGGGGAATACATTGGGGGTAAATTGTGCCAGTGATTTCTGAAGTAAAACAGAACATTTTAATGTTATGAACCGTAATGCTATATGAAAGCAAGATAAATTCAATACAAAATTACTCATTTAAGGTTTATTTAGATATTGTCCCCCTGGAATACCATAGCATGCGTTTTTCCTACTATGGTCAATTGCATAGGGATTTTGTATTGAACATAACTCTGGATTTACAGTGTCATAGAGACAAGGGGGCGGGCTCATTTTACTTAGACGACCAATCAGTCTCTCAGGATCATTGTGAAGCTATCAAGCTACGCCCTAGCAACCATTTAGAGCACCATAGCAACACAATATATGATATTTGTGAATCATTTCAGGCAAAAAGGCTTTGGCAATAGATGCCTGTTGACATAGCGCTGTCTGTCAATTATGTAACATATAAGAATAAAGTGACTAGGCTCATTTCTAAAGATCCTATTGTGACATAGGCCACTTAAAAAAGGAATAAAACTTCTCTTTAATTACATAGTGCAAACTCAAAACTGAAATCAGTGTTAGCTAAATTAAACAAATAGCAGGCAGGCCTAAGTCAAACAATGATGAGGCATGCCCATCTCCTCACTTCTCAAGATTATCCCCTGTGAGTATGTAGGTCTAGGTGGTCTGGATCTGGCACAACTTAACCCAGGCCCTTTGGCACAAATCACCCCAGACCCACAAGTTTGAAAAACTAGCATGATCCAGCAGTTAAGAGCTAACATCATGCTAACTGTATAGACTCATTGTGTAGCCTACTAAAGCACTAAAACATGTGTGAAATGTTTTCAAGCTTGTCTATAATTGTTCAGACACTACAATCAAAAAACCTTAATCATAGAAATTTTACTTTGAAAGGGAAAAAACAGTTTTTTTTGCATTAAAATGTGCTTAACTCTCATGCCATGTGTCTCTCTTCTTTGGAGGATGAGTAAAATTGATTGCTTTTCAAAATTATGTGGTCACATGACCAATTTCTTCTATGGTTTTCCAGAAACAAGGGGTGGAACCTCTTCCCCCCGGCACAAATCACCCCACTCTCCCCTATTATATATAGAAATATAAATAAAATAAATAAATATATAAATATATAAATAAATAGAAATATCACCCTTCAGGTAGAATATATATATATATATATATGTGTGTGTGTGTGTGTGTGTGTGTGTGTGCTTAGAACATATAACAATTTCAGGGGAATGCACGGTAGAAAATGTCATTACATTACAAAAAAATAAAAATCACAATGTGAGTTGCTGGAGGTAGAGTGGTGTATTGGTGTATTATTTTGGCTGCTAGATCCCTGTAGTTTTGTACAAGCATCGCACTTCCGCAAAATAATTTCAGAGGCTGAACAGCCTTTATGAGCAGCACAGTGACAGACAGGTGTAACGCCTTAACCCGGAAACACGACAGAGCAAAACAACAGGTGAGTGATCGAGAATCGTTCTAAAAGTTACACTAAGACGATTTATGAAAATGGAAATAAGATTATTAGGACGATTATACATTATTTTAGATTATATACGATTAATATACCTGAGGTTGAAGTGCGGTCTTTGATTTTCATAATATTGGTAATTGTAAGATTAACTGCCTACTTTAAAAGCGAACGATAAAATATTTAAGGATTAATAAAAGTGTTAAGCGAATGAATTTGAGCTCAATCTGTCGCTTTTAACTGAGTAAACGTATGAATGAGTACAACAATGGCGTGACTAGAAGCATGTCAGTTTCTCTTTTAATTTGTAATGTCTTAATTCACAATACACTCTTCTAAAGTTTAGAATATAGTTTATATCCTCGTTGTGATTAATCTAATTTCTTTTGTACGAAAGACTATTGAAAACAACTTCCTGCTTATTCAGGATGTAATTTGCCTACATTTGTGTATTGAACAGGTTGGTTTAGTTTATGGGCATCTGGGTTTTATTTTCTTAATTTCTGTTTTCAAAATATATGGCAACAGCATGTAATTAATATCGTCCCCTCCATTTAGGAATCTTCGTACCGAAGTCATGGACAAGAATATTCAACAGGATTTTGAGAACCAGTTCAATGATGTGGTCTCAAGACTACAATCAAAGAAGATGTTTCAGTCAGATTGGGACATTGTCTCCTTTGCAGTTTTCTTCATCTTTATAGGCAAGTTAAATTAAGTAAAAAAATGTGAAATGATGATACATAATTAAGAATCAATGTTAACACAATGTTAAATGTTCACAGGCATGGTCCTCTTGCTGGTTCTTTTGGTTCTCATCCGCTGCTGTTGTTGCTGCTGCTGCGATGAGAAGGTCAGATTTCTACTGTAATCTCACAGATTACGTATCTATAGATTCATGAAACAATACATGTCATGACAATTGTGGTAACAGCTACTGTTTCCACATTAAAGCCAAGAAGACAGAAGGTGGGCATCGACAATATGGGAATGGAGCCATGATTTTCCAGAAATGACGGGAACCACTACATTCAAATCACTCACAAAATAACAATTATGTGAATAGCTTTTTATATCACTTATGCCACCTAATCATTATTTATACTTGGAAAATGTAAATTTATAGAGGAAGAAAATATTTTAGGTAGATGCTTCCTTATAGGGGTGATAAAAGGCCAAACCTTTCCCAACTGTGTAAAAATGCTATTAATATTTACCCAGGACATCACATGACGGAAGTTGCGTTTGTCCATCACAGATTCCTGATCCACTTTATAGTTAAGCACTTTATAGCAACATTCCTGGATGAAATGAATGCAGGCCCTTAACAAACAGCCTTCATTGACATTTTCTTGTTTTTAAAGATCTTTTAATCTGAAACCTGGCTGTTACTGGTTATCCCAGATATCCCAGCCACTCAGCCAACACCTTGAGTTGAGTTTTTAGTGAATTTGTTTAGTCTTGACTTTTAAATCTGAAATGTAATCATTACAGAACTTACACACTTTCTGAAAATATATAAAAATGAAAATGGTTTACCTTACTGCTAAAAGCTTTTAGAAGAGGCAAACAGATTAAGCAATGTTTTATTTATGATAACGGACCAGGAAAAATGAGTATGAATGTTTTTTTTTTTACAATGTACCACCTTATTATAAAATGTAGACTTTGTAAACCAAAAATAAATCTATTTAAAAGATTCATTTCAGTGAAATTCAATGGCATTGAGCAAAACATTTTTCATTTGCCTACATCAATTTTTGAGAACTGGGACAAGAGCAAGGTAGTGTTCATAAAGTATGTTTATTGCACAGAATATTCCATATTAAGTGTGAAATATACATTAAAATAGCTTAGGTTTTACTTAAGCAATATTCAAATTGTCATGCATGAAATGAAATCAAAATTAGGACTCAAATTAAGTGCATTTAACATGAAATAAATAAAAATGTGGCAATAAATAAACAAGGCTGACAGTAGTAGAGTAAATGAACTACCAACACAGATAAACCCTTTCTGTAACAATCACTAACCCTGAACATTATCAGATAAATATCGATCAACATAATCATAGAATGATGATTATAAGATATCCTCAGGAATGTGTGAAGTTTTAATGGAATATGAAGCCCTGACATCTTTCAACGTTATCTGTCATTTAGTGTTAATATAATCATTCTACAGTTGAGTCATAGTGGCAAATACACTGTTGGTCATTTATGCACATTTATAAGCATATGATAATGGTCTCAATGCTTTTTTACTTTGCTGCATTGATGATAGTCCCTGGTATTAGATGAATAATGCTCAAGTGTTAAACTTACAAGCCCCTGGATTAAAAGTAACAAACACTGGTAAAAATGAGTTCGAAGGGATCTCTCAACAAATGAACTGGAATATTTTCACAGGCTTTGTGACAAATAAGAACAAAAGCATTGTGTATTGTCTAAAAACCTAAACACATTAGATGAGGTAAGCTTCAATATAGGCAATATTACTGACAAATAGTCAACACTGACAATGACAAATACTGCATTAACACAAAAAACACATCACTAAATACCTTCATCTAAAGAGCCTGTTTCAAATGAATGCATCCAGTCCATAAACTACGCAAACTATCTCTGCTGCGGTACACATACTGAACAAGAAGCACACAAAATGAATACATCAGTCATATAGTAAATTCACAATAGATCTCATGGAACTCGTTCACAGAAGTTTTTTTGTTCCTAGTACATCCTAAAGCATAATAATTATATCATTTTTTATTATCATTCACTCTAGAGTTTTGGTCAGATATAGCTTAAAACGGTCTGTAGTTCCAGAAACTAGAGAAGACAGAAATCTGCAAATAAAGGAAAGAAATGAACATTAGATAATCTAAAGTATTGATTACAGCATTCCATTCAGATCTGCTCCTATTGTGTCAAAATGTTTGCTTTGCTTTTTGCACCGGTTGAGCATTATAATCAATCTATCAACTTCAATGGTGAATCACAGGCCAATCATTAACAACCAGTGAGTTTTAACTGGACAGAGCCACATTTTACTTTACTGTTCAAAGTTTTGGGTCAGCAAGATTTTTGTAAAGCAATGAATACTGTTGTTCAGCAAGGATATATTAAATTGATCAAAAAGTTCAGTAAAAGACTTGTAATGTTACAAAAGATTTCCATTTCTTTTGGCTGCTGACAATTCAGTTGCACCATCACAGGAATAAAGTCACATTATATATAAACACACACAGTTGTAATCGAAATGATTCAACCCCCCTGAATAGAATCCCTCACAACAGCACACATCTGCAAACCAGGTGTTGTCTCAAGCACACCTGCAACTAATCAAGGGCTTCATTAGTTGCACCAGGTGTGCTTGAGCCAGAACACATACCTGAACTAGCTAGGTTTGTTGAGTGTCACGTTTGACTGCATGTTAGAAATGTGTCTAATGCCGAGGTCACACTGCACGATTTTCAAAGTAGTCGGGTCATTGTTCTTTTCACACTGCACGACTATATGGGGTAACAGCACGATGGATCGGCGACAGGAGGTTGCACACCGCATGACTTGAAAGAATCGCTGACAACTGTCTGGTCTGCAAACTATGTTTCACAACCAAACACACGAGATGTGTTAAAGAAATAACGCATGATCATGCGTGCGTGAGACCGAAATTGTTATTAAAAATGATAGCCTGCAAGAAGATTGTGATCCAAATTGTCTGTGCGCTGATTTGCAGCGAAAAAGAGAGAGAGAAAAAAAAAGAAGAGATTATGTAGGAGGAAATGGTTGGGGAGACGAGAGGAGCAAGGACTGTGTGTTCTGCAAAGAGATTTGGGGGTAAATAAATAAGTCAAAATGTGCTGCTGGTCAAGCAAATGTTTGTGCTTTGTTTTGGTTTGATATAATAGTAAATATATCTAGTAAAATACTGATATTCTGATCTATAACTCCTCCCCAAACATCCTTCTGTCCTGTTTCTTGCTCATTGGCTGTAGGTCATCGCCTATGTAGTTTTCAGTCAGAACACATTCACACAGCAGGATTTTGAATCGCCGACAGCTCCAGATACTTAGCATGCCAAATATCTCACAGGCAAGTCTTTCAGATCACGTCTTTGATAATTTACACTGCGCGATTGTCACTCGTGAACGAGCACCGATTTGCCTATGATTTCGGGCATTTGTCGGCGAGCGAAAAATCGGGCCTAAAATTGTTCAGTGTGAACTCGCCATAAGTCAAAAGAATGGTCCAAAAAGTTAAAGATAAGATATCATCGCCCTTCACAAACAAGGAACAGGATACAAAAATATTGCGAAGGGACAAAATGTTCCTAGAGACCCTGTTAGAAGCACAGTTTGCAAGTTCAAAGTTAAAGGAAACATGATTACGCTACCTGGACGGGGCAGAAAAAGAAAGCTGTCAACGGCTGCAACCAGATTTCTCAGAAGGCAGGTTCAGAAAAAACCCTCGAGTGACTGCAAAAGACCTGCAGCAAGACTTGGTGGCAACAGGTTTCAGCTTGCACAGTAAGACGCGTACTAAACGCATGCCAGAACTCCAAGACGTACACCACTACTGATCCAAAAGCACAAGAAAAGTCGGCTCCAATTTGCTCAAAATCATGTACATAAGCCACAGAAGTTTTGGGATTCTGTTCTGTGAAACAAAACTGGATCTTTTCGGCCCTATGGATCAACAGTAAGACTGGAGGAAGAAGAATGAAGCATATGCTGAAAAGAACACTGT
This sequence comes from Rutilus rutilus, assembly GCF_951802725.1. NCBI lineage: Eukaryota > Metazoa > Chordata > Actinopteri > Cypriniformes > Leuciscidae > Rutilus > Rutilus rutilus. The sequence continues at coordinate 39,214,245 of NC_140209.1, read as the reverse complement.
CTACAGTTCAGCTTGGTGATGCTCTGGGGCTGCTTTGGGAAACCTGCAGCGTGTGGAAGGCAAGATGGATTCATTGAAGTATCAGGAAATCCTAGGAGAAAACGTCATGCCGTCAGTGAGGAAGCTGAAGCTTGGGCGTCACTGGACCTTCCAACACGACAATGATCCCAAGCATACCTCAAATTCCACTAAGGCTTGGTTGCAGAAGGAGTCCTGGAAGATTCTACAGTGGCCATCACAGTCACCTGACTTGAACCCCATCGAAAATCTCTGGTGGGATTTGAAGGCGGCGGCTGCAGCACGCAAACCCAAGAATATTACTGAACTGGAGGCCATTGCTCACGAGGAATGGGCTAAGATTCCTCAGAAACGCTGCAAGAAGCTGGTGTCTGGTTATTCATCTCGTCTGCAGCAGGTCATAACAGCAAAATGGTGTTTTACTAAGTACTAAAGATGCTTGCCATGAAGGGGTTGAATAATTTTGAGAATGTGGAAGTCATTAAAAGTTGCATTTTAAGTTGAATTTGGGGAAACCACTTGAAACATTTGTTGTGTTGAGCCATTTCAATTACTTTTGTTTGATTTGTTCAGTGCAAACAGCTGAAAGTCTTTAAATTTTGCCAATAAACCTTAAGTGCTGTATTTTAAATGCACATTTTAAATAGTAATAATAATTCACAATATTACTGTTTTTACTGTGTTTTTCTGACCCCAAACTTTCAAATGCTTTTGAATGTTTGACTTTTATGTTCACTGGTATACTAAAATGAGTGCTGAAGAAATACCACCAGACACATTTCACTCAAAAACATGCTTGAAAATCATTGTTGGTCATTTTTAACTATCCTAGTAATTCTATCAAAATTCTTAAAGGTCCCATTGCATGAAAATTTCACTTTATGAGGTTTTTTAACCTTAATATGAGTTTCCCTAGCCTGCCTATGGTCCCCCGGTGGCTAGACGTTTTGATGGGTGTAAACCAAGCCCTGGGTATTTTTGAGAAAATGAAAGCTCAGACGGGTGAATCTAGAAATCTTCCCCTTATGTCGTCATAAGGGGAAAAGGTTACCTCCCCTTTCTCTTCTTTGCCCGCAAAAAGAATTTGGCCCGCCCATGAGAAAATGAGCTGTGCGAGCGCAATATTGGTTTTTCCTCGAGAGACATCATGGCTTGCAAACGAGCGAAGCATGGCAGTTGCTCAGTGTTTGGATGTACAAATGAACACAAAAGTATTTTTTTAGTTCCTTCATCCGAGCCTCTGAAGAACCAGTGGGTTATGTGAATTTCTGAGGTGTAATTGTTCAAGTTCAGACAGATAATCTTTCTCTCAAAGTCGTTCAATACTGTTTATGCATCAGTAAATCAAGCCAGTGACTAAACGATCAACTTCACGTCGTTTCTCTTAGTAGGATGAAAATAATCTTACTTAAACTGTGATTAATATATATACAGAAATCGGTCAAAGAACAATCCCTTTCCAATCGCCCAAGCTGTCAATCACACAGCGCGAGTTTATCTGGACACTTGCCAAAACTCGTTGTGAAATCAATGACGCTGTTACACTGCACAACGAAGCTCTTACTGTACTTACCTCATGTTTGCATTAGTGAAACCATTAGTGAGAGTGCAGAAACTGCATTGCAATGATAAGATCTTCATTCACGCAATCAACAGGCTGTCATCTGCTCAATGCTCATCACAGCAACCTTTTATGTGATGGGAATAGATCTAAATACTTAAACTTCTCACGATTCGTTAATCCCGATGGCTGTAATAGTAAAAAACGTGTAATAGTAAAAGTTTTCGAGAGAGTTCCACATGTAATGCTAGATATTTCATATGCCAGCATGTCAGCCAATCACAGCAGTGGGCGTTTACACTGAAGTCTCACAGCAGACACGCCCCTTCAAACAGAGCGTTCAAATCAGAGGCTAAAAATCAGGCTAGGAAATATGCCTTTTATTTCTAAATTAAAAACTTTTTATCTAAAAAAACATTATAACATTATAAGGGCACCCCAGGACACATTCAACATGCAATGGGACCTTTAATCTTTAAAAGTAATAATAGCAAATGATAATATATCTATTAATATTATTATTTGCTATTATTACCATAACTGTTAATCTTGATAGAATTACAATGATCGTTAAAAATGTGATTACAATATATGGGTAATTGTCAACAATTGTTATTTTTGCAATAATCGTTCAGCCCCAATTCTAAACTGCCAAGTGTCTCTGATAGCAACCTGATGTCATTCTGTTACCATGCGATGTTCTTAAATTGTGACAGTGCAGTTGAGATTATATTTGTTCCCGTATCAACAGGCCACACCCACCTTATCTTTGAGCTGCTGACAGAGCTGCAGGGAAATGGTGAAAAACACCAGTGTGTCATTCAGCCATGGCACTACACACTCCACCTTATGGATGTGGCTCACCTCGAACTTGGTGTTGTTGTATTCGCTTGAGGAGAAAATAAAATAAGAGAAAATGACGTAAAACCTTCATCAAACAGACTGTTTAAAAAGAGCAGAATGACACTGTTACGATTACTGATGATTACAATTATGATACTGTATGAGACTGACTGCTGGTGTTGCAGCATGAAAACAGGAAATGTGATAAGCACTTACAACATTGCTCCTGGATTATGCACTACTGAGCTTCCTGCTGATTTGAAGTTCTAACAGAAAACAAAATGATGCATTTTAAAACAGACATTCATGTTAAGCATGACTGTAAAAGACATGCAAACTAGTTGTTTTCATATTCAGTGCTTATTTTCAGATGTCTTGATACCTTAGTACTGTTAGGCTGCATCACATGTAATTGATACACGGTCAGACACAGTTTACTGAGATTGATATAGAAGTTCACCATCACATCCCCAGGCATTGGAGGTGTGAACATTTTCTAGAAAGAACAGGAGAAATGTTCATAACAGCACATGGAGTATCCACATTTAAATAGTTGAAGATCCACATACGAACCATCAGGCCGCTGGCTGCGAGCTCAGGAAGAGTCATGCTGGCCGGGGTCGTGAGTCTGTTACGGGCTCGGGTCAACTGAAGCATTATCGCATCCATGAGCTGAAACACACATGATGCCAAGTGCAGTTGTACTTCGCATACAATACAAGTGGAAAATGTTAAGACTGTTTGTAAGGAAAGAATGTTCCCATTCCTGAATAACCTGTAGTGCACAACACCTTCAAACGTACTCATGAGAAAGTTTACCACATTAAGGAGACCAGGGGCCGGATTCAAGAAATAAAATTCTTCTTAACTGCTAAGTTAAGTTTTCAAAACTTAAGTTACGAATATTTCGTTTTCTCAAAAACATTTTTAGACAGGAACAAAAACAAGGCTGTGAGGGATTGAAGTACCAATCCCTGTTATGTTGTTTAGCAACATACCAATTGTTCAGCTGACGAAACGTCTTTTCGAAAAAGAAAAAAAAAAAGTTTTGAAAGTTGTGAGTTATAAAAATTATGTGATCTAGGACCTTTATTTAGTGCGTGCCATTGTAAAGACTGTAGATTTGTGTGAATCCGGTTCCTGGACAACAATAAGCAAAATTTGGTGACATGCAAATTCAACAGCTAGATGTTTTTACTGGTGAAAAACAAACCTTATTGACTTCAGCCCCAGTCTTAAAGTGATAACTCTCATCACGGCTGCTTAGTAACTGCAAGGCCTGATTCACATGGTTTCGGGCGTCCTGGATCTGAGGAGAGGCAGAATGCGTTTTAACAGCTATTTTTATGAGAGAATAATATCAAACCAAGGGAGAAAGAAACATTACCTGCTGCAATTTCCACTGTTTATCATCTCGGAATGCAAAATGCATGACTTGACTGCTTTTAGCGACTTTGATATTAATATCCTGCAAAGAAAAAGAATTGCCCATTTTATATAATAACAATAAAAAGTGAGGTGAGATAATAAACTAAACTGCATTGCAAGTGTCTTTGCAATTCCACTGGTTGACATCAAGTTGATCTTTTGATGAATTTAGACTCACACATTTAAAAAAAAACTCCAATTAATATACCAGAATCAAAACAGAGCCATTTCGGCTGAAAGCTGATTTCATTTCCATGATGTTGTTAAACATACAGCCTGAGTCAGAGCTTCCCCTTGTACCGTCAAGACTCCTTTAACCTGGTCCATCCTAACGAAAAAAATAAATAATCCTCAGATGTACACATTCCCATAAAACTTTATTCATACATTATTGTATTCTTGAAATCTAACATTAACCAAGCAGAGTGGACACATTTAATGGATCTTACGTTGAGCTGCCCAGAATGAAGTTCTCTTGTTTCAGTTGTCCTTCCAGACCTGGTGATGGCATTGAAAAACGCCTTGAAGCCTCCTTTGGGGAAAATCACACAAACACTATTATTAATGCACTTTGTTTTGCACAATTATACGGAATTAATTTGTCGTAAGCTATTTGGCTGAAGATACCTTCAAAATGTCCTGCAGCTGTTTCAGCACCGCATGCACCTCTTCTTTCAGCAGCCAAGTAAATTCCTCCTCCTAGAAACACAACTTGCCTTAATGAGGGTGAGTAAAACATGACTTTATGGCTATGTCTTTATGTATGACTTTCTTTCCTTTGTGGAACTCAAAAATAAAGATGATGGAGACTAAAACCCTCAGTCATCCTTCACTTTCACTGCATCTTTTTTTTTCTATACAGTTAAAGTCAATGGTGACTCAGGCTCCTATTCTGTCTAACATTTGTTTTAAGCAAAACAACAACAGAAGGGTTGTAAACAATTTCTGAGCGAATTATCCCTTTAATTCTGTTGCAATGCTGGGAGATGATACAGTGGCCAGTAGCAGCACACCGACATCAATACATAAACTGAACAGAGCAATGATAAGGCAGAACAAATCACTGTTTCGATTGTTTAATCATTCACACTGGGATGCATTTAAACTTTGTCCCTGGAGCTACGCTGCAAAATTGCACCAACAATCTCAGTCTGCATCGTAAAGAAATATGCACATATGCAACCTGAAATCTACAGCTGAATATATGGCTGTTCATAATAAAACCATAACGACTTCGCATGTCTGTAATGCATCTGGTCCATGTATTTAAACACAAATCAATCTCTCACCAGCACAGTCCTCTCTGCTTGACTCGCGGCGGTCATTTTCGCTAATTCAGACATAGAAGATAGCTCTGCTCCGAGCATTACAATTCAATAAAGCTGTCCAAAATCTGTTAAAAATGACGTGAGCAGTCAGCTATTTAGTGTGACGGGCTAGACGATCACACATAAACAATTAGGCTTTTGACACCGCCTCCTTTCTCCCAAACTTCCGGTTTGTGTAACCTTGAAATCTTCCGGTTTGGGGAGGATTAGTTGGAGCCTGGAGGATTTTCCATTTATTCAAAATCTGCTTGAATATTTATTTCTGTAAATTAAAAACAATAAATAATTACTATGTAATGGCATTGCAGTTTACATTTTTTTCCCACTTAGTTTTACTGCATTTTTGTGTAGTGTTGATGATTCCAAATGGCGTAACAAATTGTAGTTCGTAACGCAATAATCCATCATTACACATTTTAGTTATAATCTGACTAGTTTTTGGTTAATTTTAGATTACTTTTGACCTTATTTATCACATTGAATTGAACAAGATAATCTTGTACCATGTTAATATATAAATACGAAGAGAAAGAAAATATGCCATTATTTATTCCCAACATGAAGAAGTGCATTAAACATACGTCAGGTTTTCCCAAACTGGGAAATATATAATATATTAACTATATATAATATCTATAATAAACAATTATAATAAAAATGTGTTTGAAGCACAAAAGCCTTTCAAAGACATAGCAATATATAGTTAAATGACTTAGTGATAATTCAAATAGTGCTCATCAGGAGTTGATTCGATATACAATGTTGAGAAAACACTTCTTAAAAGTTAAATGATTTCTGTAAATCCAGTGGTCAAATGCTTTGTGGACTCTCAATTTTCCATGTAATATGGCCACATGACTAGTGGCTGGCCTGTGTGTGCAATTTTACAAAACCAGAAGACTTTCTGAATGTATGTACTCTAAGCAATATTTAAATTGAAAACAAATGATTGACTGCCATTGTGTGAATAATATGTAATCAATAAAAAGTAACTAGTCTGATTAAAAGTATATGTACATGTATGTATATATGGCGTGTATTATTATTGTTAAGAGTTATTCGTGAACAAAAAACAACAACATAATATGGACATGAAAGTTGGACTTTCTGTTTGTTTATTCAGAGGGTTCAGTTGACCGCACAAACAAAAAAGAAAAGGAATTTCACATTTACATGAAATTATAAATAACTCCGATTATAACACCAATACCTTCCTTGCACAACTGGAATCAAGTTGTCAGTATGTCATTACCAACTGTGTTTAAGCCACAAAAATCAAACCATTTACAGTAAATAAACCCATTAGCTAAGACAAAAGAACAGCATACAATATTAAGACACCATGTTTAATAAATTTAGTAGAGTCAAACTGAAAGCATGTCATTCCATGTGTTCGAATAACCCAACCCTTTCATGGGGATATATACAACGTCTTAATCTTGCAGAGTCCTTAGTAAATCACAAAATTCTCATCTATAATCAAGCATAATCAAAGTGTTTTTTTTTTTTTTTTTTTGGCAGAAAAACAATTTATAGAAAATTAATCACCCTGTATTTGTTTTGAGTTTTTAAACAAAATACCAAAATGACCAAATTATACACCACTTGTAATATAACTTAAAATAAACTAATGCAGACATAATTTAGGGGTAAAATGCAGCAATACTTGAAACTGTTTTACATTTTTCTTTCTAATGAGTCATAGCGGAAATTAAAATTTACAAGAAAATCAAAAGGCAACATATCAATTTGCCAGATGACTGGCTTGGACAAAATATGAGAAGCCCAATTTAAAAACGTAAAAAAAAAAAAAAAAAAAAAAAAAAACTTCAAATGTCAAAATTATTTGTTTCACAGCCCAGTTGAAGATCTGTGATACAAATCCGACCCTAAAGTAGTAAAGCTGGAAAACAAGTTGTTCCATTGCGGTCAAGACTCAATCTATTTTTAGGATTAACTTCACTGTAGATGAAAAATAATTTCAGGATCTTCTACTGAGTTACTGTTACACACCCAACTTAAAAAAAAAACACTGCATTTCTGATAAGGCAATAAAAACAAAAATCATTAACTAGTGAACAGGGGACCTCCAAAAACGAGAAAAAATTAAATAAAATGTACAGCCAAATTGCACCTGACATGATGATGATCTTTAGAGATAAAATAAATAAATACATCTATCTTATATGGGTATTAAGGCAATGCAGTGGCTTTTATCTTCGTCGTGCTCCTCAAGTCTGTTTGTGATCAGAACTTCATACTTTACAGATTTCTGAACATCGAAAATTACAACGTGGGAATTAATTTGTAAAGATATGAATGATAAATAAAAACCTAGCCTCTTCAAACAACGCTGCATTGTATGCAGTAGCCTTAACAAAATGCGGATATAATACACTGCACAGTCTATCATAAAAATAATCATTCGCAGGGAGTTTAATAACCTCCCATTGAGTGTACGTGCAGCAATATTACAGTCAGTGCAATGCTCAGATTAGGCTGCTAAAGAGATCCCATTATACATGGGAAAACATATCACTGGTGCCCAACAAAATTCATCAGCAGAGAAGAGAAAGACAGAGGAACAAAGAAGTAGGTGAGGTTTGTGGTCTAGGACATCTACAGGATTAGTGAATATAAGCTCTGTAGACTGCAGACATGTCATTGTCCGACTGGTCCAATGCTTTTGCTCTCTTGTACACCTGCAGAAGTATGAAATAATACATTACTTTAATGGAAGTATACACAGAAATTGCATTTAGCCCTTGAGAAAACATTTATGGTTTTAATGTTACTGATTATTTACATATAAGCTGATAAAGGGCATTTTATGGTCGATATTGATAAACAGCAAAAGTTTAAATTCAATGTTACTACTACACACCAAATAATATAAAAATAAACCACTAAAAAGATATTAATTTGGAGATTAGCTAATGATTACTTTTAAGCTTGTTGTTAAATTATTGGTGCTTTTCAATATGAACTTCAAAAGGTACAAAAGGTAATCAAATTGTAAAAATAGGGAAAATGAGCAGCACAATAAAATTTCCAATACACTCCAAAATAATCCATTCAGTTACCGAATGTGGTCTTACCTCATTTGCAGCAGCCGCCATTGGTGTTGGATGATTTACCGAATCTCCCATTGAAATGGCTAATCTCAGATCTTTCTGAATATGTTTCAGGTAGTAATCAGGTTTGAAGTTGCCCTGCAAGATATCTGCAAAGAAACAAATCAAATGATAAATTAATAAGGTAATTTTTTTTTTTTTTTATTTTTTAGGGCTGTCATGATTCCTCAATTAAATTTGAGTACTCGAATTGAAAAAATCCTCGATTGCAATTTACCCGTGTCGAGTAACCGCCAAAATACCAGAAGTGGAGCATTCTACAGACGAGAATCCCTGAACCACATTATTAGACCATTTTCAAAGGCTGCACGATGTATAAAAAACATTTAAAAACCATACTATAGCATAGTGCTATTGTGAATTCACAAAAGATGGGATTTAATTAAATAAATATGCTCTGCAGGTTTATTATTCATTTACAATGCGTGTAGATTACGTGCGTCTCAGAGCGGCTTCGTTCACAGTGAATGCTGCTCCACATCAACTGTTATCATTTACATGCGCATTTCTGCATATGCTGTGAGTTTAGGTTGCTTATAATGTTCATCTGGGAATGCAATGTGTGCCATTTCATCATTTTGTAAGGTAAATCACTTCTAAACTTACACAAACACAGGAGAACACATCAATAGTTTTCTAAAAATGCTAAACGTTCATCGTAATTTCAAAATAAAAGTTTAAATCTTCGCTCTGAGTTTGCATGTTTAATGTCCACATATTCTTGTTCAAGAAATTACAGTGGTTAAAAGTGGAAATTACAATTATCTGCTGGGTAAACTGCAACAACAACAATCACCCTGGTGCAGGCATGACTAGCATAACTAGTGACATAATACCCTGTATAATACATCATGGACATAAGATGATTGTTAATATGTATATTATGTATTTTAACAGTGTTGCTCTATAAAACCATATGATTACTTGCTTTTGATTCTTTATTTGAACCAATTATTATTGCCTCTATTATATATGTAGTTTAAGTCATTTTAAAGGCTTAGGTCTTAGCTTGGGTGTATTTTTATTACCTCAAATAAAAAATTATTACTTGATTTTTAAGATTTTATTTTGGGCGTTTTTGCCTTTTTTATATTAGGATAGGACACATAGTAGCTAGACAGGAAGAGAGAGAGAGAGAGAGAGAGAGAGAGAGAGAGAGAGAGAGAGAGAGAGAGAGAGAGAGAGAGAGAGAGAGAGAGAGAGAGAGAGAGAGAGAGAGAGAGAGAGAGAGAGAGAGAGAGAGAGAGAGAACAGGATCGGAAAGGTCCACGAGCTGGGACTCGAACTCAGGTCGCCCGAAGCGCAACGACGCTACATGTCGGCGCACTTGCCCACGAGGCTATTGGCGCCGACATGATTACTTGAGTTATCATCAAAATAATCGACTGATTACCAAAATAGTCGTTAGTGACAGCCTAATTTTAATAGTTCCAAAGGTTAAATTGTCAGTGTTGCATCTAGATTCTAATAGTTACTAATAGTCTAAAAGTTTTGCAACGTTCCTCAATTTTTTCGCAATGGATGACTAAATAGAGTTTGACTAAAGGTTACGATCTCCGAGCAGCACCATTTTCACGGTGAAAATGGTTAAAGGTAGGAGGATTCAAAGGCAGCAACTTACAACTTATAACTACTAGTAACTCTGTGACAACTACTATCATAAATGACTAGCATAAAGATCAACAAAATACTTAATTGTAATCACTTATGTTTAGTAGAATCTTTGAAACATTTAAAAGTAAACCTACTCTGGCATTTCTGGTCCACAAACGTGCTTGCCATTTGTCCGTGGCAAAGAATATCCAAGAATGTTTGTTGTGACTGTCCTGTGGCCTGCGCCAAGGTCAATCCCTCTGCGATGGTTGCCATGAAACTGCCTTGAACCATGTTAAGGATCAGCATCATTCTTGCAGCATTTCCTGCTTCCCCTGCTTCGTTGGAGAGGACAAAGTTAATATCATCACACAACATCAATCTCATACAGCCACACGCCACAAATGAAAGGCGGCAGTACCTATGAAGAAAGACGTCTTCCCCATTGCCTGGAAGCAGCTGCTACAATCTTCATAAACACTACGGTCTCCTGCAGCAACAATGACCAGCATACCGTCATTGGAAAGTTGCTGGCTGCCCGAAACTGGGGCTTCTAGGAATCTGCCGCCTCTGGACGTGATGACCTACAGATTCAAATGAACCTTAGTTACAGACTTCCTCCGTTCATATCCCGACAGACTCGTCTGGATGATGTTGGTTACCTGTGAGAGCTCTGTGATGGTTTCTGGATCAACCGTGGACATCTCCACGTAACATTTGCCTGGTCTGATTCCCTGTAGGACTCCACTAGGACCTAACACAAGCTGAACAGAAATAACACTGTATATGTAAACCAAAGAAAAGCAGCTTGACAGATTGAAAACAAAGAGAGCCATTTACAAAACATTGACCTACATCTCTGGCAGCTTTTGGGTCTGATACGCAGGAAAATGTGATGTCGCACATGGACACAACCTCTGCAGGCGTTCGTCCTAATCTGGCACCTTCTTGGATGAACAAATCACACTGCAGAACGAAAAACAAAAAAACAAGTTGAAAAATCATTCAAACTTAGTGTAACTTCAGAAAGCGACTATATTTAAACCCCTCTGTTTGTACCTTTTCTGCAGTGCGATTCCAAACGGTCACAACATGCCCCATCTTCAACAAATTAGAAACCACACCACTTCCCATCAGTCCTAGTCCAAGGAACCCTATCCTGTTGTGAAAACAAATAAACTACATTACAAACATTATAGGTACTGTCAGTATAACAATTTAAGTGAAGTTTAAATAGGAAATTAACTTAAATTTCAGATTCAGGCTACACCGTATTTTCTCTAAAATGAACCTGCTCATTAGAGTAATTTGTTTGTTAATCAAATTACACTGTTCGTGTAGAGCGCTTGTTTTTGCATGCAATCAAAACACGGCTCAGCAGAACACGGTGACATCAGCAGTACAGGAAGCTCTGTACAAACTGAAAACAGGTCTGGGGATTTTAAGAATGTAGAGTCACTGAAATGAAGATTGCGATCAGTGTTATTGTTAACAAAAACTATTACATTTTTTACCGAAATAAAGTACAAATATTGAAAGAATTTTTATTATTAATTATTATTATTAAAAATGAGAAATATTGCCTTGAAACCTAACTGAAATAAATTGAAGTATTAAAAATACAAAAAAAAAAAGCTACAAGATTTTACTAAAACGAACATTTTAAAATAAAAGCTCATTCAAAATATAAATGAACACTATATTAGTGTATAAATATTAAAATAACAATAGCCGCATTTCCATTACCCTGCAAATTGAAATTGCGAATTGAAAATATGCCCAATGAAAACACGTCAATTTCGCAAAAACTCCCATATATATCGCAAAAAAGTTTATACGCTCACATGAGGTGGTTTTTCAGGGCAATCGAATAAGGAATACAGTTTTTATTTTCGCATTTACAGGTCACCTGGCGTACGTAAAAGTTGATCATTCTTTAAAGAAGGCGCGGTATGTTTGGACAGAAGACGAGACAGTTCTTTGTTAAACTCATTAAAAGACAAAAGAATTACGGGAATACTGGATTCTAAACAAAGAAATGCCACAATTTATCAAGACATTGAAGCAGATAGGAGGGAGAAACACCTCATATGTGCCGCTCCCAAGAACGAGGGGCTTTCCTTGCCATTAATGTGTGGATAACACCTACGTCTCCTTAGATTCAAAATACGGTGGCTGGCATATACGTAAAGCTACCAACATCCGTTGCCATGATTTTTGGAAAGACTTATAGCGAGAGGGGGAAAAACCCGACGGTTTTGTTGCAGAACATCAGTTAATGGAAAAGCCACCATTTCGCAAGTTTTTTTATACTGGCATTTAGAAAATATCGCAAAAGTTTTGTGCAAACCTGTAATGTAAACGCGGCTACTGATCACGATTAACTGGAAAATTAATCAATTGCCTAAAATAGCACAGAATCCTGAATAAACCTTTATTTCTAAGTTTTTCACTTCAATGTGGCCCAATTTTCAGACCACTAAAAATATTATTCTTTTATTACCTTTTGTCTGTAGGAGTAATGCTGCCATTGATGGCTGTGCTGTCTGCTGCTTGAATAGATGTTGATCTTGTGTCCTTTTCAAAAATAAAACACAAAATTATTACAATTACTAAGCAATTCTAGCCGGCTAATTTATCAGGTTAAGCTGTGAATTTCTAGGCAGTGCTCACCTCCTCGATTATCTTTAAACGCTTGGTGATGGGCTCCATTGATGAAGCTGGCTGTAAGGAAAGGGGAGGGTTTTTTTTTTTGTAAATCAAAGTCTATTCAACATTCATTTCAGATTTTCTAGAAAGAGCAAAAAGTATTGCACTCAAAGGATCCTAGATACAAATTAAGGTGAAAACACCAAGTAGAGAGCCAGGGAAGGAAAACCAGGTGGAAACCCTTTGGCCCAACAGTCACAAATGATCTTAAGTGCATGTTATTTATTACTCTGCCAGCTTCCTGTAAGGATTGCACTTATATTATCCTCTGCTGTCATGTCACGCGGCTCATACTGCCATATCTGATGTGAGAGCCAGGAGCAAAGCCAGTGTTAGGAACTGAAAATCAAGTTATCATGCTCAGTCTCAGTTTAACTGAAACTTATACAGGGCAAGAAAACGGCTGACACAGCCTACATGAACATTTTTTGAGCAAAGCCTCAGGCAATTAAGATCTCAGTGTCTCCTTTTTGGAGATATAAATTTAAGATCAATTTGTTCTGACTGTGGCGCCTGAAAGCAAAAGGGCAGAAGGACAAGCAAGAAAGAAATGTTCCTCTGAGGAGGAAGTGCCAAGAGGAAAGGAAGAGTCATTTCAACAGTTTGCTAGAATAACTGGCACATGAACAGCAGCACAAGAGTAACTTGGTTGGGTGTCTCTGCTGGCTGAAAGCTGTATTTATGAGCAAAAATAACACAAACAGTAATATTGTGAAATGATTAAAATTCAAAATTACTTTTCTTTTTTAATATATTTTAAAATGTAATTTATTCCTGTGATGCAAAGCTGCATTTTTAGCATCATTACTCCAGTTTCACATAATCCTTCAGAAATCATTATAATATGACAATTTTCTGCTCAAGAAACATTTCTTAAATTTAAGGATTCTTTAATGAATAGAAAGCATTTATTTAGAGTAGAAATCTGTGACATTCTAAATGTTTTACTGTCAATTCTGATCAATTTAATGTGTTCTTGCTAAATGAAAGCATTTAAAAAAAAAAATCTTACTGACCCCAAATTGGAAGTGTAAATGTTAAGCCATGTGGAGTTCTGTAGTAAAACAACAAGTGTTCACTCTGGACCCTGACCACAGCCCAGACAAAGACCTTTTACACATGACTTCAAAACCATAGCCAAAAAATAGGTTAAGAAGTACACGTCAGCTCATGATTAGAGGGTCAACCAATAAGCTCAACAACAACATACTCTGTTCTGATAAGTAACAAATTCAGTACAACTGCCATGCTGCAGATTTGGCCAAATAGCATCGCCAGAAGCAGTTTGGGGGGAGGGAATTATTCAGAGATTATTAGAGCAGCCATTGTGTGCAATGTGCAAGAGACAGGGGTAAGGTTGCACTAACTAGAAAATCATTTAGCATCCCAGTAAAATTGTCTCCTTACCTTCTCAGACTGGCTGAGCAGAAAGTGATGGAAATGTGGGTCATCCTTTACTGGCTATAATGGAAGAGAGTTAAATTGGAAACTATTCTCCAAAGAGACTTACTGACCTGAGAGCCGTTTAATCTGCAACTAATTAAAGTGACATGGTGGAAGGTGCAACTATACAGTGAAGGAAAAAAATTAGGGTATTTTCACACCAGCTCAATTTAAGTGACTTAAAATAACCTTATTGGATGTGTTTGTGCAGTTGCTATGAAAATTCACAGCTGCGACTGCACCTAACTCCAACCAACCGTGGATAAGTCTTACTGCTAACTAAAAAAAAAAAAAGGGTATTTTATGTGAAGAACCCATAAAAGTGCAGAAACAAACTGTGAATGTAACCTACACTGCTCTCCCATTTGAATCCTGATACTGTTCCAGCGACCAGCCGTTGTACAGAGGATGGCTCTGGGTCAGAATCAGTCTGTTCCTTAAGGGAAAGAGAGACACATTCACCTTGTGTACAGAATGGCTTTATCTCATGAAACAAAGCCCTAAAATAGCTGCATCTCTACCCAGTCAAAAGTGACAAGGTGGATGCATTGGTCGCACTGCAAAAGATGACATCAGTCTCAATGAATGGGTGGGGGTCCCACTTGACAATTCCGATACCAAAACATACAATTGTAACCTGACTCCACAGCAGGTGCAGCAGCAAATGGCCTTAGCAAAGGACTTTGGTGAAGCTGACCAAAAAAAAAAAGTGTCAGGTTATGATCTAACCCTTGCCCTCCACAGTACCATTTAATGCTAAAGCATTATCTCCCAACCTTGTCCGACGAGCCACCCTTAAAGGCGTCTTCATCATCCTCTTCAATGATCTTCATTGGTTTAGCTGCTTTACGCCCTTTATCTGACTTGCTTTTGTCATCAGAGTGTGTCTGTAAAACAAAAAGTTTTATGCAACGTGAGCAATTATTGCTGAAACACTTCTACTACCTACAATTTTAAAGAACCTTTTTACACCTGGTACCAATGTATTCTGGGTGTCAATCATAACAAGTGGACAACATTAAATAAAGGTTTAGGTTTGTGATCTGATCGCTCAGATTCACAGGTAATCCTGGACAAAACAAATAATATAGTATAGTTAATAGTGGAACTTGACTAAACAAATGACAGACATTCTGTTCAAAACATCCTGTTTACAGTGAGATTTATATACTGTTCATTTTTATTTGAAAACAACAGCATACTGTCTCCGTGATATGCTTTTTAACAGTTACACACTGGTGTTTGCGAGTCGTGAATCTGATCCTCGAAATCTGCTCACAAGTGGTGACATTTAAAATGCACATTAATATCAGGAGTTAAAAAAGAAAAGAAAAAAAGTGATGCGTCTCGTGGTCTTGATGTCCGGTTACTAAGTGAAACCAGGCCCTTTAGAGTAACATTTTACCCCAAAATTAAAATGTACTCACTCTCATGTTGTTCGAAACCTGTATGACTTTCTTTCTTCTGTGGAACAGAGTTATTCTCAATGTTGGTAATGGTAACTAAACACTTTTGGTGCTCACTGACACCCATTATATGGACAAAAAAAGGACATCTCTCAAAATATCTAATTTTACATTCCGCAGATGAAAGAAAGTCAAAGGTTTTGAACAACATGAGGGTGAGTAAATTATCATTTTAATTTGAGCAAACTACCCCTTTAAAAACTAAAACAGCAGACCATGTGGTTCTTATAGGCCTTGTTGACACCTGGTATTAAGATGTGTTTGTCAATCCTATCACAAGTGGGCGGTGCTAAATAAATTAGTCTAAAACGTTTTAAACTGGTCCACTTTCAACAAATTCAACCAGATTGCTTTGGTAGTGTAGAGGCTCGTGTGATAGAACGTGTTCAAACAGACTGCCTACTCGCCTGATACATAATCATCGTGGGACGTGTTGAGAGAAAGCACACTAATTCAAATTTCACTGCATTTACCAAAACATGTTAATTACGGTTGAAATCGTAGCTGCTTTTTTTATTATTTTCATCCTTTCCCGATCCTCGTAATCTGCATAACACGAGCCGTTCAGTCAATAGTAATCATGTGCTCACGCGAAAGTGATGTACAGTGAGATGAAATAAGAGGGGAGCATCTTGAGGAAATATGAACAGTGGTCACATTTGAAATGCATTTAATACCAAACAGTATGCGTCTCACAGACCACTTGTGATGGAATCACTGAAAACCAATCATAATACCAGGTGGAAACAGGTCTTTGCAGGCAGGGTAGTTGACTTGTTCCAGTAACAGTTTTTGTTATGCCGGTTGAAAGTCTCTTCACATCCTGATAGCAATCACTAAGTTAAAGTGGTCTATATGTAGCCTACTGATTTGCATCTCGTCTGTGGAAGGCATAGGACCATAAAATGTTCGTCCAATCATTGTATTCGGTTTCGATACGATGCCCTACTTGCCTGTCAACGTATGTATTTTCATACCGCCGTGCACCCTCCTTGCGCAGACATCACACGTCATCAGCGCATTTCATGCTATGAGTTAGACAGACGTCAGTCACCAAGCAGCACTGCAACTGAGACAGCAGCCATAGTTCCTCCTGAACCAAAACAACGAGCTTATGCTGAGTTCACACCATAACTACTGTAATTTGGAAGAGACGGAAACCCGTGATGTTATACTCGGAGTGGTTTGTGACTCAAATCTATGCGTTTCAATGGCAACACAATCAACGCCGAAATGAATTTGCAGTACAGGTCAGAGCTCTTTAAGTTGTTTATGTTCATTATTATTGTAATGTTATATGCTTTGAGACATGAGGTAATTTAACGCAGTCTCTCTTGACACTTTTGTTTGCTCCTTGCTGTGCGTGTTCATGTGTTTTGGAGGAGGTGTGGCTTTGTAGAGCGCTCTGAAGGGAGGGTGGGATCTTATGCTTTCAAAACAATCTCTCCCAAAAAAATTACCTACCCTTCCTTTAAATTTGTGAACATACTAACCTGATCTTTCCCCTTGGCCTTCTTTAGGTACTCCTCAACTGCATCAACAGCCTGTTGGAAGCGCTTGCCTTTGTTTATCTTGATCATCTCCTCTTTGTGGGGGTGGTACGGCTTCAGCTGCTCTACCTTAATCCAGGCGCTAAAATGGCAACGCATATCAAAAGTCAACATCTGCTTGGTTTAAACTCTCAAAACCTCTGCAAACAAGAGGAAGCGATGGCTATAATTTTTACTCACTGATCTTCAGTCCCAAAGAACTTGACAAAGAAACATTTTTTGCCTCTTGGCTTTTTCAGATCCTTCGGAGGACTGACGACCTGAAAACACAATGGTTGGGGATTAGTAAATAAACATTATCCACAATAGTCTACTGATTCAGCAACTGTATCATAAGCTGCCTACATAAAACAATCTATTTACACATTTGAACGTTTAATTTGGAGCAGTTTTGCTTTGGTTGGATTAATAGCAACCAAAAACTCTTTTAAAATAGCTAGGTTTCGACCTTTATATGCATTATCCAACAGCTGACCACAGGAAAAACAAGTTCAACTCAATCGTTTACATGCACAGGTCTCACCTTTCCTGGCCAAGGTGGATAGCGTCCAAGCTTACCCCTGAAAATATATTGAGAGGAGAAATTAGTGTTTTAAATGACCGTGGCTCGATTGAGTTTTATTAAAAGAAAGCTATCGTGCCTCGAAACTAGCTAGCTAACGTTAGTGTAAAGCGTAACCCGTTTCGATCCCATCAGCAAACAACCATCTTAACTGCATTTAAACTTGTATTATATTTCGTATTCATATAAAAACACAGTTAAAAGTAAGTTGAAATCCCTCTGTAGCGTTAAACACACTAAGATTAAGTGTTTTCCTCCCCCAAAAAGCATGGAAAGTAATCGTTAGCGTGCATGCTAAGCTCTCTCGGTGTTTCAGTGTTTGGCTTGACGACACATAAACTGGGCCATATGCTCGATTTTTAACAAAACGTTTGATTGCAGCCACGATAATTTGTCTTCCACGTGCTCGAAAAGGTATTCAACTTCGACGTGAAATTAAATTGTAAAAAGTTAAATTTATTATCTCACCAAACCAGATCCCCGATCCTGAGATGCACGGTCGCCATCTTAAACTGTTAGTGAAAAACGTCGCACTGAATGCAGGGAATGAACACACCCACTACACCCATCACCCATCTAACGTTACCAGTACAAGCGACGCGACAAAGTAGGGCGCTCTCGTCTCATTAGTGTAGATGGGGATAGCTCTTTTAATTCATGTAACAGTTATCTCTAAACAGCTGGTCCTGGACATGAGAAGTTATACAAAGTTTAAAGTTCTCCAATGAGAATTCAGATAACCATCTTGAAGAGAAATATGAATTTACAACGGTAAGCTTTGAAAACGGAAACTGTTCAATTTGTTCCCCAGTCAAGTTTATTACATTAGTCAAAAATAGTTTAAAAACAGTTTAATTGGTCCGTATGTGGGTATTTATTTTTCTTCAAATCTTTAACTAAGCAAATAAAACTAGATTCATGTAAACCAATTAAAAGTTACATTAGATATTTACATAAAACCCCCAACATAATCAAGTTTTTTTCCCCAAAATTTATTGTAGGCCAATTTTGTAGAACACATTTGAGATGTAATGTGTGGTGAAAATCAATGTAAATATTAGGCTACTTGTGAATATTTTATTTATATTTATTTTTTATTTTGTCAAATTGTGTAAAAAGTGTGAAAATTACTAGCTATTTGTGTTTATTTAGGATAAAATGCTAGCTAAAAATTTAGCATTAGCCATTTAGCCATTTTATTCCAAACATTTCTATAAATGAAACTCCCAATGGCACGAAACACAATACAAATTGAGATGTCATGGAAATGGCACTGTTGTTATACTGGTTTACACAACAGTTTAACATAAACCTGCTCAGATTTAACGTTTTGCAGGTAAATTCAGACAATATCAGCTTTTGATAAAGCTCATGTGAAATTACAAAACTGCAGTTGTGGTCATAATCCACTTAAAGGTCAGATCATCAGTCTGAATGCTTAATTCCTATTTAAGTCTACTTTATTGCAGATTATCAACTACCCCGGCTTATAAGACCTCCTGTGGTGAAAATCATGTTTTTAATGTTGTTTATATTGTCTATGTGGTGTTTTTAATATGCTTTAAAGGGGTGGTTGATTATGATTTCACTTTTCTAACTTTAGTTAGTGTGTAATGTTGCTGTTTGAGCACAAACAACACCTGCGGAGTTACAACGCTCAAAGTTCAAAGCAAAGGAAGATATTTGCTTTGAAAGAAAAACATTTTTAAGGACTACAACGAATGGCTGGTAGGGACAAAAACAACATTCTTCCCAGGTTAGTGACATCACTAACCCTAAAATTTACATAAACCCCGCCCCCAGCTCCATATTGAGAAGAGGAAGAGTTGTTGTAGTGCAGCACATTTGTGAGTCTGCTCAAGCTGTCGCATCTGTCTTTTCACACGCAATACAGTACGTAACACAAATGCAACTCTGTAGGCATCTTACAACAGTTCCCACACAAGCAATTTTATATATTATCATGACAGAATATGCTAATTAAAGATAATTAACTCCACATCAGCAACATAAATTCATCAACTAACCATTCAGAAACGTCCTGTTGCATTCTACATGTTGTCACTTCTATTCAAGAAGTTGAGTCTCTCCATCATTGTCCGACTCCAGTATAAACATAAAAGGCAGAACAGTTTCTGACATTTAATGCATGTCTGCGTGAGGTAATCGGAGCTGCTAACACACAGGAGCTCTTGAAGCTCCGCCCTCTGTGCCTGGAGCAGCAACTCATTTGCATTTAAAGGGACACACACACGAAACATGGCGTTTTTACTGACCCTCAAAAAGGGACAATTTTAACATGCTGTAAAAATTATCTGTGGGGTATTTTGAGCTAAAACTTCACATACACACTCTGGGGACAACATAGACTTATTTTACATATTGTAAAAAGGGGTATTATACCACCCCTTTAAGACAAAACATGTGCAAATTCATGTCAACACCATTGTATTTTCTTCTTAAAACTGCAGTGAAAAAAGACAGTCAAAGAGGTTTGAAATCGCTGGTGTTTCTTACGTCACAAACTACCTTTTAAACAATCACGTCATCGTGCTGGCGGGCTTTAGCATTTCATCATTACTGTGAAGCAGGGGAGTCTCAAGAGAGGCTAGTATATTTTTCTGTTGATATGAAAAATCGTGTACATTTAGCAATATAGCGGGTGTATATGATGTGTATTGCACTTTATGATGAACTATATGCCTTTCTCCACTGATGTTCTATGGTGTTCAAAACATTTGAAGGATGCTGATTTTCAGAAGGCAGCTGTGACTCTGAGATGGTGAACGGGAACATGGTTTGTGTAACATCAGCAACACATTATTTGCTGTTTGATAGAGTAAAAGGCTAATCATATAAATTACCGTTACTGTCCAATGTTATAGAGAACGATACTTAAAACACGTTACCATTCTGATACATGAACTTGTGGACGACCCTGGAGTGAGTGGAGTTAGGGCTCATTTGCATATTCATTGTAGGCGTATACTAAAGCTGTGTCCCAAAGTGAAGGCTGCGTCCTTCGAAGGCCGTATTTGAAGGCCGGATGGCCGTATTTGAAGGCCGATTGCGTCACCGCGGCGCGACGAAGGACGTCCCAATTCAAAGGCTGCATCCTTGGAAGGTCGCATTTGAAGGCCGATTGCGTCACCGCGGCGCGATGAAGGCTGTCCCAATTCAATTCTCCATTATTCGAAGGCCGGTTGCGTCATCGCGCCGCGACGAAGGCTTCCCTGATTCAAAAGCGACGCCAAATGCACCCTTCGTTTCCCCGTGAAAAGAAGGATACATAAATGGACACTTAGCGGCCTATTCTACCCCATAAGTCATTGCGCGCCGTTGACGACAGCATTTATTTATTTATTTATTTTTAAAGGCGGCCGAGACTAGAGATCGGTGGTGGACAGCAAATTCACATTTAAATGTAAGTATTATGTTTTCATTTACTTAAATAGCTAGCGAAACCAGAGTTAAATTTTCTTATAAACTTCTTAACTCCTTCGTCACCATTGCATGGCTTCATTTATCAGGTAGTTTTAGGCAAAAATTGTGGTAATAACGTTATTAGTTTAACGACCTTGTGTATTATAAGAAATATCACTCACCCAATAAAGCCCAAAACAATAAGAAAAGCAGTAGATAAGGCAATGGGGTTTCACTTTTATGTGTTTTTGTAGTGCTGTCATGCAAGCTATGTGGTTTTAACCAAATTTTAGTATACAGAAATATGATTTCTTAAGTATTTTGTATGCATGTCTTGATGTGTCATATTTTGCACTGTTAACAATACACTTAAGATTGCTCCTCTGTGTTAAGTACCCTTTTCTGCTTTTTTAGAACAATTCAGGAAAAAATGGGTCTATATATATATATATATATATATATATATATATATATATATATATATATATATATATATATATATATAAAGAATAGTAATACACACATCTTTGCTGAAATGTATTGTTGTTGTTGTTAACAAGCCATGGTTCATTTGCTCTGCCTTTAGGATTGCAAGTGTCCTGGGACAGGAGAGGGTGTGAGTGGGAAACCCACTGCTGCAACTTGGCCCTGGTTTGTCCTTATGGATGAGGTGTTGGGACAGATGCATTGCACCAACCCCCCTGTCCTCATCGCCTCAATCCCTGAGGACACACCAGGGCCGAGTTCAGTAGTGGGTGCCCACGGTGAGGAGGAGCCAGGGCAGCAGCAGCACCAGCACAAAGGCGGCGAGACAGGACGAGTTTTTGGACTTGATCAGAGAAGAAATGCAACTACAGAGGGAGGCAGAGGCGAGGAGTGCACAGGAAAGAAGGAAGAGGATGGACAGGCTGTTTTCTCTTCTTGAGAGAATGATTGAAAAATATATATTTTTTCTACATATTCTTGTTTAACTTTTTTCACTTTTATTTTTTAAAAGAAAAATGATGTACATTTTTATGCAACTTTAATTGTGTAAATAAAAGAGAATGAATTGTTCTGGACATTATTTATTTTTGTAATGACAGTAATACTTTCTGCATGAAACAAATTCTATACCTTTTTATTTTTTCAAATAAAATTGGTAAATGAAAATCATTTGTTCTTTAGGCTACATTAAAGTACTTTTTCCAACTATTTACAAAATACGTTAAACATATCAAAATCAACATAAACATTTAATTTTACAATACATAAAATAAGAAAAAATTGATGTAGACTCTATTGAGCTGAGCTGCTGGACTGGGATGGGCTGCCCCTAAGGCCTCCTGCTGGTGGGACATCATCTGGGATGGTCTCCAGAGCGTTTGAGTGCATGTTTCCACTATCCACTAAGTTGTCTACCAACAGGTTTGCAGGGCTGATTCAATCGACGGCTTTCTGAAAAAAGTACTTTTAATAACTACTGCATTTATATTAGGCTACTACTGCATTACTGCGTAGGCTATGTTGCATTTTACTTCTGTATATTTTCAATATACAGTAATATCTGGTTGTTACATTATATACTTTTGTGTAGTGTAATGTAATCACATTGTGATGTGAGGGAAAAAAGTAATTCAGGTTACTTCACATTTGTAAGTGAATACGAAAACGAAATATGCAGTTCCGAAAATTAAAGTAACAAAATGTAGGCTTATTGTCACAATATTGACAAATTGTTGCTAACTACAGCAGCGTCCCATATAAAAGGGCGCATCTGAAGCGTTCGGACCGGTCTAGCCTACGAAGGATTGTTCTTGTCGCCTGGCAACCGTGACAGCTGCAGATGACGAGCGCGAGAAATACTGGACTTTTTATATTAAATTGGGTTTTGTATTCAAACAGGGCTAAACCGAAAATACATGATCCGGCAGCGCCGTCATATTACACAATGACCTCCAGTAAAATATAAAACATAAAAATGACAATAGCCAATTCTGGCTCCATAGCTGTTTACTCAGTTATCAAAATGAATGATCAGGATAGCAGCTGTCCTCTCGCACCGTTGCTTGGCGCCAGGAGCGGTGATCGGGAACACCTGGTTGCACAATTAGGAAATCCTAGGAAGGCTACATGGTGCGTCCTTCAGAGGACGCATAGGCTGCATCCTTGAAGTCTGCGTCCTTCGAAGGATGCAGCCTTCAACATTGGGACACAGCTTAAATGAAGCAAGGGTGTAGTTACATTTAAGCTATTTTAAGGCATGAATACTTTTTTCACAGGAAAAAAACTTTTAAATATGCCTTTTTGGTGATCAAAGATGAGTTTGAATGGATACAATTATTGACTTCAGGGGGGCTTTAAATTCCTGCAAAACAAATGTCAAAGAATTTTTTTAAGTAATCAAAATATTTTCAGTCTGCTAATTTATTGTGTAGTTTGGTAATCATTTAAACCATAGATGAAAGACACCCAATGGTTTTGTGAACTAAAAAGTGATTGTAAAGATAGTTTGAGCTTGCTTTATGATAAAGATGAAGGGAAAGAACACGCAGTACTCAGGTTTATTCACATTTCATTCATGTTTTAATCTCAAATCAAACACATGAAAGGAGAATAGATTAATCTGACTAGTGAAAAGTGCATGAAAAGCGAGATAGGGCTGTAACTTTATCATTAAGGCGCACACTTTATATGCATGTCTTAGATCAGATTACAGTGAAACTGAACTAGATTTCAGTAATACATCCTCAAAGTGCTAATCTTTAATGAAAACACTTCAGGAATAGTGATAGAAACATTAAACCAGATTCAGCACCATGACCATAAAGGAACACCATCTTGCATTGATATAAAAATGCTTTTTTTTAAATAAATACATACTGTATTGAGAAAGGGAAAATAAAAAGAGATTTCCGGTGCAATTTATATGCCTCTGCCTGACAGCATGACACCGAACTCCTGGATGCTTATCTCTTTGTTCTGATATTGTTGCAGCTGACGGTTTGTGATGTTTCCTGCCCTCAGAGCTTCATCAATGGCAAACTTCTTGCCTGATTTTCTGTCGTGGAGAACAGAAGACTCGCCACTCGGACCCTTGACGGTGATCTCCTCCCAGTCGCACTCTTGACTCTGAAGGTTGACGAACATTTTCCAGTCGATTAGACCAAGCTTGTAAGCCTCCTCAGGCCTCATCTCCTTTCCGGTGTCTGGATCGATGACGACAATTGAACGGCGGAGGTGACTTTCTCGCTGCTCCCTCTTCACTCTCATTGCAGAGAGACTCTTCTGAAGCTTTTCAATCTCTTCGTCCTTCTCCATTCTGATGCGTTTAAGGTCAGTGAGTTCTCTTTGCAAGGATTCCAGTCGAATTTCTAGGTTCCTGCTATTCTCCGCCGGAGAAGACTCAGTGATGTGTCTGGTTTCTTTTGATGTGATCTGGATTTCGGATTGAAGCTTCCTTAATTCGTTCTGTAGGCGCTGGTTCTCCTGCTGTAGCTTGTTGCTTTCATCGCGAATGTAGTCGACTTCTTTAGATGATTTTGTATTGGTAAACTCCACCTCAGAAAGCTTAGAGTTTAGGATGATAATCTGTTGGTCCAGCTCACGACGTCGCCTTTCCTCTTCTTCAAGGCTTTTCTTCAGCCTTTTAATGTCCATCTCGGCATCTGGGTCTCGCTCGACTTGGACTTTTTCTGTTCGCACAACTTTTTCACGCACTTCCGTTCGCTCAAGTATTTCTTGTTGCTGCAACAAGGCGTTGTACTCCTTCTCCAAGAGCATACGCTTGTGCCTCTCCTCTTCAACCTGAAGACGAAGGATAGAGTGCTCTTTTTCTTGCTGAGGGTCCTGCTGGAGTACAACCTTTTGCTTTACTGTAACCTTTTCTCTGTTTTCCTTGTCCCTAATCTCTAGTTCATTGAGCCGCACTCTCAACCTCTGAATTTCAAGCTCAGCATCTCTGCGTGCTCTGCGTTCACGTTCCAGCTCCTCAAGCTGGAGTTCCAATTCAGCCTTTTGATGCTGCAGCCTTATCAGCTCTTCTTTCAAGATCTCTCTCTGTTTCTGCTCATTGTTGATATTTAAAGTGAAGGTGTCACATTCTGACATCAGGATTGGATCCCTCTCCATCTTCACAACTTCTTGCTGGACAATCATTTCCCTCACCTGTGACAAGTCGATCTTCTTGAGCCTGATCCTTTCTTCATTTGCAGCCCTTTCGTTTTCCAGGTCCAAACGTTTCCTCTGTTCCTCAGCCAGTTTCCGCTTGAGACTCTCAATCTCCTCCTTGGTTTTAGGATCTTCTCTGTATTGCATGATCTCATTTACGACCTCTTTGGTCTGAATCTGAGGCTTGGTGTCTTTCCATCTTTGAATCTCCTCTTTGAGTTGGAGAATCTCCATCTCGAACTTCTCTGTTTGGTGGGATTTATCCACAATTTCATTCCTGAGTTTCTCCAGTTCTCTTTCTGTTTCTGGGTCAATCTTGTATTTGACGACCTCTTTGATTATCTCTTTGTATTCAATTTGTGGGCCTCTGTTTCTTAGCATTGTCAGTTCATCCTGATGGGACCTCAGCTGCTGCTCTGAATCTCTGCACCTTCTCTGCTGCTCCACCAGTTCAAGTCGAAGATTTGCCACCTCTGTTTCTGCCTTTGGATCAGGTCGAACAATCTCACGGACTTTCTCCTGAATTATGACCTTCGACTTCTCTTCCTCCAGACTGATAATCTTGCGGTTAAGGTCTGTTTTCTCTCTCAGTGAGGTGCTGCGCCTTGTTTTTTCATCTTCATACTGTCTTCTCAGATTCTCTACCTCTCTCTCTAAAGCAATATCTTTCTCAACCTTCAGCACTTCTTTGATGGAGATCTTTTCCTCAGCCATTGACTTTTCTTTTTCAAGACGCCTTAATCTCTCCTGCAGGAATCGAAGCTCATCTTCAAGTTCTTTTCGCGTGTTTATTTCTTTTTCTTTCTGGTCAAGCAACAATCTGTACTCACTCTCAAGTCGAGGGTCATTTTGAACCTTAATGACTTCCTCCTCAGTGATTATTTCCTGCTCCTTGCTTTTCTCCTCTGCAAGAATGGTCACTTGCTTTTGAATCTGAATGATTTCATTCTCTCTGATCATCTTTAGCCGCTTGACTTCCTCTAGCTCTTCTCTTAGTCTCCTGAGATCTTCTTCCTGTCCCCTGTCCTTCTCAATGCGGAGCACCTCTTTGACTGTATACTGCTGAGCTCCCTCTTTCATTTCGGTCTCAATCCCACGCAGCTTTATACGCAGAGTGTCCAGTTCACTCTCTAAGACACGAGTGGTCCTGCTTTCATCTAAGAGCTTCTGCTGGATCCTGTGATATTCTTCATCCAGTTGAGGGTCAGGCACCTGCTTGATGAGCTCTTTCTTGACGATAGTATCCTGCGGTTTCTGGCCCTCTAGTAAATAGATGTCAGTCTGTACACTTTGAATTTCCCTTTCCAGTTGGTCTCTACGCTGAATTTCTTCCTGAAGCTGTTTTTTGATTCTCCAGGGCTCTTCGCCTGGGGCTGATGATCTCACAGTCTGGACCTCTTGCTTGATTATTGAAACTTCTGGTTGCTATAAAGAATTATAAAATATTGAATGTGTATAATAAGTAAAAAAACAAAGAAGTGCTGTCAAATCAATTAATCGCATATAACACAAAAGTTTGTTTTCATAATATATGTTTTTGTATGTGTATATATATATATATATATATATACAGTGAGGAAAATAAGTATTTGAACACGCTGCTATTTTGCAAGTTCTCCCACTTAGAAATCATGGAGGGGTCTGAAATTGTCATCGTAGGTGACTGTGAGAATCTGTGAGAGACACTGTGAGAGACATAATCTAAAAAAATAAATCCAGAAATCACAATGTATGATTTTTTAACTATTTATTTGTATGATACAGCTGCAAATAAGTATTTGAACACCTGAGAAAATCAATGTTCATATTTGGTACAGTAGCCTTTGTTTGCAATTACAGAGGTCAAACGTTTCCTGTAGTTTTTCACCAGGTTTGCACACACTGCAGGAGGGATTTTGGCCCACTCCTCCACACAGATCTTCTCTAGATCAGTCAGGTTTCTGGGCTGTCGCTGAGAAACACGGAGTTTGAGCTCCCTCCAAAGATTCTCTATTGGGTTTAGGTCTGGAGACTGGCTAGGCCACGCCAGAACCTTGATATGCTTCTTACAGAGCCACTCCTTGGTTATCCTGGCTGTGTGCTTCGGGTCATTGTCATGTTGGAAGACCCAGCCTCGACCCATCTTCAATGCTCTAACTGAGGGAAGGAGGTTGTTCCCCAAAATCTCGCAATACATGGCCCCGGTCATCCTCTCCTTAATACAGTGCAGTCGCCCTGTCCCATGTGCAGAAAAACACCCCCAAAGCATGATGCTACCACCCCCATGCTTCACAGTAGGGATGGTGTTCTTGGGATGGTACTCATCATTCTTCTTCCTCCAAACACGTTTAGTGGAATTATGACCAAAAAGTTCTATTTTGGTCTCATCTGACC
The DNA here is from genome assembly GCF_951802725.1 of Rutilus rutilus. Taxonomy (NCBI): domain Eukaryota; kingdom Metazoa; phylum Chordata; class Actinopteri; order Cypriniformes; family Leuciscidae; genus Rutilus; species Rutilus rutilus. Next base: position 39,186,665 of record NC_140209.1, on the reverse strand, counting down.
ACATGACTTTCTCCCATGACTCCTCTGGATCATCCAAATGGTCCTTGGCAAACTTAAGACGGGCCTTGACATGTGCTGGTTTAAGCTGGGGAACCTTCCGTGCCATGCATGATTTCAAACCATGACGTCTTAATGTAATACCAACAGTAACCTTGGAAACGGTGGTCCCAGCTCTTTTCAGGTCATTGACCAGCTCCTCCCGTGTAGTTCTGGGCTGATTTCTCACCTTTCTTAGGATCATTGAGACCCCACGAGGTGAGATCTTGCATGGAGCCCCAGTCCGAGGGAGATTGACAGTCATGTTTAGCTTCTTCCATTTTCTAATGATTGCTCCAACAGTGGACCTTTTTTCACCAAGCTGCTTGGCAATTTCCCCGTAGCCCTTTCCAGCCTTGTGGAGGTGTACAATTTTGTCTCTAGTGTCTTTGGACAGCTCTTTGGTCTTGGCCATGTTAGTAGTTGGATTCTTACTGATTGTATGGGGTGGACAGGTGTCTTTATGCAGCTAACGACCTCAAACAGGTGCATCTAATTTAGGATAATAAATGGAGTGGAGGTGGACATTTTAAAGGCAGACTAACAGGTCTTTGAGGGTCAGAATTCTAGCTGATAGACAGGTGTTCAAATACTTATTTGCAGCTGTATCATACAAATAAATAGTTAAAAAAATCATATATTGTGATTTCTGGAATTTTTTTTTAGATTATGTCTCTCACAGTGGACATGCACCTACGATGACAATTTCAGACCCCTCCATGATTTCCAAGTGGGAGAACTTGCAAAATAGCAGGGTGTTCAAATACTTATTTTCCTCACTGTATATATATATATATATATATATATATATATGAGGCTCCGGCATAGGTCCGAAGCAGAAGTATAAATCAGCCCTAAGACTGATAAGACTTTTTACGACCCCCAAAATGATTTTGCAGAGAGTTGTGAATCTCACTTAATTGAATATATATATATAGATGTGATTAATCGCGAGTAATTGATTTGACAGCACTAAAAGGCCATGCTTATATCATGCTATTGTTATATCATAGCATATGATAATGTGTTTTACCTGGTTAAGAAGGCTTTGAGCAAACTCAAGGTTCTGCAGTCTCTGTTTGTTCACAGCATTCACTTCAGTGAATTTAGCCTCAATTGCAGATTCCTTTAGAACACAAGATGTTTAAACTTCAACAGTCAGAAAAAACTGTTCTCATTAAAAAGACTATAAAATGTTCTAATCACTTGATCCAGGAAACTGTTTACTTTTCAAAAATATTCACCTCTCTATTCACTTTCAAGGCAGGAGATTCAAGTCTGGTCCTTTTGTATGTCTGGGGAACCAAGCCATCTTCAAGGTCAAGGATGGATTTAAACCGCTCTGCTTCATTTTCATAGTCCTGAAAGCCACGGCACAAAGGAGTTCACACAGCTTTGCATAAACATGATAGTAGGATAATTCTCTGCAAGTAATACACTGAGATTTTAGTACCTTGACTGCTTGCTGATAAAGCTGTGCATTTCTTGACACATTGTTCAGGTCTGATTCCTTTCTTGTGATGTCAGAGAGCAGAATCTGTACATTTCAAACATGGGTTTGGTAAATAAATATAATTTGTAATATTACAATGCAATTATTGTAATGACGGAAATGACTATAGAAGTTACTCTTTGATTTTTCAGTTTTGCGTCAATCTGTTTGATGTCATCAGTTTCACGTGGCTCATAGTTTGGCACTCGAGAAAGCCAGCTATTGAGGTTGTCATAGTCATTGTGGTAGTTGGCGTAGGCGATTTTGGCTCTTTGCAGACTTTGTGATCTGTAAATTTTTTGCATAAATTAACATTAATGTATGTATTATGAACAAACATGAATTAACAGTGAACAAGAGTAAATGTATAAATGAAAATGGATTATTAAATGATGTTCATGATACTAAATTTAACAACTAATATTAACAAATTGCTGTAAAGTGTAACAAACACTAATAGGGAAAACAATCCTATTCATTTCAGATGTAATATAAATCACAGAACGCAGTATACTAAAGACTAATCTGAATTAAATTCTTATGACATTTTTTTTAAAGTACACTCGCATTTGAAGTAACTTTGGTTTAATATGAACTCACCTGGCTTCAGTCTGTCTGTTCAGGTTGTCAAAGCGTTTGCTGAGTTTCTGAACATCAGCTTCTTGCCTCTCAATATCAGGGCAATGCTCTTGCACTTTGCTGGCCATATTGCTGCAGCTGGCCTTGGCATCTCTCAGGTTCTGCTCAGACTCTGTGATAATAGCTCTTTTGCTCCTTAGCTCAGATGTAATGTCCTGGAGACAAGAATACATCAGACATCAATCATGAGTGAATCTTGGAAAAAACATCAATCAAATAGCAGGGTGTCCGCGGATCCTAGTGAATCTTGGAAAAAAAGATCATGAGAAAAAAAAAGAAAGTGGCATGGATTACGAAGCTTACCGCCAACTCGCGCTGGGTCTTCTCCAGTGAGGTGGGGTCGGATGGGGCAACCTCCTCTCTTGCCAGTTTGTTTTCATAGGTGGACAGTAGAGCTTTGCCATTCTGCAGAGAATTCTCCAGCTGATAGGAGTTCTGCAGTCTACAAAAGTAACATTTTTAGGCTCACAATTCAGGTTCTCATTTAGCATGACATTGTTGAATCCCGTTGTGAAAAAAAAAAAAGAGGTGTACTTACTTGTCACCTGCACACTTCAACAGCAAATCGACTTTGTTGTATTTTTTGTTAGTCTCATCCACCTTGGAGTAGAGCTGTGGTGCACTTAAACATTTGGGAGAGGATCTGAGGAAAGTCTCAGCCTCCTGTAATTTTGCAGACTTTTCTGGCTCTATCTTGCGAACAGCAGAAGTAATGTCCTATGAAGAAAATACTGGATTAAGGCAAGGTCAAAATGCCATTTGCCACTGAAATACAGGGTCAGGGTCATTTCAGAGGCTTGCTCACTTTTACACATTTAAGTCTACTGTGTTGATGATAGACAAGAGAACAAATGAGGTGTATGTGCAGTTTATTTTTCACATTTTATTGGATTTGAATGCCTGTTATTTTGAATACCACCAAGAATGATAACTATAAAGATAACGGTAACACTTTAGTTGAGTCCAATTCTCACTTTTAACTATTAGTTTTATTAGTTTCTTATTAGCATGCATATTACTAGGATATTGTGCATGACCATATCCTACATCTCTAATCCTACCCAATGTCTAAACTTAACAACTACCTTACTAACTATTAATAAGCAGTAATTTGGAGATTATTGAGGCAAAAGTCAGAGTTAATAGTTAGTTAATCGTGAGAATTGGACCCTAAACTAAAGTGTGACCAAGATAACTTTAACAATAGCTATATTAGATTCCACACCAGCGGATGATATTGTTCTGTTGTTTCTTAGAGCATGCTGCAGTTTATGTTCTCTGTTGCTTTAACTGTTTGAGGTCTTAAACCAGGATGGATTCTGATTGGCTTTCACTGCTTTTATCGTTCATCAGCTAGAAGAAAATTATTCTGAAAGCGATTCCAATGAAATTGTTTCACTGTGCTGCTAATCGATATAGTGGACTCTGCTATCCTTTTATATTTAAAACGATTTTTAAAAGTACATCTTATCCGATGTCGTTAACTTTATAGTTATCGTTCTTAGTGTGAACGAGCCTTATGACTATCAAATGTGCACTCAAGATTCAAACTAACATTTTTATTCTTTAAAAGTGGACATCACCAAAAACAATTGAGAACCACTGTACTAATGTGACTGAAATATATTGATAATGAATATTATTAGAATGTACTTTTTATAATGAGTACATTTAGTCAGACACATGACACTTGTTGTCCACTACAGAATTAACATTAAGACACCAAACTTTGTACCTTTATGTCCTGTAACCTGTCAGAGCTGTCTTGAACAGGACGTGTTTGCTCCAGTGGGGGGCGCACTCGAGAGTAAATGGCCTTCTCCTGCTTATCCAGATCACTGACCACTTTATCCAGTCCTGCCATCAGCTGACGGCATTGCTGCTCTTGTATATCTGAGGATGGAGGTAAGAATGAATGAAGTATTTAACTCTCTTTAGGAGAGCTTTGCATCTAAGTTTATCATAACGTAAGAGACAAACCTTGACCTCCTGTACTCTCCTTCTTTAGCTCTGACAGTCGTGCCTGTAGTGCAGATTTGCTGCTGACTACTTTCTGTTTGATGCTTTTGTGCTGGTTTATCAGACTACAAAAAATGTTTTCATATTAGACACAACTGACACATTTACACATGACATATACAGATATCAAGGAATACCCACTTGTCAGCAACGGCCACAGCCTCAGGGTCGGTTGGCGGGATTATGAAGCACACTCCTGGAGCGCTCATGGTGCGGCCATTTGCATCCTTCACGTCCCATTTGGGCCCATTGTTCCTGAGCAGGGTGTACCGCTCCCCTCGCAAAATTGAACCCTGTGTCGTTCAAAATAAGCAAAGTAAGCTCTGTTTCAACTTGATATTGCAGCAAAAAAAAAAACACAAATGTGAAATCCGTACAAAATCCCCTGCACACGTCTCCAGAGGTTTATATGAGATGAATCGTTTGGGTGAAGGCCGTCTTAAGGATTTAAATACATTAGATGGGGGACTCCGAAAACCCGAGCAGAGACAGAGTGTAACGGTTTTCTGTGCTTACTCATGATAATAGCTGATGTTACACTGACTGGTATTAGCGGAGCTCTAAGCTGCATGCATAGAGTGAGCGAGAGCTCAAACTCCGTACCTCATTAGCCTCGTATTCACACAGAGCCTCGATAGGAAGCAGTTTCTGAGGAGTATCCCTGCGGTACTTCAGAGGGAGCACCTGCAGGCTGCGCTTCTGAAGACCTTTCAGTCGCTCGTCAAAATGACCCATGGCCTTTGCCTGATCCTGGCAATACAAACACAGACAGCCTTAGATAGCGAAGACACCTTTTAATTCATTAATCATTTAATATACACAGTATATGAATTAAAAATAAATTCAATATAGGTGCCAAACTAAACAATATATATTTACATCCAGGTCAGCAATGAGCCCCTCCATCTGGTACATGTCTTTAAACTCTGGATTATACTTCTGGTTGATCTCGGTCTCCAGGCGCTTCAACAAATCGTTGGTGTCTCTTGCATCCTTGTGGAACTATAAAAAAAAAGAAAAAAAAGGAATAATGCAACTGATAGCAATATAGAATATGGAACAGGAAATTAGTATGTAAAATGTAGACTGACTTTGTGATAGTCATCCATGTTCTTGAGGTGGTTCTCTTCACAGATGAGCAGGTTGAGGTATTCCTTCCAATCCGCATGCACGGCATCCATGTGTGCCTAAAACCAAGACATGTTTTAGAATAAGCATTTACGGCTATACCACAGTAGTATGCGTCATCTTATTATTTAGATAGAAATTGGCATTTTGAGAATACTTTAAATGATCACATCACGAAGCTTTATGCAAGTAAATACTTCTTTAATCCACATATCAATTATGGTGGTTATTTTAAAATATGAAGCAGATTATTGTGCTTCAAATAGGATCACATCCTTTAGGATATATATGCTGTTTGCCTCAACTATGCTCAGAGAAAGTGTGAGAAAGAGAGTGTGAAAACTGATATCAGATTAGATTGGAGTCATTTTTCTTATTCTATATTTACTACATACTACTTTATAGTGCAGTACAGTTATACACTGTAAAATATACAGTTAAAAAATGACATGGGGGGGGGATTAGTCATTATAGCGAACGGCTTGTAATATTACCCCAATGACATTTTTTCCCGGATGGTTCTGCTCAGTATATTCCTCTCCATCTTCATTCAGCTGGGTGATGGTTTTCTCCTTAGACTCCAGACACTTGCTGATGAAGTTCTGATGAAGATGTCAAGCCGCATGTTAAAAAAATATTTATAAGTAGTTTATTTATAAGCTATTCAGTACTATAATCATATAGTTTGTAGGAGGTTTGAATCATGAAAGCATATTCGAAAGTCTTAGTGCCATCTAGACTTGTAATACCAATCATTAAATGGCTTCCAAGCCTTACCTCGTACTGCCTCTTTCGGGCAGGGTAGTCCAGGTTGTTGTCGCTCCAGTCATATGTGATTCGCTCCTCAGCTTGCTGGTCCATCCAGTAGAGCTCGTTGGTGCAGCGCTGCATGTAATCTCTCAGACTGAGCAGGTTCTTCTGGCGTGCTGCGGAGCTCGCCTGTGATGGAAAATTGGTGAAATCCACAGTGTTTTTAGACATGTGAATTGACAACTAACTCAGTCTTTTACTAGTACAACTTCAGCGCATAACTAGGTAGCAAATTAAATCCAGAAAGTGAAGTCTCACCAGTAGTTTGTTGTACTTCGCCTGCTGGCCATCCAAACCGCCCTGTTATGCAAGTAAGCAAATGAGTCACAGATGCCACTTGCATGACTGTTCAAAACAGTCAAATATTCTTCTTGTATTGCATTTCAATTTAAACCCATCAGTTAAAATTTTTTACCCGGTCTGGAGTGATGTACGGAGCCAATGCCTCCACTTCACTGTGAAAAATATTGTGCTCCTCCACTTCGTTCTCGATGGTGGGCAGATCTTGTCCGAATCCTTTGTTGGTCAAATTTGCCTACATCCAAAAATATTTGACCATGAATCATTTGCATTTGAAATCATTTATTCGAAAGAAAGAAACAGAGAGAGGTATGCTTAGATACACACCAGTTTCTCATCAATCATCTTTCCCCAGTTGACGGTGGGAACCTGCTCAGATCGTGTGATGTTGTAAATGCGATCATGATCCTCGCGAAGCTTCATCACACGCACTCGCAGCTGTTTCATACTTTTTCATAGAGGAGAAAAAAAATGAGTCATCCACAATCCCATATCATAAGCATTCACAGCATATAAATCTGTTTGTATGGCATATACAGCATGAGATGCTATCAGATATTTCAGTTTGAAGGTGGCTATAAAAACGTACTCCTTCTCAATCATCTCAGCCTGAGGGTGCTGCAAACGGGTGGCTTGGGATGCATCATCATCCAGGCCTTTCAGTAGCTCCAGTGAGTTCTGGATCCTCTTGTTGGTGTCCTCCTGGTACAGGGGTGGCTTGCCCTCATTGATCTTCTTGATATCCTAGAAACGTCAATGTGCAACACAATTTATGTTAGTTATGTAACAATAGTTAAAGGGATAGTTCACACTCATGTCATTCCAAACCTGTATGACTTTCATCTGTGTAACACAAAAGAGGATAGAAGATTTTTTGTTTTCCATATCAAGAAAGTCAATGGGGTCCAATGTTGTTTTGAACGCCACTGACTTTCACTGTAGAGACAAAACATTTTTTTTAAGATTCTTAAAAATATCTTCTTTTGTGTTACATAGAAGGAAAAAAAATCATATAGGTTTTGAATTACATGAGGGTAAATAATAAAATTTTTGGGTGAACTATTCCTTTAAACATTATTTTTCCATTGGTATACACCAGTGTTGTTAATGCTAACTAAAACTATAAAAAATTGTTTCTTGAATCGTTAATTGAAATAAAGCTGGGATAAAATAAAATATAAATATTAGATGAAAAAAATTATAATTAAAAGAAAATTTAAATGTAGACTTGGCAAACTAACTGATATCAAATAAGTTGAAGTTGAAGTACTAAAATGATTGAAACTTAAACTGAAATAATAATGAATTAAAGCTATGTAAAAATATTTATAAATATATAAAACAAAAACGAATTAAATGACAAAAATACATAACAAAAATCACTTAAACTAAAATGTAAATGAAAACTTTTTATTTTTTGTATAAAAGCTAATTCAAGATACTGATAAATACTACAATAGTATATACAACACTGGCATAAACTTTCCCCTATTTTAACCCAAATAACCCTAAATGCACATATTTAAAGATTACATTAACATGCTTAACGGCTTTTATTTGTAATCCACGGACGCGTTTACTGTACCTACCCTATTGAGATTCTGTTCTGTCTCAATGATGTTCTTTTCCACCTTGTCTGCATTCCTCTGCAACTTGTCAATCAGGGTCACCAAATCAGTTTCAGCTGGTCTGAGGTGAAATGAAAGGAAATTAGTTTTTGTTGGTGCAGTTTGATATAGTTACAGTGAGCCAAATGTACAATTTTCGGTTTGCATTTTCCCAAAATGCTGCAGCAAATGTAGTAGATTTGTTATGTTGAATCTCTGGATGTAGAACGTAACACCTCACTTCACTTATCTGTCATGCTGAGATGCTCTGAAAATAAATACAGGACTTGAAACACTTTCCACATCATCTGGCACAGACTTCAGATCTGTTAAGAGAACCTTGGTGCTATCAAAAAATATTGTCTCAGCTGAACCGTACTGAAAAAAAATAAAAATGCAGAAATGCTGTTCAACATAACTGCAGCCTAGCATAGTTTTAGTGCATTCTATGAATTCTAGAAAAATACAGTGTGACAGTGCACGGTGGACATGACTAAACTTGATCAGAAAACAAATTACGCACCTTGGGCCGTATTTGCCTTAAGGACAAGGGATGTTATTTGAACATACAATAGCATGAATCATTAATAATAAGGTTAGCGCATGTTATTGGCAGTTATAAATATCTTAAACTGACTAAAATGATAATGTCATAAATAAGAAAACACAACATAGTTTTTGTGTTAATTTGAGCTGTAAAACAACAACCGTAGAACTGAGTTATGAGCGAGATATGTAAATGAGAATGATAATTACAACAAGAAGGTGGCTTTAATGAGGGCGTTAGAAACTCAAACGGGTCTAACTGGTTTTATTCACACATGAAAGAAGGTTAAAAAGACTTTCTGTGCCACCTCAAATAAATGCATCTGTATGTGAAACCCATCAAAAGGTGTGGCAAAACACAGCTGGACGGTTAAAGAAAGAGATTATACAACCAAATGCTGTTGTAATTTATTTAATCAAAAACAACCATTAAAGCAAAATAGAAAAACAAAGCTCTATCTATCTATTATTTTTTTGCTGTCAAGAGAAAATTATTTAATCTGATTTGAGAAGAAGCTCTGGGTCTGGCAAGTAATTATTTGATGCTCGCTTCCCTTCCCTAGAGGTGTTCCCATATACAAAATATACAAATGCAAAAACATAAACTATGAAATCCGGATATCTTAAGACCAATGTTATGAAATAGACTAAGGTTTTGTCCTTTTATAGGTCACTGCAAGCAAACGGCCCATATCTCTGTACGTCATGCCTTGTTTCTGTTAAAAGCAGACGGACAAGTCACAAAACTTGGCACATTTGACACTGAGGGACCCATTGCGCGTAGCACAGTCAAACGACACCCAAAGATGACCTAAACAGAAAACTATGCGTTTAGGAAAACTTGGGGGGTTTTTTTGTACATCTGTAACCAATAAAATAATTTTGACTCAAACTGAAACCATATTCCAAGAGTAAAATCTTCCATAGTTGCAGTGAACTACCCTATTAGTGTCCTACATAGAGTACTGCAGGAACAAAGCTCGAGGCTATCTCATCTATCAAACCATCAGTAGTTTATGCTTGTTTGAACTTGAAATTGTCACTCTGATTTAACTTTTACCCTTAACCAGTCAACCATTCCCTACATATGTTGACTCCAGCCTGTACTGATACAGATGTAATTTGAAAACTATATGCAACAAGATATAATATAAAATATAATACAGGCCAAATAAAAATTTTGTTTAGTGTTAAATAATATTAATAATAGCCTATTGATATTAACAATAAATTATAAATAATAATAACAATAAAACATAAATAATACATTTAAATGACTAAATGACATCAATTTACATCAGTCTACTCTGTTTAGTACACAATAATCACGCAAGTCAAGCAATATGGATCTCAGTGAAAAGTTATCCAACCTGTTACAGCGCCACACCCTTTACTACAGTAACCGCACTTCAAGCAAGCCCAAAGCAGAAATTGATATTTTAAATGTCAGGTTATATTGTGCACCGTGGCTAATTTAGCTACTACAAACCAAAGATAATGAAACGCGACAGTTAAAACACTCGCGCGCGCCGCTCCGTACGACTCCTCAGTGACGCGAATGAAAGTCCTCATCCCAACAAAACGTATAAGTGTATCCGGTTGCCACCGACCTTTTTTCAGTGATGGTCGCAGTGCTCTTTGTAGTCCTTTTCTTGAACATGATGACAGTTGCGGTGTTTCTCCAACACCAGTCTAGCTGTTAAAATGGCTCAGATAGGATCCCACTCTGGTGTCTGTCGTTCAACTACCTGGAGCGTCTTCCAGGACAGCTACACCTCACATACAACGCCCACAATGAACGAAACCGCAACTATCCTCCCACGAACAGGAGCTCTCAAGGTTAGCCGTGCTAAAAGACATCAAGCCCATTTAAAGCACGGGCTGGTGTCCGCCCCTTTCTGAGAGACATACCTGCAGCCTATCGAAACAGAGGCGTCGTCCCTGTTACTTCTGTACTTGCGTGGGATACATTTAACAGGCTAATATACAGACTTACGTGCAAACTTTTAATCAATAGTAGGCTATGTTGTTTCATTCAGAAAAGTAAACAACATCAGCGTTTACTGTGATTATGTGGATAGAATTGTGGCCATAGGGTGTGTAGCCTAACTGAGGCTCAGTCCACAACAATTACGAGACTTTTCAGTATCTCATGATTTAAAAAAATAAATAAATTAGAAGTGTGCTTGAGGCCTATTCAATGTTTCATAAACTATCATTTAACATAAACATATTCAAAATTATTAACTAATTTAATACAGTTGACTGTTCAACATTTGTTCATTTAGCCAAAAAAAGTAGAAAAAAAAATCAATTCAATTATTAATATTTTAACATTATAACATCGGTCAAACAGCATTCATCATAACATGATTTTGTAGGAATTGTAATTAAAGAGAGTACCTATCAAAAGGGATTTGATCCTGTTGGATTGCTTGGGTTCCTAACAGATACCCGATTTCAAGGGAGGACCTGATTTTTCACGATCAAAATAGGGATGAAAAGACTATTGCAACTTCCGTTTCATGGGGACTTTAGCTAGAAAAGGGCAAAAAAAAAAAACCTTTTAAAATTGATAATGACTTCTCATGTAAACAAAACATGAACACATGCACCACAGTACAAATTAGCATGTCTTATTTATTGATGGCTTTTGTTTTAGCCATAAAGTTCTGGGTGGACATAACAAATCTTTCTCTCATACTAGAGTGTCAGCTTAACAAAGACTTTACATAACCAGCCCGACTTTTGTTTGGGATGCAGCTACTTTGTGAGACTTCCCTTCATGAAGAGTTTTAAAAGCCAGACCTTTTGTTAGACTGATTGCTGATGTGCTTGTTAAACTGCAGAGCAGTTTTCATTTTTATAGCTATTGTACATATCTGAAACAGATTTAAAACATCGCAATTGTCTCTGAACAGGGTCTCATGCTCAGAGCAGCTAAGAAGTCACTAGGGGACCCTTCTTAATGCCAACAGAGGAACAAGTAATGAGAACCGGGTATTGTTGGATGGCTAAACAGTGAGTCATCAGGGGTTGTGTGTGTGCATTTGTGTGTCTTTTTTTTACTGTCTGTTTTTGGATGGAAGCAGATGGAAAAGCAACAGCAATATTAGTTTGGTGTTCAGTATCTCTCTTACTATTCCATTTTCCAGCATGCCTGAGGCCTCACGCTGTATAAATAATGTATTTTTCAAAGACCAATTCAACAGGTGTCAGGTGAAGATTGCGGTGTAATCACACGTAAACCATAAAGCACAAACAAGTAAACAGAGCACAGGACAAATTATTTCTGAGGGCGTATAATTTCAAGTTGACCCAGGATGCATTTTGGTTATCTGAATTACAGTTAAACATGAATGAAAAACAAGAATAATATTACACAGGGTTAGCTGAATAAGTGCAGTAGACTAAAACAAATAGGAACATGTCCACAGGTGTCAACAGGCTTTAGCCCTCAAATACATTGATCAGCTGCATTGACGTGTGTGACAAGTGTGAACTAGTGTGTTGTCACAGTTGGTTGCAAAAACGATGACGAGAAGGATCTAACTGCAGCAGTATCAAAGTTTATAAAACAAACACCAAAGTCCCGTTCAAGGAAAGTCTGTTCACTCGGCGGCCATATTTGCAAGGCCTCCAGGCAGCTATTTCAGGCATCTCAAAAACTGCTTGCCGAACTCACAATGTAATATGTAATTTAACATATTTCAAATCAGTAACAAAATCTGACATGAACTGCCCCATAGCTGTTTGTGCTCAAATAGCGCTAAAAAAGCGTATTTTTCAGGCTAGGCATGCGCATGTGCAGTCCTAAACGCGAGTCTCAGGTTTCTATGGGAACCGGAGCTTCTTACAGCAGCTGCAGTGATTCAATGACTTTACCAATCAGCGATTGGCTCTTTTACTTTTACGTATTCCGCCATATTGCACGTTGCAGTTTCTCCCATTCATAAGTGATATAATAATCTATAGTCTTTGCAAACTCTCAGAAAACTAGGAACTAGAAAACAGAACAACTGGTGTAATCGTGACGAGAACTGACAAAAACACAGGGCTTAAATACACTGGTAAATGAAACTAAATGAACAACAGGTGTAGCCTAAAACATAAACAAATCAATGAGAAAGCATAGCAATGAACTAAAAACTAGGACACAGAACTTTACACATATAGCAAACCCAGACAATCCCTTACATGTTGAATACTGTCAGAAATAAAATGTAAACTATTAAATTGCTTTTCGTTAATTGAAATAAAGCTGAAATAAAATATAAATATTGGATAAAAAAAACGTAAATTAAACTTAAAGGTTGTATCAGTGATTTCAGGCCCCCAAAAAAAGAGATCACATTCATCTAATCTTTCCTAACGATCCGCTAGCTGCCCGCCCCATAAGCATGCCGTCAAAAAAACGCGTCTCTGTAGGCAGCCTAGGCTCTGAGATCTGCACACAAAAACAATTGGTTTCACCAAAACAAATAGTGTTCCAACCAATCACCGACAGGGGGAGGGTGTTGTAAGGTTTTGAGCCAGCTTCTTCTTCAGCTCCGACTTTGCGTGCAGCTGTGCACGAGCACAAAACCTCACAACACCCTCCCCCTGTCGGTGATTGGTTGGAACACTATTTGTTTTGGTTTTGAGTGGTTGGTGAAACCAATTGTTTTTGTGTGCAGATCTCAGAGCCTAGGCTGCCTACAAAGACCAAGTATAGGTCTCTGCAGGACAGTAATAGGAGTTACCAGATCAGTGGGTGAGGCCATAAACAGAGGGGCGTTTTTGACCGTGTTCTCTGATTTGCCCACGTCACAGTGTGGGTAGGGTTTAGGGGTGGGGTTGGGTGAAGGCCATCATTTTCATTGCATGATTTATATACACCCACCAGTTTGAAAACACCCACAAATTTAAAAACGCCCACTTTTGTTCCGCAGAGACCCCATACTCACAGAGACGCGTTTTTTTGACGGCATGCTTACGGCAGCTAGCGGATCGTTAGGAAAGATTAGATGAATGTGATAAAAAAAAGCAACTAACTGAAATAGAATAGGTTTGAGTTAAAAAAATAATAAAAAAATTCAAGCTAAATAGGAATATAAAAAAACAACGAATAAAATGACAAAAGTACATAACCAAAATCACTAAACCGTAAATTAAAATGAAAACTGAAAATATAAAACAAAAGCTAATTTAAAATATTATTAAATACTATAATAGTATGTCACTAAAATAACACTAATGTGTATGCAATTAATGTGATCTGGGGTCTGGGTGAAGCAAAGGGGTGCTAGGGGCTCTGTGTAAAATGTAAAAGAAAAGAAACCTATTTTTATAATGTATTTTTGGGTCAGTCAAAGTTGAAAAGAGCTTTGCAAATAAATCTGAAATGAATTAACAGAGTTTCTCAACAATGGATTTTACATCAACTATTAATACTGGGGGAAAATAGACCAACTTGGTATATCAACTTGATACAAAGTAAATATTTTTCAGATAATATTTTAATAATCGGATTTGCTTTCAGTACAGTGACAATATATTTAATTTGATAATATTGTTTATGATAAATGGATCTTTACATTTTGCAAAAGCAAGTGAAAAAATATTGAGTATCCTGTAAAAAGAGCCTAATTCCTGACCCTGCAGAAGACATGAAATGTGTTATAGCAGCCTATCTTACTACGGATATAATGAATACAGCTGCGATGCAATATTATATCACATCTCTAAAGGAATGCCCAAAGATAAGCTACAACTGTGGAGTCCTTGTGTGAAATTGGCTAAAAGTGAACACAGTCCATTCCAAGGGCTTAAATATTAACTTTGACATGTAGCCATACTTCTCAAACAGTGTTTATATTGAACACTTCCTAATGATCTTTATGTGTGAATGGGTTTTTGTCTATCGTTTACATTTAGATCTGCACCATAGAGTAATTTTCATTACCTGCAGAGTTTCTTCTTTGTCAGATGTGCTTGTATCAAGTGTCTTTTCAATTGTTGTTGCCACATTCTAGCTGCTACATATTCTACATATTCTACAAGTGAAAAGGGCAAGAAATAAATCTGTCATCACACATTACATGCAAATGAATAGATGTTTGCATGCACTGCTGATAATGAATAATACTGTAATAATACTGTGTGGGTTTGGAACCAGGAATTTATGAAACAGGTGAAAGGTCGGAATTCCCTTACACACCCATAGTGAAGGTGATTTTGACGGACATGTGTGGAACATTATGTGAACACAATTCAGCAGCGAGACCTGTGCTGCCAGATTTGAAGTACCGTAGTGTATTCATACTTGTGGGTTTCTTAGCATTCCTCTGCCAGGATGGGCCTGCTTTGGAACTCAACACACATCATTCAAAGTTGTAACGATGAGCTTTATGCAATTAGTAATCGTGAAGTAGACTTTTTAGTGGTGGGGGGTACAAATGACCGTTCATTCTCCTCCGTGAGAGAGTCCAGTCTGTGATAAATGTGTGTGGACTATGGGGTGTGTACTGCATTGCACTGAGCATTTCTCTCAGTGCAAGGTGCATTATCCAAACATGGGTGGAGAGACCAAAGTATTTTAAATATGTAGTTTTGAGCTATCAACCAAAATAGACTGCCCTACCTGACAGTT
The DNA here is from genome assembly GCF_951802725.1 of Rutilus rutilus. Taxonomy (NCBI): domain Eukaryota; kingdom Metazoa; phylum Chordata; class Actinopteri; order Cypriniformes; family Leuciscidae; genus Rutilus; species Rutilus rutilus. The sequence goes on along the minus strand of NC_140209.1, from coordinate 39,171,457 downwards.
TAAGAATAAAGCATGAGTCTCATATCAAGGATTTCTTGATATGAAAATCCTCCACTAATAGGCAAACCAGTGTAACATTTGATTAAAACATATTGGCCCGGTTTCACAGACAGGGCTTAGACTAAGCCAGGATTAGACCATAGATCAATTAGGACATTTAAGTAATTTTTATAAACATGCTTAGAAAAAAACATTACCGATGTGCATCTTAAAACTAAAAAGGCACTGATATATTTTTAAGATCAGTCAGTGCAAGTTTATTTCAGTGGAAACAGCTCAGACTTACATTTTAGTCTAGGACTAGTCTTAAGCCCTGTCTGTGAAACCAGGGGATTATATTACATTACCATATAAATTTATAAAACAAATGTAGAAATTACATTCATCAATCTTCTGATTTCTAATGAAAGAGGAGTGTCGTTTTTTCCGGGTGTGAAGATTTAAGGTTCAATGGCAGGAGTGTCAGCACCTGCTTTGTTAAATACACAACTGCATTTTCTAGTCGCTAAAGGTGTGTCGCGCAGTTTCTCTTTGCAATATGTCCCAAAAAATGCACCTAGAAACCATAAGATGCAAATATGCTAGCCATCCGCTGAGGAATGTTAGGGCATTGTTGGTGACAACATGGCTTTACAACTTTTGTCTCTGAAGGGGATACGCTTTGCAGTCGTAAAGTATTGCATTGCACCTGTTTTTCTTTCAGATAAAGGTGACACTTGGGTTCATAGCCTTGTTACTTATCCTCCCTTTCTTTAGGCCAAAGAGGAACATTTACAAAACCACTGAAAATGCTGTTTCAGTGAGAGGCCAAGAAAGGTCATTACTTTAAATGTTCTGTTTCAGCTAAAACAGTCATTCACCATGTAAATGCTTTAGTCTGTCTGAATTTGTACCAGTTGGATGATTCAGTTTGTGAAGTTGGTCGAACAGACCTAGAGGTGAGACAGCATGTATTTCATCCTTAAAATAGTCTTTGTGTCACGTACACTTGGACAGACGGACAGATGGAGACTGTAGCTTTGAGACGGCACATGTAAACTTACTTATTTATTGACATTGGGATGAATGTCACTCCAAACTTATTATTTCTCTGCATTATTCACCTTTTATAACGGGCAAAAGAGGTACATTGTCCATTGTCAGCAGTGATGCACAAAGCACAGAAGTCACTTTCAAACCAAGTAGAGTTTTGTTGGTTAACGTGGGGAAAACTTGAACCTGATGCGAAATTCCCAGTCACGTAAATTCCAATTGAAATGACTGGATATCACCCATGAAATTTCGCCAAGCAACAGTAAATGTGACCGCACCTTTAGGGTTCAAGTTTTGTTTGGTTATCGTATCGTTATCATATCGTATCGTATAGTATCGTATCGTTGGGTTATCGTTACAAGTACAAGTTTCTATTTTCTATACTACAAACTAAAGATTCTGTTTAACTGTGTTTTAGGTATCTCAGTATTACATTTCAATGCTGTTCGGGAACTCTTTCGGGCATGCAGAGTGAGTCCAGCCTCAGAGAATGGCTGAATCCTCCCTGAGACTGTGGACAAAGCAGGAAGCCAAGGCTCAGTGAGTTTGAAAACCCCCCAAAGACCCTTTGACACACAAAACTGCTGTGTTGCAGCAATCCTGTTATGGCCCAGCCACAGTTCAGCAAACCAGACTGGCCATGGCCTCAAATCCCCAGCAGAAAATCTCAACAGAGCAATAATTTTCAGCCACCATTGGCTAATCACTCTATTTACCCCTTCAGAATTTGCTATTGTTTTTGTCTTTGTAGAATGACAAAATGCCTGATTAGAAAATGTACAGCTGAAAGTGGCTATTTTACTGTAACAAGTATGTATAAAAGAGTCATGGCATTGACACATAGAGAGTACAGGTGACAACCACACCCAGGTCAAGAATGAGATTCAGAACGAACCTGCTTGGCTGGGTCTGATTGCAGACAGTGCAGCCCCACCTACATTCTACAACGGGGAGGGTCTGAGAAAACCAGCCAATCCTGCCTGGGCCCAGCCATTTCATTTATTTAGAAAGAGTGTTAAACATGCTTTTTAAGTAGCCATAAGTGTTCTGTGACCAATATGATGTGTTATTGAAAATGTCACTTTAGGGAATCTGCTGTCGAAAGCTGTAATTCCTCTCTGCTTGCTTAAGACGGACAAGGAACATTGCCTTTCAGATAAGGAGGAATGTTGACAGAATGACTGTGAGCGGGCAGTTATGTGCACTGATCTACTATGTTATCTAAAAACACGCTGCCACACCCTTTCTGTCACTCTCTCTGTCTCTTTACGCCGCACATGATCTCATTCAAAGAATGTCAAGCATTGTAGTCACCATGGCACTGAACTTCATGTAGTGACTCTTTTCTTTCCAAGGCAGGATGTCAATATCGCTTACTCTCAGACCTGCTGAAATGTGTGTAAACATACTGATTAAGTGCCAGTCATCTGCAACTTCCGACACACTTTAAATACTGAGTATAAGTAATGTAAAGTATGTATGCCAGGAGTCTGGAGGATGACATGGCTAACTGCACTGACGTCTCACTAAAGTCGTCTCAGCGATTAGCCTGTAGATGGGCGCTTCCCTGCGTTACCAAACTTCACCACTAGGGGGAGACTTGGAAAAGGTGCATCAGGTACTAACGCCTCTAAATTTTGCACTATCATTTAGAAAACAAAATATACAATAATATGCTTGTTTGAAGCTAAATAAGATCAATTTAAAGACAATTCTTGGATAATGTATGATGGCCAGTAAACAGAACTGAATAATTTTTACTTGAAGCAAAAGACTCAAAGCAATCTCTTTTACAATAGTTTTCATTGTAAAACCGTAGTTAAGAGAATACCATATCATACTAAATTATTGTTTCTACAATAAAATAGTGGTAACTTGATACAGACACCAGTGTCCTCCTCATAGACAGATTCAACAGCCTCTTGTTTGTGTGTGTGTGTAAAACCACTGTGGTTAAATAGTGGCAAGAAAAGAAAGGCCAAACAGAATTCGGTTTGCAAACAGATGCGAGAAAGAACATAGATCAGAATTCTGTATGCAAATTACATTGATCCTGAATGATCCCGGAAATTTTCAGATTTGAGTTTTGTTAATAAATTTATAATAAATTTAAATTTAAACTAAATTTTTCTAAAGAACAACAACAGAGTTTTAATTTGACCAGGAGTGTTGCTTTGATTCATATCAACTTATTCAAGCTTCTTTACACTATTTGAGTCCTTGGCCTCTATTCATTTATTATGATTGTACATTATTAACAATAACTGCAATAGGTGAAAGTGAATACCATGGTAAATGTGTGTAACGTTTTTTACTTTTTACTATATCAGAGTTTCTCAAGAAAAAGACAGCAAATCCTATTTCGTTAAGACTTGATGAATTTACACAGTCCTACACAAATCACTCTCCTCACTTCTCTGGTTCATATGTACCGGTGGGCCTACATGAAGGAGGAGTTACATAGCAGTGTCCTTTATAAGTTTGTCACACAAACAGGTGACTGAGCAATGACTGTGTACTGTAAGGCAGAAAATGGCCTCATGGCAGAACTAGTTCTAAAGCACAAAACAAAGTGGGACTAGTTTCATCATATTTTATACCCATGATCCTTCTTGCATGTAAAAGGTAATGCAGTTTCCTTTACATAACTGAGGGCCTACTGGTTTTGAGTTCTAATTAAGTAATTACAAAGAGTGATGGGTTATGCACCAAAAGAACAAATGTAGACAGGTTTTGATTTGACTTACGTATGAAGCTACAGGGACAGATATTGGTGTTACAAACAAATGTCTATGTGAGGAAATTGGAAACCCTTCTGGTGTTTAGGCTGCAGTGCAGCGATCTCTTAGAACAGGTCAACAGCCGCACTATTCATCTCAATTACCTGAAGCTGAACGGTCATTGGCTTTACCTCATTTTGACTGCACATCTAGGCCTAGACAAAGTTTATCTCTGTATTAACCAATCAAAGCTTAGTTACCTGATGCCCTAAAATGCTCTCTAGGTACACAGCTCATGGTTCTTGAGAGGCAGCCAGAGACTCACACATCCTAGTATAACCTACATACACAGACATTAGCCTACCTGTAGTTTGGCAAAGTAAAAGTAATGTGACCAGAGGGCTGTCGACAAGATGTAGATTTTGTAACAGACTGAGACGACCAGGTCAGCATGAAAACCACGTGTTTTACAGATTAGAAACTGGCATAGTTGACTCTCTCTCTCTCTCTCTCTCTCTCTCTCTCTCTCTCTCTCTCTCTCTCTCTCTCTCTCTCTCTCTCCCCTCTCTGGCAGTAACTGTATCATTGATTTAATGCTGAATGAACGCTGACTCTTGAGCGAAGCTGCATGCGCGAACCACAAGCATGACATGAAATCGCGGTGATGTGTCTGGTGGTCATATTTGGAGGAGGCAGCATATAATTCCGTTTCCAGAGCAGGCTATTTCAACCTTAACGTTTGAGTTGGATGCAATGTCCTATCTGAACCCCGGGGGAAGACAGCTCGAGCGTTTTGATGGACTTTCGCTCATTTACTGGTAAGAATTGAATTTGGTTTTAGAGTTTTGCACGCTCTCTATTATTTTCCACCTTCCCATTGACATTAAATTAAACTCTAAACTTTACAAGTATTCATGTAAACGACTTAAGTTTCTAACTGTGTGTATGTGACAAGTAAAGAGCAGCATTATTAATGAAGAGCATGTAGTACGCTACATACAGTAGGGCAGGCTACTGTTCACACAATGTTCTTGACGACGAGGTTTCGCTATTTCCACAAAGTAAAGGTATCCGTGAGCATTTTAAAACATATTCCCGGATTAACAAAGATTAGGTTGGCTACAGATTTGTGGCATTGACATTTTTTGAGTAATGATAATAGATATTTTGGACAGTCTCTTCAAAAACTGAGGCGTCAAGCTCGTGCGCAATGTCTGTAATAGCCTGTAATTATTAAACAAAAAAGTAGGCTACTACTGACAAAAACGTGTTGCGTTTATAGCCTATAGATGAAGTTATACGTATCTTCATCTTCTTTTAGACCAGGGTTTTTTTTTATGCCAAGGACCCCAAAGATAATGATCCCTTTGCGAGAGAACCTGCAGCCGGTTATTATAGGTTATAAAGGCAGATTTATATTTTCATATAGGCTCATTTGTAGGCTACTGAAAACTCTTTTTGTACGGAAAATATTAAGCCTTATATAATAAAGTCAATATGCTGTTATAGCTAAATTAAATAATTGTTGTAAATAACTGATATTGTCAGTGTAATAAAGCAAAAGAGACGATGAAAACAATATCTGGATAATGTTTTCTATGTAGCCTATATTTTCTACCCACTAAAAATAATGTAAAATGTTCAAACTTTTACAAATGACTTATTACATTTAAAAACCGGGGCTGATAAAAGATTAGTGATTAAAATTGATTTAATCTAATGATTTCAACAAATGGTTTGGAATGCACATGAACAGTATTAAACATATTTAATCAATTTCTTAAGCTAACACGATAACTTTTACAGACCTAAAATTACATTTAGGTAAATTGTCTTTTTTTTCCTCTCAGATTTTTCGTGGATGCCCAAGCAACTCCTTGAGCCTTCATGGGGTTCCCGGACCCCAGTTTGAGAACAGTATATGGCAGGGTTTTTTTGTTGTTTGTTTACATCTAAGGCATTACCCAAATGTAGAGGTTAAGTAAGGTGAACACACACTCTGAAAGGTTTTTAACACTGTTTGTGATTGTCAGCAGCCTTCAAGTTCAAATGAAAGTCAGTAGTTGCATCACCAGTATCAGGCATCATAGCAGGTGTGTGATTGACAGGTGGAAACATTCTTGAATATTCTACTGACGGCACATTCATTTAATATTATAGCCATGAAATATAGGAATAGCTGGTTGTGTAGCCTACCTGAGAATGAATCTGCCCAGTGACGTGCTAAATTTAGAGTTTGGTGACTGGTACTTTAGGGATGACCTGAAGAAACATGAAGAAGCATGTTGTTTGCAGAAAGAATAAGATTTATAAATGTAACTAAATAACATTTTTTAAATATAACAAAGCTGCATGATATTATAACACAAGTACAAGTAGATCCTTTGATTTTCAAGCTTATTTTCCTCAAGATACTACAGTTTAGTTGTCTTTTTTTTATTCTCTTTTGATGTTGTTTAATTGTACATTGAATGAGTACTTCAACTTGAAGAAAAGAAGTCTGTATTTTGATCTTTTTCATTTATTTTTGTCACTTTTCATCCCTTTTTCATCAATAACTTAACTCAAATGTTATTTATTCTATGCTAAAATCGATGCTAAAAACTTGAATAGAATTTCTACTTGAGCATTTATGTATATCTGGAGGAAAAACGTAAACAAATGTACGTAGTCGATCTGATCATGGACATGGTGTCCGAGTCTCAGCATGTGAGCGCTGTAAACCCAAACACATGTCCTGTCACCTGAACTCTTATACACTAATAAGAAATGAACCTTAATGGCTTTAAGATACTATCAGTGTGTTTGATGCTATATCAGCTCAACCTCACGAATGTGATGACTTTTTATACCAATAGTTTTACCTTTAATCAATCAGTGCATATAGTGTTTCACAAACAGGGCATTGTGTCCTCGTGTTCTTAACGTTGTGGATTTGCGCTGACGTTACACTATGAAAATTACTGCGTTTCTATTGGCTTTGAATTCCTTATTTGAAACAAATATTAACCAATGCATGTGGTGTACAACACCATGTATGAGGCTTCAGAGAAGTTTTTGCAGCATTTATCTCATAGCCAGCATAGAAGTTTTGGATCTGTATAAAAGTTTTACAGGAAAGGGCTCCCTCTACCAGCCTGCGGTTTTTTTCAGTGTAACTGCAGGAATCTGTGATTTATGTCAATGTCTGTGGATTAAATGCTTGACAGCATTATAATGGCACACTATGTGCCTGCTACAGTATAAATGAATGAAGCTAGACACAAATAAGGGGTCATTAAGAGTTCAGTGCGATGTTTAAATGCAGTGTAATCAAATGAAATATGTGCAATTAATGAGTAGAATCATTCGTCAACTTTGATTATACAACAGACACAGTCAGCTAACACCTAAGACACAGTTATATTTTTAAAACATTATTTTAAAGCCTTGATTTTATACTTTGACAACACATCCTATAGCAAATCTTTATCTGCATGGTTGTTTTTTATTGATTTCGTTTTTGCATGTTTTTCGCTAATAACCATTAATCAATGGTTGTATCAACATCATAATTTTGCCGACTTTGCTGTTTTGTTATCTTGTTTGTCACAGTCCTGTCTAATAATGAGGTCTTGTTAACCGGTCTGTTGCGTCAGCTTTGTTGTGGTTTATTGATTTCTACGCTATTTGCAACACTGTTATAGATTCATAAAAAAACAGGCATGTTTTTACATTAGTTGACCTGCAAAGAGTCAGCTTTTGTACTTACCAGAAAAAGAACATAAACGTATACATTATGGTGCACCTATACGTAATATTGACAGTTCATACACCTTATTGTCATTGAAAGTTTATCTGTCATATTATGTCCATCGCACACCTGCAGGCGATAGGTGCGTGGGGAAAAAAGACCATATAAGTAGGTCAAAAAATCTACAAAAAGCAAGGAACTCCCACACACTATCAGTACTTGCAAATGAGTATCAAAATTTTATTAGCAACGTTTCGGTCATGATGATGTGGTGTTAATTATGTATTCAGTCATTGAGCCTAATTGGATCTTTACATTGATTGATCATGTGATTATTTTAAATGAGACTGAGTTTGAATATGTATATGCCTGATGAAGGTTGTGAGACCGAAATGTTGCTAATAAAATTTTGATACTCATTTGCAAGTACTGATAGTGTGCGAGAGTTCCTTGTTTTTTGTAGATTTTGTCGGTTTAAAATATTCTGTGAATATGTGAATTTTTCTCTTCTGTGATTTGCTCAAATTAGACCATTAATAGACTTGTTGTCCCAAAGCCGTCTCATTAAATTACAATCTCTGGCCTTCCGTAACATGAGAAAAACAATTTCAACAATCCCTTCATGATTGTTCATCCCATTCATTGTTGTTTTTATGCTGACAGCATCAAGCATGATTAAAAGTGGATTATGATATGTTGTGACATTTTCTGGGATGCGCTTCTGTTTGTTACCTATGGAGGGCAGTCATGGGCCCAGAATGCAGCTGTTAGTAAACAGGTCAGACTGGCCTGTCAGACTGTTTCAGATTAACCCATTTCACCACACTCGGTGGTCCAGCATGGAAACTTGGCTCCTGAGTAAAGCTGCCACTCTCATTTCCCATTCTTCATTACTGCAATGGGTGGCACGTTTACCGAGCTTTTCCTAGATGAAAAACAAGAAGCGGGACTGGCCAAAAACGGTTCGCTGTTGTGATTTCTCAATGTGGACTGGATTATCCGATAATCTGATAACAACCCACTGTGCAGATTTGGTGATTAAACTTCTGATGCAATGGGTAGTTGCCATGGCTGCTGGAAGGAGAAGGGATAGTGTTCGTATATGTGTATTGTGGTGGTGCAGAAATGTATTTGCATACAGAGACATGAATACATTTTTTCTTTTGAGGGGCTGACACGATGTGCTTTTTCGATGTCCTCTGAGTGTAAATGCTCTTTTATAATATAGATTTGTTATTCAAACATTGCTCGAACAAATATAAAAAAAATGACAAAGATTTATCCAACTACAAAAAGTGAAATTTTAAAGTGTATTGAAAACTAAATCCTAAAATGAAGACAAACACGTTTTGAACAAAACTATGAACAAATCCACAAATTTATTTAGAAACCCAAGAAATCCAAATGTATTTATTTAGTAAGTAATGTGTCTTATATTATGTATGTATTTTGTTTCTGAGGACTCTTGAAAGTGTGAAATGCATTTATATTTGTCCTGTCTGATGTCTGTCACGCCACAGCTCAGGATTTTAGGACTGTGTGATTTCATTAGTCAATCACTATAAGCCAACAAGCAAAGATGACAGATATCATATATCATTCAAATTATTATCCGTGCAGTTTTCATATTACTTGGGATAATATTAACTATGTAGAATATTTTAACTGCAGGATCATTGGAATTCAAATAAAATTGCATTATTTTACCTTAAACATTTATCCACACAACGTATTAATTGCATTTATCAAATATTTTAACCACAACCATATCATTGTGCCTAAAACAAGTATATGATTTTCATGGCACTTGTTTGCTCCACCAGTATATATGCATGTATTGCATGGTGGATAATGCCAGTGTATTTGTTTACAATTCTTACAACTTGTGATCAGAATGAACAGATTGAAGACAGAAAACAATATTTTCCCTCGGAGGACATCCATTTCAGATAAGCCTAATTATAATATATATATATATATATATATATATATACACACACATGTTGGCCTGTATACACATACATATACTAAATCAACAATTCGATTTAGAACCACCATAAAAACTCATTCTATGCCAATAAATGTAGAAACAGCCCATATGAATTAAGTCTCTGCATCATGAGAAATCACATGGACAGTCAATCTGTCATGAATCATCATTCATAGGATTTACAGCTTCAGTGATTTAAGAGGGGTGAAGGGCTGTTGGCTTTCTGAGATTCTCGAGTGCTGAGATAAATGATACTTCGGAGCAAGATTTTGTGAAATTCACAACATTCATTTAATAGTCACCTTCATCCAAAGCTTGAATGGGAAAAAAACCTACAGCACAATGTAAGTACTGCAACTGCAACATACTCTTTTACTCGCTAGTTTTGTTGTGTTGTCAAATATGTTAGAGCATGTTGCGCTGTAGTGCTATATAATCTGCCAATGCCTGACAGGCAGTGTTTATCAGAGGTGGTTGGAGGGTGTTTTTAGTGCTGGTAGAATATTATATGAAAGACACTGCAGACACAGCATATATACAGTTATATATTCATAAATAGTTTTGTCTGATGAATAAAAGATGATTTCGGTTTTTAAAATGAAGGATTTTTCAGGCTGTTCTCGGTGACATTTCAATAGCTCATCTGAAATTGTCTCAAGCCTTTGCTAAGCCTTCCAGTGCTAAATATCTGCCATTCTGCCTGAGCTTTACTGTTCTGCTATTCTCGGGAATAGCAGATTCGTGAATAAAAAACAGCTGTCTCCTGTATCACAGTGGCTGCTTTGAAAGGATATTTATAGCCTTTTAGTATCAGGCTTTATAAATGTAGGCGCATTTTGCCTTTTTAGAGCAAATGAGATGGAAACTAGCTGGTTCAGGTGTGTTTGATTAGGGATGGAGCTAAACTCTGCAGGACAGTGGTTCCCCAAGAGCAGGGTCGAAGACCTTTGCTGTACGCGGTTGATTGACGGGTTGTCCTAGCAGATTATTGTGCACTATGAAGTACTCTGCCCAGTCATGACTTGATATGTGAATGTGCAAATCACACTGGACATATTAACCTCATGCGATACTTCTGTAAGTCAGTGTAGTTTGGTGTGATCATTTTGAAAATAAAGCTTATCATGGCTGTGTGTGTAGTCCACAAATTACATCATTACAGCCTGTGAGTTTGGCACAAGAAAGCTCAAGTCTGGTCACACTGATTGTCATATGGTACTTGACAGATTGTGGACAACAGCAGATACATTATTTACATTATTAACTAAGACAATAACAATAAATGCACCACTTTGCATGATAACATTATCCAAGATTCTGTATTGTTACAGGTATGACTCAAACAACAGAAAATCTAAAGCAAACACTCCTAAGAAGCTTTTTGAACAACCCTGTGCTGTGTACCTTGTTTTGGACTGTAGCTCAAGTCGGACATGTGTCGAGGTAAATGACAGCGAGGAGTTACACAGTGACAATGCATTTAAAGCAAAGTGTCACTCTGACTCTAACTAGGGCGCAAGCAACACTGTTTGTTGAGCACTAAATGACAATGATCTCTTTTAACAGGTTGTCTCTTCATTACATTATGCATGCAGTTAGTCTTTTCGAGGAATGTTTTTTTCAACCCACTTACTTAACATTGGAAATGTTACACGTATTGTAATACAAAAAGCTGAGTAAATTGGACAGTGTAATCCACCCATTGTGTAATTTTACCTCTAGTATCCGTGTATAAATCTGATTGCTGCGTGAGAGAAAAGCACTCTTGCTTCGCATGGGATGACCATAGACAATAACGCTGGCTAAAAATGGAAACGGTTGAGAGATTAAATATGTCTTTCTGAGTGGACAAGGATTTAGAGTTTTCTGCTTTTGCACAAATGTTGCCCCCCCCCCCCCCCCCCCAAAGCATCAGCATTTCCTATTTGTTCATTTTTTCATGACTAATAAAATAACTAGTGGCAGTGTGATTCCACACCATCAGAGGTTAAGAAACCACAACCATCCTTCAGTAGGATACTGTAAAACCGAAAATATGTCATTAAGGAGCTATTTCTGTCTGACCTGACTCTTACCAATGACGTCTTGGTGTAACCAAATGTAGTAAGGTTGATTTAATGATATATTTTTAGATGTTGCCACCTAAGATGATGCATGCAGCACATTTTAGATTTATTTTTTAATTTTATATATATTTTTTATATAGCCTACAGTTTATTGTAGTAATAGTATAACATTTATCTACTTCTTCACTAGACTATGGACTTCATTCCAGTGTGATTATTTTGTTTCGTTCACGCTGTGTTTTGTCTGCAGACTCTGGATAGATATTGATAGATTAAAGTAGCATATCAGTTTCAATTCCCAAATCAGGTCTAGTTTGATGCAAAAAAAATATATATATTTTTTATAATACATAATATAAATATATTTCTATAATAGACTTCAGCCCGGTGTCCTTGAAAGACCCCATGGATTGAAATAGCTTAATGTCAGTAAGACTTTGTAGCCTATATCACGTTAAACCTTTGAAGTCCTTTCATAAATGTGGATATTTGTTTGGGAACCACCTGTTCGGTCACTGTTAAACAATGGCCAAAAAGAAAATCTCTACCTCTAAAATGTCTATATAAAAAACACGATCCCCCATTTCTGTTGCATAAGATTTAATCTGTGGGCAAAGTTGGTGATGTTTAGGATCATCTGTATTAGAGCTGCATGTAGCAGTGAATCATGTGGCTCGCGCTGTGTCGGACCTCCGCGAGGCGCTGATCACGAGAGGAATGGGCATACGCTACGCGTCGCTGGATGCGCAAAAACCGCTTCAAAATGCCAACATTTTCGGTCATGTACAAGGGAGCAGTCATGATTAGCAGGTAAAAACGTTTGTTTTGTCATTTTGTGGTTGTTGAGCTCGGTTTTTTCAGCTCATTAGTTCCAGTGAGTGATAAGCGCTCGCGTGTTTTCGAGAGAAGCGTCGACACAAGCGCGCTGCCACTTTTGTCCTCTACTGAAGGTTTCGGTGACTTTTGGGTACTTTGTTTTACCTGTGCTGTGCTCAGGTGTGTCGCTTATAAAGCGTGCTTGTTTCGTACTTACTAATATAACTGGTGAGAGAAAGAAAAACGTGAGTAAAATGCGTTAAACGACGGCTTCTTCACCATTCTTTTTATATAACCTACAAATTTGCACCGACCGTAGTTACAGTGTGAAAAGGGCATAATTTGAATTTATTTGCCCGCTATATTTTGAAGAATTCAAAACACTTTAAAGGATGTACTAATAATGTACTCTAATCACCCGGAGATTATAATGTGTTTGTGCGTAGCCTACTCACTAAATCCATGCATACATGCCTCATGGAATTCATAAAACTTTCTTTATGTGCTTTTAGCTGCCTATTGATCAGAGGTTGGTATCAAACTTCTTGATGCTTATGCTGCCTTCACATGCTATCAAAATGATTGTACTAGTTTACTAGTAAAAAAAATTTGATATGAACGCCCTCAAGTCAAAATTTGAAGAGGATGAGCTCACAATCACGACTTGGCAAAGTCGTGCCTTAGAAGTAGCAAATTTCCGATAGCACCTGAAGGCAGCATAAGACTATTAGGCATGATGTTAGGCATGAGCCTACACTAAAACTAAAAGAAATCATTAAAATATTATGAATATTTACTCAAGGTATTAGGGTGACTGTGACAGTGTTTTTATTATTATTATTCAGCTCAACTATTCTTGATATATAAACTCTTGGAACTATATGCGCATATTTTTTTATTTTCTTACTGTCAACAAACAAGAATTATTATTAGAATAAAATAACCATAATTAGTTTCAGGATTTCTGAATTCTTTGAATTAGAAATAATATAAAAAAATGTATGTGATACATTATTGCATTAAGCATATTTAAATGATTGCAATAGCCATTTTATTAAAATCACAAGTTAACTTTACCAACCCTAAAAAGTACAATTTATATATTTGATTTCCACAGACCCCCTATCATTTTAAAAGGCTGTTTTAGAGGGCGCTGTGTTGGGGACAGCGGACACTCTTTGTTTATGGTTAGCTTGAATTTGAGCCTCAGACGAAGTCTTAGGTTCTGACAATCTAAAGTACAGTTTCAAGGACAGTGCATCGAGCCTGCAGGAAATACTGGAATGGATGCTTGTAATCTTTCTGGTGTAGTGCTGGTAAACAACATAAGGCCCTGTCAGTGTCCTGATATACTGTATTTCATACGAAAAGACAATATTTTGTTCTTTCAATTGCATAGTAACAGTGTTTCCATTGCCAACAAGGTTGAGTTCCTTTAATTAATAACATTTTACGTAATGATTTAAGTATGTAAGTAAAACTTAATCCCTGTTATGTGACTCAAAAACTTAATCACTGTTATGTTCTCAAAAATCAGAATCATACACAGATTCTGAGTTCATTTGAAAGAGTAAATTTTTAGGAGCCTGTCCAAAGCAGGACATTCGTGCTAAATAATTAATACTGATTCCCCACTGGAAATAACTGGTCTTGATGCTAATAACAGTCCACAAGCACAGCACGTACAGTGACATTTTGTTTACAATATTCAGATATGAACTGAATGTTACCCTGCGTCAAATTTAACTGAATTCAGAGAGAAGTTTGATTCTTAAAAAAAGACCTTGATTATTTATCTGAATCTATGTTACTAAGTTGTTTTTTTTCCATGTTTCCACTTTTTTTCTCTGTGCTGCACAGGACACTTATGGGTCCGTATGGAGTAGATCGAGCAGTGCATTCTATGGAGTTTACAGACTGTGAGAATGGATTAGGTAAGTGTCTCACAAGATGTTCCTCTCTTTTAACATTTGTGTGTTTGTATAATTTACTAAATATCCTATCATATCTTGATATAATCTTCAGTCTGTGCAGACCACCTCAGAAGGCATTTTATTATAAATACTCTTAGAATGGTGTGGATTGAGACTGAAGGATTACTAAGATTTATTCAAGACCCTTTCACACAGCAATCCTGGTAAATTACCGTAAAATTACCAGAATGACTTTTTCGGTAAATACACAAATGTGCTGTCAACGTCATTCCAACTTTTTCCTCGGTAAGATACCATTTACACATCAGAACCAGAATACAGGTAAACTCTGTGATGTCAATCATCGGAAATGACCTTTAAACGCTGAGCTGTTTTCTTCATCCTCTTGGATGAGGAGAAGTGCCTTAGATTTATTTTAGTTACTTTTTTCCCCCTTTTTATCTGAGTGACAGTTGTAAGGGAATGAGTTCACAGAACGTGGTTTGGCTCTTAAAAACACAAGACACATAATATTTACCATAGTAAGTAAGCACTGATGAATGGAAAGCAAGGCAGGGTCTCGAGCACAAGACGCAGAGCAATGTTCAGATGTTCGTCTAGTGCATGTTTACATAGAAAAACAGTTAAAAGCAGCGTTTATTTACCATAAACCGCTCTGACAGAACTTTATGGGCCTGTCCAAATACCCACACTTTACCACTTGTCTACGTACGTATTTCCTATATTTGGCCCAAGTGGGCATGAAGACCGCAAGTGTGTGTAGAACTTTTGATTACCCAATGGGACACACTTATAGTGTTGTAAAATTGCAAGGGTTTACAGAGTAAATATCTTGATTTCAATACTTTGCATTTTAAAATAAACGTCTAAATATCTGTTCAGTAGTCCCTATGTTAATTTAGTAATGGTGGTGCTTCTAAATAAGTGATACAAAGCAGTTGCAATTGTTGCACAAAATACACATACTCATCTTTGCACCAATGGAATGTGCAACACTTTGGTTTACTACCAAATTATATGTAATATCTAATTAATTTTACCTACAGTGGAATGTTTTCCTCGACATCTCGCGATTTTGGGGTACGTGAGTTTCTGAACGTGATCTCTTAACGGTAATTTACTAGTAAAGACTGTATGTGCGAAAGGGGCTGTAGACTCTTCTTTATTAGCATCTGTGGTTCCATGTAGAACTTTTAACATCCATTGAACCATTCCATTGCACAAAAGATGCTTTATAGTGGAAAAAGGCTCTTTAGATTATTAAAATCTTCTTTATATTAAGAATGGTTATTTTAAGATGTTTAATGTTCTTTGAAGAACCAAAAATGGTTCTTTTATGGCATCACTGCAAAAGAAAACCTTTCAGAACCTTTGTCTTTTAAAACGTATGGCGAAGTCTTTAAGCAAAACGTAGGCATAGGTTTAGGGTACGGTTGTTTTCCAGTCTTTTAAGTCTTGCGCTGTCTTCATTATATTTATACCGCAGCCTGATCTCCCTCTTCACAATAGATCAAAAACATTATTTGAAGGCAGCTCTAAGCTCCTTAAACCTGTCCTTCTTACATCCCAACTTGCACAGTCAACAATCCATTGTGTTAGTAGACGATTCTGTTTTAGGAGACATTTTCATGAATACAGACTCAGGAGTGGTGCTCTGAATAAAAACGTCACCGCTAAATCAACGCATTTTTGCAATTCTATCAGGTACAGACTTAAAAGTGTGACACTGTGTTTTTTTTCTGGACACAGCCCTTACTTTGCATTTATTGAGTATATGAAAAATTTTGAGTTTAAGTTTTAGCACGTGTTTTGGGGATAACCGGGTTGCAGTTCTTCTCATTAAAGATTCATCTTAAAGTGAATCCATTAATATGCAATATCAGCTCAAAACTCAATTAGTGCCAATACATTGTCTTTCTATTAATAACAGATAAGCCTGAAGCAAAAAGAGGATATTTATTATTCCATGAGTGTGACTAAACCGCGCGACCAAAGCGAATCTAAAGAATCTGTACTGTCCATTAAAGGAAGTGTATTCTGCTTCTGAACTGCCTGCAAATGAACGTTTTAGTGCTGGCAGGATGTCAGTATTGTACATTTCAGTGTCTATGGAAATGTAAATAACTGTACGTGTGGTAAAACCACACTTTACGTAAAATACTTTCGAATACTCATGAGATTACGTTGGGTGTGAAAGATGCTCATCTCATTAAAGGCTTTCATGCTTTGTTGGCGTCAAAGCTCATTCCTGTTGTATCAACAATTAATGACCTGACAACACTGTCCAATTTGCTGTTGGTCTCTCAAATAAGGGATCTGCCATCCTTTCATGTTGGCATTTAGACAATGTATTCAATATATTGTTTTTAGATAAACCCTGAGTTTTTTACAGTCAACATGAAATGTGATTTTTTTTCTAAATGCTTCTTTAAAAATTTAAAAAAAAAAATACTTTTAACCTCATTATGTTCAACCTCAATGGAGTAAAACAGAATCCCTGTGTGTTTAATGGATTCAGTGCTAAGCGCTCGTCTCAGAATGCTGACTGTTTCCGTTGCAAACCAGAGCGATGACTTTACCAGTCAGCGAATGGCTATTTTATTTAGAAGGTGGGACTTATTCCACCATATTGATCCTTTTCACATTTCCGGGTTTCTCAGAAGCGTAAGGCTTAAAAGTACTTCTGTAGCAGTGAAGTGAAAACATTAAATATAATTTTTGTGTTCCAGTTTGCTCAAATAGCAAAAGAAAAACTCCCTGCAGGGGGATTCAAGCCTCACAGCATTTACCTGAAACTCTGAAAGTTGAAGTTTCTATGTATGTAATGCTTACAGACCAGAGTCAGTTTTAAATCCTAATTTTAGGGAGACTGGTTTGAACATAAGCTGTTTAAAGCCTCATTTATCTGACTTGAAATCAGACACAAATGGGAACACAGCTGGGCTGCACTATTTAGTCATCATGCATTTATTTGGATTACCAAAGTGAAAAATAACCGAAAGTACACTACCGTACTATACCTTTCTTAAAATAAGTCTCTTATGCTCACTAAGGCTGCATTATTTGACTAAAGAAAGTTCAAAACAACAGTATTTATTTGAAATATAAATCTTTTGTATCATAATAAATGCCTTTACTGTCAGTTTTGATTAATTTAACGCATTCTTTTTGAATAGAAGTATTCATTTTAAAAACGCTTACAAACCCCAAACTTTTGGACAATATTTACACAATACACTCAATACAAAGTACATTAAATTTTGAACATTTCTCTGAAATATTTTGTTCAGATCATAACCCAGTAGAATATTGAAGCTTTGTCTGTTATATCACAAAGTGCACTCTTAAGCAATTGGTCTTATAATCAAGCAATTGTCTATAATCAGTTCCCATAAAAAAGTCAAAGTTAAGTAAGCTTTATAACTATTAAAATGGCTTTTGGAGTCTCTCAGAACACAAAAAAATGCTTTCAGCATGCATCAGATAAAGCTGTTTAATGTTCATGGTAAACATGATAGATCTGATTTATCTCCTCTTTTTTGGATAGAGAAAGAAGGAATCATAGTCTGTTTTGTCAGAATAACATTAGTGAATGTTTAGATCTTTCATTTCACAATCACCTGTCATCAAATTGTCGGTGAGTACTGGCAATGCAATCAGAATGGCCATAAAATCCTGTTGTCGGGGACTGTGGTATGATTTCTGGGTTTTGTTTAAATTATTTGATTTATAAATAATAAATTTGATTGATAAATACAATATCAACAGCAATATAAATGTAAGAATAATATTTTACAACGTCTTACTTTGAGTGATGCTTTGTCTTTTCTAAAGGAATCAAAGTGATCGGTGGTGTGAAAGAACAAACAGGAGAGGAATATGGCGTTTATGTCAAGAGGATCTTACCTGGTGGCCTTGCTTCCAGTGATGGTAAGTTTTCTCAAAGATATTTTATCACAGATTGAAAGTTTTTTTTCTTTGCCTTAAAGTGCGTCCTCACGTAATAACGTCAATTCTATCATCCCAGCGGATAAAAATACATTCAAATAAAGGCATTTGTAATCATAAATTCAGTTAAATAATAGTAATCATCGTCATAATCATCTTGGATACGTTTCTTACATTTACGTTTTGCAAATGAACCCTACAGGTGATGAGAAAACAAGGACGTTTCACATGTCATAATGTGAATAAACTGGTCTTCATCAATTTAATTTAATTTGTTATTAAATAAACTTAGATTTCGCAGAATTCGGCCCCTCATTTAAGTCCAGTTGGCCGAAAGAAAGTTTGGTATCACGCATGCTCAGTATCTCCAGCTCATCGGTTCTCCGTATCGAACGTGTCCGAAAGATACAATTCTCGGTTTTGTACTGGTGATTCGAGAACCGCTGCAGCAACCAGTTCTTGTCTTAACTCGAGAAACTCTGTTGCAGTAGGCCTGTATGTGCTGAGCTGAGAACTGCTGAAACCTTACTATACAGTCGACAAAACGAACAAGTCGATGCATGTCTCCTGTATGTTTAATACGTTATGTTTTGATGAACACATTATAAACATTAAATTATATTAAAAAAAAAAGAAATTAAATGAGCTGTTCCTGAAAATAATGTTTTAGTGTAATAATAAATGTTTAGTTTTACAATCCATTCATTGTGTTTCCAATAATACAGAATAAGACAGTAATTATGTGATAAACATGTTTTCAACATGTTTTATTTTGTTACACGCATGCTCAGCTCATCAGCTCATCGGTTCTCAGTATGTCGAACGTGTCCGAAAGAACCAGTTCTCGGTTCTGTACTGGTGATCCGAGAACTGCTGTACCTGTACGTTCGGTAGTGCGCGCATGCTCAGTATCAGCTGCTCGTGCTCATCACTTCTCTCAGCACAACATGTCTCAGTTCAGTGAACTGTTGGAGTTACTGCAGTAACATATACTCCGGGATATTGTTTATTTCGAGTCGGAGGGACTGTGTCAGGCATGTCCAAAAATGAGTAACTTTAGTAACTTGTGGATCAGCGCTGAC
This sequence comes from Rutilus rutilus, assembly GCF_951802725.1. Taxonomy (NCBI): domain Eukaryota; kingdom Metazoa; phylum Chordata; class Actinopteri; order Cypriniformes; family Leuciscidae; genus Rutilus; species Rutilus rutilus. The sequence goes on along the minus strand of NC_140209.1, from coordinate 39,152,136 downwards.
ACACAAACTGTTTTGAACGACTCAGTCTGATTTAGTGTACTGGTTCGACTGGTTCACTAAAAAGAACTGGTTCAAAAGAACGATTCGTTCATGAACCGGACATCACTACTTTATCGAGCTATTTTAGACACTGTGATAAAAGAGGTGATGAGCAATGCAAGTGTTTTTTGACCTTGGATGCATATAAACCTATTGTAGGAGACCTACAAAATTAGTAACCTTTAAAGTAGCATAATTGGGGAACTTTATACATTTATCCAGGTGGTCTCCTAAAAGTTTTAAACAGTGTAATTTATAGTCTCTCAGACATGCTGGTTTAGCTTTTAGACTAGCATAATCACATTGTTACCAGCAAAACCTAGGTGGTGAGGCTCAGGCTAGTCAACAATGGGAGGTTGAAATCTGCTCTGACCAGCGAGCTTGATTAAATTGCTTTGATCCACATTATAGTCAACAGCTTTTGCTAATGAACAAAGTGAATCAATCTTGTTATTATGAATCTGTAATTGGAGATTAGCTTTACATTTAAACCAAAATCAGAATTTGAATGTGAAACAGAAATTCAAAAGTTAAGGCATAAATTTAGAAAGGAAACTGTGTCAGTGCAGCTGTTTACATTTCTACGAAACAGATTGTCTGTCTCACTGCGTATACCTCTGCTTAAGTCTCTCACGTGTGAAGGGGAGTTCATCCCTGTGCTTAGAGTTAATGCCCCTGACGGACTGGAATTAGAGTCTGTCTCCCATTCTGCTGCTACAGAGCACGGGGTATGGGAGCTTATATGGGCGCATGCGCTCTGCGGGGTCTTTGCTTGTTTTTAGCCATCTCACGCGATTGCTGTTAGCTCGCCATTCAGAGAACCTAGCTAGCTTTCTGGCTGCTCTCTTTGGCTTGGTGGAAAGACATTATAAACATGCTGGTATTTAACTGGGAGACAGATATTCTGAGGGAATCTAGACAGATTTTCACAGTACTGATGATAATCCTGGGTGACTGTAAAATCGGATACCCGAAAGGTGGTATTTGGCTAAAGTGCTCTGAAACAAAGTAAGACGTAGGTGACCCCTTTGAGACTTTGCAGCTTGTTCCATTCCGGATTTGATTTGCTCTGACAAGATATCACTGAAGTGAAGGTAGAAGACATAACCCTGACCTACATCTGAGAGAGATGTTCTTAATATGTCCTACGGAAATGAAAAGGTTTGAGGGCCGGATGCTGTCTCTTCTGCAGCCACAATTTGCTAAAACACACGAGAAGTTGCTAAATTATGAAAATAAAAAATGTTAACACTTGAATGATGGCCATCTCTTAAACCAAAATGCAGTTTGGACTTTTTCTGGGCTGTTTACACTTTTTATGTTGTATAAATCGTTTTGACAAAATTTTAGTTTATGGTCACAGCTAACAGAGTCAACACCATTAAAGTCATGGTAAATTTACAAAAGTATATATTTCATTTATTTAGGTGATCAACATTAGCTGCTTATGTTTTTAGTTCTTAAATGCCTGTACTTTTAAATCTTTCATAGTGGACTACAGATTTAATGAGTACATATATTATCTTTCAAAAGTTTGGGGTCGGTAAGAAAATACAGTAAAAACAAATATTATTGCAATTTAAAATAACTGTTTTCTATTTGAATATGTTTTAAAATGTAATTCATTCCTTTGACGGTAAAACTGAATTTTCAGCATCATTATTCCAGTCTTCAGTGTCACATGATCCTTTAGAAATCATTCTAGTATAATGATTTGATGCTCAAGAATCATGTATTATTATTATCAATGTTGAAAACAGTTGTGCTGCTTGATATTTTTGTTGAAACTGCTACATTTTATTCAGGATACTTTGATGACTAGAAAGTTCAAAAGAACCACATTTATTTGAAACCTTATGGAATATTATAAATGTCTTTACTGATCACTTTTGATCAATTTAATGAATCTATGCTGAATATACACACATTGGAAGTTTACATTTCTTTAGAAGGAAAACAAAAGTACGGACCCCAAACCTTTTGATGATAGAAATGGAAAAAGATTACGAATATTATAATGTAGTATGTAATAGTAATATATTTGTCGAGTCATTTTATGGGTCTTAATAGTATTTACTTTGTAAATGTTTCAATAGGAAGCCTGCAGCCTGGAGACCAAATATTGGAGGTGAATGGTGAAAGCTTGATTGGTGTGACAAGTGAACGGTACATACTACACTCTCTTACTTCTATTCTCCATGTATGTATTTTCTGTGATAACTTCAAAATAAATTAAGTCTTAAAATACCTCAAAGACTGTTTATTAAGCTTGTGTTCACTTTTACCTCTGAAATTGCAAAAAAAAATAATTTTTAGCCACTTGTAATTATTTTAAAACACTTGATGCCTGATATTGTTCTTTGATTGTAGAGCGGTGGACATTCTTAGATCAGCATCCTCAACCAATCACATGCGCCTTCTCATTGCCAGAGATGAGGAAGCCAGGTAAGCCCCTGATCCTTCCATTATAACATCTGCTCTGAAGATCACAAACTTCATGTGCATTGAGACATTTAAAAAGTTGCTTTTAAATGTTGCTTCCAAAGAAAAAAAAAAAAAGAACATTAGATTCAAAGCACATTGATAATCATGATCAAAGAATACTGAAAAAAACACATCATGGTTTTCCCCCAAAAAATGTTAACCTGCACAATTGTTTTTAACATTGATGATAATAATAAATGTTTCTTAAGCATCAAATCATCATGTTAGAGTGATTTCTGAAGGGTCATGTGACAATTCAGTGAAAATTCAGCTTTGGAATAAATGACATTTTAAAATATATAAAATAGAAAAGTTATTTTCAATTGTAATAATATTTCATAATATTACTGTTTTTACTGTATATCAAATAAAGGCAGCCTTGGTGAGCATAAGAGACTTCTTTTAGACCCCACAGAAGTGTATATGTAAAAAATAACTGGAAAAAAAAGGAATGTTTTTTGGTTTTTCTTTCCATCTCTACTGCTGATAGTCAATTTCATTGCCAACCTGCCACTTACTTGGTGACATTTAATCAACCTAAACACTTGCCATCACTTAAACACACTCATCCACTGATATTGATCTATGGTTGTCTGACCTGAGTACATTTCATTTGAATGTCCACCCCTTAGAAGACACGTTAAATAATTCAATGAAAGATGAATAATTTTGTTCATAAACTAGATCTGACTGAGTTTTGGCAGTGCCTGTGAGTCTCTTGGCGAGCTATTCAAAGACGAGTTTCTGGCCCGCATGGCTCCCATATACTGTTCATTTCGCTCACTAGAAAAAAACTATCAATGGAAAATCAGTATCACTGCGTATGGCAATGCTAGTAGTGACTTTTCACTTTCTAAAACTTCAGTTAAATTAGGTCTATTGCCTTTTAGTAACGAGCAATCATTTTCAGTCATGAGCATTTTTAATGCTCTAATGGTTTGAATTTATTTGAAATAGAAATCTTTTGTAACATTATAAATGGCTTTACTGTCACTTTTGATCAATTTAATGCATGTTTCATGAATAGAGGTATACATTTCTTTAAAAAAATCTTACTGACCCCAAACTTTTGAACAGATATTTAAAAAACTTTTGAACAGATTAGTGCAAACACTTATAAATTTTACATTGTCAAATGTAATCTTTAGCAAATCTCAAAATAAATATGAGTCTGTGAGAGTCAGTGGCATGACCGCAGTGTACTTTTGAACTTTACACATAGACAGATTGGCAGGAGATTCAGTCCCATGGCTCTGGACTGGCAGCCCAGGGATTGTATGAATGAAGGAAAAAGCCATTCCATGCATGGAGATATGGAGGGAGCGAGTGCGAGGGAGAATGGGAACAGACTCACATTTTAAGCCATGATGAGATGAGTCCTTGCGTCTCCATGCTTTAATCTGCGTTCTGCCCTTAACCAATGCGCATTGAGGGGATTACGCCTCTGCCTCCATGCAAAGACCTCCGCTGCCTTCTCTCGCATATCAACAACCTGGAAGTCTTCAGGGACCGAAAGACTGAGCACAGCATTTCTGGGCTTTTTGTTTGTGTGTATTTATGAGGAAGATGGTTTAGAATGTGCATGTACACACATTCTATTGTTTATTGAGACAGCGTTCATGCCTTTTAGAGTCAGCTCCTTACCATATGCATCACAACCTTGTGTGACCTGCCTCCCTTTAATCCGCACTGATAACCTGTCCTGAGGACGGAGGAAAAAGAGGAAAAAGCTCTTTTTGCATCGCATCACTCATTTCGAAAGCTGTCACTTTGAGTACACCTATATATTTTAGGCTTAGAGTAAATATGATTCGGCTCTGATATGGAGGAATGCAAAGAATTATGGGTCTAGTTATTGAAGGCTTGGCTGTGTTTATATAGTCTTCTGAACCCACATAGTCTTTGTATTGTGGTTAAAACAAGCAAAGATCTGGGATCACTCAGGGACACCTGCATGTAGGTAAAGAGGCCAGTGGCTGAGCCTGTGCACCAGTGCGTAATAAACACATGTCCATAACTGAATAAGGTTTGAGTTCAGTTACAGGACATTTCTGTTGACCTATATCTGACATTCAAGAGGTGTCTGGTGGATAATGGCCTGGGAACTAAAGAGAACTCAGCATGTTTATTTTTACTCAATAGGCTGATCACAAAATCCATTTACATTGCTTTATCTTTCAGTAACAGAACAATGATCTATCTATCTATCTATCTGTTTTCTAAAGAAAATATTTTTCTGGGACATATAATAATACATTTCTAAAAGTAAAATGTAATTTTTTTTATTTATTATTATTATTATTTTTTGTGGTTGGACCAATGACAATTTTGGCAGGGAAAGTACAATTTTGAATTACTGGCCTTATTGTCGAGCCCTATATTGGCATTGGCAGTCAATCAGACTACTTGCAGCAGAATGAAACGTTTAGAGTAGATTTATAACAGTGGTCATGCTTTTTCCTTCTAGTAATGATGTGGAATAATTTTAATCACTGAATTCAGCCCTCTAGAGAGGACCTGTATCTGCTTAGAGCATATTTGGATTGTGTAGATACCATGTGAACATAATTACATTCCGTCCTAAACTAATTAACTGACATTTTATTATTTTGGAATAGTGCAAGCTGTTACTGAAGTAAGGACTGTTATGTCATTTAAGTGTCTACATTTTTTTTTTTTATATATGTTTTTGAAGGTTTACATTTTTTTTCTTGGACGGTTGCATTATTGTTATTTCTTCTTTTGTCTTTGTGTAGTCGAGAATTTGCTGAGCTCCTTGAAAAATATGGCTCGAACGGAAGCACAGGATCTACCAGGAATTCTCCTATTCAGCAAAGTATGTATATTCTCTCACGTTTGAAATGCACATTATATAAATCCTTTTTATTCATTCATTTTTGAATATGTTTAGAATATCTCTCTTTCATAACCTCACCACTTCCTGACATGACAAAGGTTATGAAATGCTGATTCATGCAATATGATCCTCACAACTGGCTAACAAACGGGAGGAATAGAGAAAGAAATTCACATCATCATCCCTAACCATTTGAACTTCTACATTCATACTCTTTCTCAAATATAAATGAAAAACAGGAGACAAACAAACTGTGTTTTCAAAAAACAGTCTCTTTTTTTGAGGGGCTCAAGTCAATTATAATTATAATGTTTGGGGGAGAAACAAATCAGCCCTTGAAAATGGCTTAAGACAGCGCATTTGTCCATTATGCAATTTTGAACATCTGTTTCTGCCGGAGGAAAGACGCTTCACAGGAAAAGTTCTTGAGAACGGAGCGTGCGCTCAGTCTTATCCCTGCTCTCCCCTCTGTGTAGAATATTCTAATGATGTAACTTGCTTTAAGCACAGCAAAGAGTTTCATTTGAGTCTTTAATTTAAAAGTGCAAATGAGAGATTTACAGGAGTTATGTTCAGATGGCTTCGTCTGGACGTTTTGTGTTTGTTTTTGACGGATGAAGTTTCAATGAAGTTTCCGAGATTGGCAAAACTTGCAAACTCAAAAAACTTAGTATTCACTCAAAGAATTACAGTGCTATGCATAAGTTTAGACACCCATACTAAAGTTGACTAAAAAGAGGAATAAAAAATCATCTTTTGGAAACTGAACTTAATGCCTTAATTAAAAAAATTAGGAAAAATCCAACCTTTAAGGACACCAATTTTCTTTGTGAATGAATAATGCATCGTAAATAAATAAATGCTCTTCCTTAAAATACAGGGTGCATAAGTTTGGACACCCCTATGTTAAATTCCCATAGAGGCAGGCAGATTTTTTTTTTAAAGGCCAGTTACTTCATGGATCCAGGATACTATGCATCCTGATAAAGTTCCCTTGGCCTTTGGAATTAAAATAGCCTCACATCATCACATAGCCTTCACCATACCTAGAGATTGGCATGGTTTTATTTCAGTTAGCCTAATAGCTAGTTTGATTTGCATTGAGAGATGATCTTATGGAAAGTACCCCATGCCAATCTCTAGGTATGGTGAAGGCTATGTGATGATGTGGGGCTATTTTAATTCCAAAGGCCAAGGGAACTTTATCAGGATGCATAGTATCCTAAACAAAAAATAAAATAAAAATACTTAAAAATAAAAATCTGCCTGCCTCTATGGGAATTTAACATAGGGGTGTCCAAACTTATGCACCCTGTATTTTAAGGAAGAGCATTTATTTATTTACGATGCATTATTCATTCACAAAGAAAATTGGTGTCCTTAAAGGTTGGATTTTTCCTAATTTTTTCAATCAAAGTTCAATTTCCAAAAGATGATTTTTTATTCCTCTTTTTAGTCAACTTTAGCATGGGTGTATTAACTTATGCATAGCACTGTATATACTTAGTCTTTGAAGAGAATTTTCCGTTTGTTAATTTTTTCAGTTTTTGCTACATTATGCAACAGTTAGCTCAGACAAACAGAGTTCCAATAATAACTTTTATTAAAATTGTGGATTAAACAAGCCAGTGTTTTTGAAATGGATAACTTTATGGATTGTGTCACTGCCCTCTGGTGGTTATCATATAAGCTTGCATAATTACTAACTACGTAGTGTTATGTCAAGTTTGATCGGGTATTTTGTAGTAATAACCAAATCTCACTTTTTGTGCCACAGCAGGCAGATACTTGGACAGCATATCATCGGGGTCTTCGTCCAGATCTCAGAGTCCTCTATTGCTTAGTCCTGCTGGATCTCAGAGTAATTACAACAACACAGGACCCATGCTACGCTCCCTAAGGTACTGATAACAAATTATTATTTAGTCTAGTAAAGTTTACATACTGAGTTGTTTAACAGTTTATTTTGATTCAGTACCACGCTGTACTTCACTAGTCATTTTGAGTATGTGTGTGTGTGTGTGTGTGTGTGTTTGGTTTCAGTCACCCAGGTGAAGGGGTGATTCAGCTGATATCAATCGCTCGCTCCTGCAGTCTGGGTATTACCATTGGAGGTGGCTCCAACAGAACTGATGGCCCTGCAGTTTTCATCCAGGAAGTGCTGTCTGGAGGAGACTGTCATCGGGTGAGAGATTGGCTCCCTTTAACAAACTGTGTGCCTGTGTGTATTTGTGCATAAAGTGTTAGTGTTTCCACGCAGAAATCATTGATCAAGGATCAGTAATTTATTTGCACTGCAGATTTTGAGTGGTCTGATTCCCGGACAAATGACTTTCAGTTAATAGAAAACATAAGGTGGGTTCCATTTGACTGTAAGTGAAGTTCGCTTCGGCATAAGGAATAAGGGAACATCGATACATCACTTCACAGGATGTGGAGAGGGAAATTTAACCACCAGTCATTGCATGTCAGTCCAGTATTAAAGAAGTTTGTATAAAAGAATGGTGGTGAAAATGAGTTGAGGCTCCTACATTTTGACTTGAGTTTACCTGTCCCAGGTGTGGAGTGCAAATCTCATGATTACTTTAAAAAAAAAGATTAAATATACATCTAATATATCCAAATGTTTATTTTCATAATAAACAATGCAACAGACATGTATCACTCAGTGTAGCACTTTCAAAAATGACAGTATATATTAATTAAATTATTAATGACTTAATAGTTATATATGCACATATATTACATACACGTGTATTAAATGAAAGTACGGTCATTTATATTGCATTCATTTACTGAAGCATATTATGTCATCATACCTCGGTCTCGTTGAATATGCGCAACACAAGTTTCGTAAATCAAACACTTATAGCTACAAATGCGTGAGACTTAAAACAGTATTTTCACTGACTGATTTATATGACGATGTGTAGTTAAAGATACACATTATACATTTTGTAACAAGTGTAATTTTTTAATCATTTAATTTGTTTAATATTGTTGTTAAATACACAATTAATAGCAATTGCATTAATGCCATCTCTAAAGAGACTGTGAAAACTCATTAACTTGTAATGAGTCTAGAGGTCAACTCTAGAGGTCTAAAAAACAAAAACAAATACATTTTGCGGAAGAACTAATTTCTTGGCTGTGCTTTGGCTCTACATGGCTGTGTGAATTTATATGTTTATCCTACTGATCATAAAACATTCACTTCTAGGCTTAAGGGATATCACCAGTTTAGATGGAAAGGATCTCAAGCTGACTAGCTGAAGACATTACTTAAGCTATAATAATAGACACGGTACTCCCTTGACTACCAACCATAGTGAAATGACCCTTCACAATAGATGATGCTTTACAATGAACTCTGTTAGAGAGCTACATATGGCAATCTATCTGTTCAATAAAATACCTTACTATCTCCGCATTGCTTTTACAACATTTCAAATTCCTTAGTTCTCGCCATCTCTGAAAAGCCAAGCCAATGTTGATTCTTGTTTTATTACGAGCTCTGTCGCGTTCTCTTTTTGCCTGCAGACTCTCCTTTGTGTGCAATTTCCCTTGAAAACCAGCCTGCTACGTCTAAAATATAAACACTTAAAATAGGCTTACCATAGTGAATCAGAGTAAGACAAGTACACGTTTTGGAAGAAGGATTGATGATGTATTGACTAATTGTTTAATGTTTGTTAACAACAGTGAGAACAACAAACACAAATGAGATGTCCAGCTCAGAGTAAACACTTCCACGAATTGTGTGACATATCCCGCATATGTCACACAATTCGTGGAAGTGTTTACTCTGAGCTGGAGAAAGAAACAGATTAGAAACCTCTGGGAATCTTGCCCCCAATGCAAGGATAACTCAGCTTTTTACACCTTACCAATAAGCTTCAACACATTTAGCCATCTTTATCACTGAGGGAGTCAGGATTTAAGTGAGGATAACATCCTAGAATGTCAGACTACTACGTTATAGCCTGATCCAGTGCAAAGGTTTCCTCTTAAAGTAGGTAGGTAGTAGGTAGTAAGTAGGTATCTCCTGGAAATGATCTAAGCAATTTATCCCCTGCTTTACATTGTTTTCCCCAGTAAGTGCTTTTCCTGAAAGACAAAATAGGTTTAGACTCCGCTGGGCTGTTCTGGACATGGACAGTGCTGTCGCAGCAGACTGCAGAGGTCAGGTGCACCCCGTCTAGGGCATCGCCCTCCCTGTGGAATATAAAACTCCACAACGGGGAGGGGAGCTGTACTATTCACCTACAAGACTATTGTGCTGAAACTCAGATATTCAATATCGCTTCGATTTTCAGCGTCAGATTGTTGGCCATCTGTAACATCTATTAAATAAGGTCCCATGTCCGTTTTGAATCTTTTAGCCAGAATCAATGATCATAACTCAGAGCTTCCAATCTGAAATATTGTTACCATGTTTTTGGTCATTGGAATTCTTCTTCTTTTTTTTTTTTTTTAAGAATCACTTTGTCTAGCCTTTAGTTTTAGTGTTTACTTGCATATATTGGTGTCTCCAAACGCTAGCCTCACTTTTATTGTTGCTCATAGGAGACGAGAGGAATGCTGCAATAAGTAACTGAATTGGTATTTAATCTTACTCAATATTCTTGTTGTGTCCTCCAGTAAAAATGTTCAAACGTTTGGAGTGAGTACCATTTTTTTCTACAAAAAATCATACATGGAGTAATCATTTGATTTAACTAACCAGTAGGACTTAAAAAAGTAACAAATACTTGCCGATATTGATACAACTCTGATATCCACCTAAGTTTTACCGTAGGAGACATTTTTAACTTGAGTGTGCAAGACTTTCAGTTATTTTAGCTGTACAAAACAGCTTGTTATGCTACTTGATATTGCAAACATGGTTTTACAACCAAACAATTGCAAACAAATTTAGTTTAATGGATTGTCATAATTATAAACAAACTAGTTTGTAGTGCAAATTGTTCCACTGTTAACTGCAGTTGTTGTATTTATTTACCTATAGTGGCAAATGAATCAGAACTCTCACACATTCACAGAACATAGCTTACTTCTGTGTTGCAAAATAAGGTGGATATAGTGCATCCCTAAACAATCAAGCTGTGGAAATGGTTTGGAAGCGGATTGGATTCACTCGAATGTGAGACTTTTGGCACAGTTGTGTAGTTTTAGTGACTTTGGTGTCTCTGGGGGGATGGAGTTGCTGTAGTGGTGTCCTCTGTAAAGACATGAGAGAGGTCTCCACCTGGTGATGAGTAGTGCAGTAGGTTATGTTCCTGCTGATGCTGTTGGTGCAGCTTTCTCAAACTGAACGTCTGCCAAGAATTGTGACTGATCAGCAACATTTAGTAAGGATCTTCATTCCTTTGGCCTTATAGGATGGACGGCTCAGACCTGGAGATCAGCTTATCGCCGTTAACAAGGAGTCGTTGATAGGAGTCACATATGAGGAGGCCAAAAGTGTGCTCAATAAAGTGAAATTCAGGTATTCGCTCTGGTTCATGTAGCTTTACGTCTTTTGAACAATATTTAATAATTAATCAGTATCATTGTACTTATTTCTTTTATAGAATTTATTTCTTTTGTCCCTGTTCTTTACCTTTGAAGTCAGGAACAAGTGGTGGATATTGCCTTCATTCCAGGAAAAGGACCTTTTTCCAACAGCCCATTATTGCATAATGGGGTTCAGAGGGGGGCTGGAAATGGATACAACGCCAGCCGGTTAAAGGTTCATGTCCGATCTCCTGAGGTGAGTGTTTAATAGTGTACAAATCATGTCATGTCTCTGTATAATTATTATGACACCAATATCTTGTTGTGTACATTGTACACAGGCAATTTCCTTGTTATGGTCTTTTTACTAAGCATGCAATGCTTCATAACTTTCTTCTCATAGATGCGACAAGAGGAAACAGTTCCAGTCCTTTCATCCTCCCCAGAAATCTGCCCTCCAGACATACAGGTTTCAGGTACATGTCTCAAAGGTTGGCTCATAACACCCTTAACTCTATATTAATGAGCTTTACAGCTAGTTTCCACCCTTTCTCATCACCCACATGAACAGTGCAGATTTTGTTATTCATAAGGCTAATATTTCCATTTTGAAAGGAGTACTCTAATTTCATAACATTTATATCATATTATGTTAGTGTTTTACAGCAAACAAATTTACATTAAAATATCTAATATATAAATATAAATTATCTTAATATCTGTTAAAAAGTTTGGGTTCATTAAGATTTTTAAGAAATCATCTTTATTCAACAAAGATGCATTGAATTGAATGAATACTGGAAGTAGTTGCTCTCTTAGTTTCTTTACCTTGCAGATTGCACCTTGTGTCTTAGTGAAAGTAGCATCCAAAATGAACCAGTGCATGGAGAAACAGGATTTATTGCAAAGCAATTATTTATTTTGAGAGAGAAAGATTGGGGATTAGTCAGTAGCAGTGTTTGGATTTTAATCAACGGCTAGTTGCAAAGTAATCTCTCTGTGCTCCGGGGGTCGGGCATGTATGTGAGGTGTTGAAATTACACAATCAAATTCTAGAAGACATAACCAAATAAAGGAAGAAGGCCTCTTTCATGTTGAGTCAGATTGTGCTCTTATCTCAGTTCACAGCAGCTGGGTAGCTGTTTAATACAGATTGATTTGCTGTGCGTAATGTGTAATCCTTTCTTGAGGCACAAAATGGGATTGATAAATTGTTATAGAAACCATACAGAGATAGCCCCTTAGGTCCATTTTATGCTATTAGATACTTTGAAGAAGCTATCTGTGTGGATGTTAACATGTCAAGTCACTTCTCCAGACACTGAGATCTTTGTATGCTTAAATAATGCCCCAAAATGCTCTGTATTTCTCTGCATAGAGGACCAAAAAGTATTTTGACACCTGTGGACATATCCAAAAACATCGGAAGGTTGTGTATTAGATACAAAATACCAAACCCAGTGGAATCTGCAAACAAATAATGCAAGACCTTCGAATTTCGATCCATTTTTTATCATTTGAAACCATTGAAACCGTCAAGAAACCTTTTTTTAAATGTGTGCTGTCTTTAAAATAAATGCCTTTTGGTTTGATATTTTGACATTTGGCATTCAGACATTTTAAAGTATGGCTTCAGTGTCCAAATACATTGTGGCGCCACTGTATTTCACGTTCACACTATGAATGCATGTCAGGCCCACTGAGATGTGCACCCACGCACCTGTCCGTCAGGCTATCCCTGGCTCGCCCTTGAACCCTGGGTGAACCCTCGTGTTTACGAGCACAGTGTTCTAATCATTCATGACATCTATGAAGTGTATAGTGCTTAATTACCCATTTATCCAGACTAGCTGATAAAATCTTAGAAGAATAATGGGCACTGTAATCCTGCAAAAGCCCTTCTGGGAGTCCTTCCTGGAAAGGTAGACTGATTGTGCTCAGGCTCAGACACATGCTTATGGTCATTCGTTGTCATTCTTTAATAATTGTGATTTGTAGAGATGTGGAGATTGTTATAGAATTCTGCTATCCAATGGAAACTGATGTTTACAACTGGTTTGCACCTAACATAAAGGCTGACTGTTATTTAGTTAAATGAATGTACTACACTAGGCTAAACATGAAACTATTTATATAAGTTGATTTAAGTGCTTATGTTGTCAGATTTTGAGCTTGGACACTGGATAGTTGAATTTCTGATGCCACCCATATCACTTGAAGAATTTTTGGAAGAATATCTTGGCTGCTCTTTCCCAAAGTGATTGGGGACTGTCAAGAAGTGAAAATGCAAAAAAGCACCAAAAAGCATCATAACAGTTGTCTAAATTAATCATATGCTATATCCCAAGTCTTCCAAAGTCATATAATAGCTTTGTGTGATAATCTTCCCCTCCATGATGCTCTGAAATGGACTAGACAAAAAGTGACAAAATGTGATTTGTGTTAGGACCCCAAATCTAATGTTGCCATATGTAGTTTGAGAGTACTTGGGAAAATGGTGCTCAAGTTAAATGGTCACTTTTATTGTAGTTTTTTGTGATTGATAATAATAATAATAATAATAATACATTTTATTTATTTGGCGCCTTTCTGGACACTCAAGGTCGCCTTACAATAAGGTGCATTAAGACAAACTAAGAACTAACTAGGGTAAAAACTAGCATAAAAACAGGTTAAAATACATCAGTTAAAAGCAGTACAGGAGGATAATGCAGTAGTGGTCAGACTAAGTAGGCTTGTCTAAACAGATGAGTTTTGAGTGTGAATTTAAAGTGTTGGAGTGAGTCAGAGTTGCGGAGGTCAGGGGGGAGACCTGATGAGCTTGATAGCTCACCATTCACTTTCATGATAAGGAAAACTGGCCAGAGAATTCTTCAAAAAATTCACCTTTTGTAATTTCTCCTTATGTAAGAAAGGAATTGATATGCATTTGAACAACATTTGGGTGATTTGACAGAATTCATATTTAGATTAACTATCCCTTCGATTAATAGTTACGCTACAAACATATTTGGCTATCCACATGCTTGCAATTCTGGTGGAACATTCATAGAAGCACCATTAATCTGGATTGTTTTAGTTGTCCTGGATTGTGTACAATCAGCTCCACCTGTTAAATCCACTCCCCCTGTCCGAGCTCCCTGCTGTGCGTGTTGGTCCTGAATTACCAGCATTGAACCTGTCTGAGTCTGCGTGAGTCTGACGTGTCTGAGCTCAACCTGTCAGTCATGAGCGTCAGAAGGCAGCTAAATCCCCTGCGTTGCTTAACAATACACACGCCACTGAAAGCACTGGCGTTAATACCTCTCTTTCTCTATCGCTATCTCTCTCGCCCCCTAGATTCAAATCCCTCACACAGGTCATAATCTTTATTGTATTAATATAATACCCATTCATTTGTTCTCCTAGACAATGAAAAAAACACATTAAGGCCATGTTTTCCAAAGCAGCTAACTAGCTCTCACCACTAAATGCTGTAATCTGAGTATGACTCTTAAAGTTGGTGTTTTTTACGTCCCTTTTCCCCCCTCAGCCTCCACCGCACAGAGACCAGCCACTGTTTCCAAACCCAAGATCTCGCTGGACCCCCACATACGGCTCAAATCAGAGAAGCTTGATCTGGTAAGCCTGGTTTACACAAACAGTGATTTTCAACCTTCTTTTTATTGTTGCAATGTAAATGAACAATGTCTACTCATTCTCCATGTTACCTGGACCAAGAAATTCACATTTATTTGTCACCAAAAGTATTTTGACAATTCCAGGGCTTTCGTGAAAACTACAGATTACACTCCCGCCCACGGACAGTCAGATCAACAGAGGGTTATTACAAAACAGTTATTGTAAAGTTAATGTATTATCACTAAAAATTTCATCGTGCTTTGTCTACTCTTTAAACAGCGTTATGGTAAAAATGGTCCACTATGGCTACAGCTTTTGCACCTGTGACAGAAGGCCATTTCTTTCAGTTTTGCCCCCTCCATTTGGCATAAAACAGTTTTCGTGGCCAAATGTTGACTACGTTTGGGTAGGATGTTTTTTTGTTTTTTTTATATACATTAAATAAATAAATAATGCTGTTAATTTAGGGATGTTATTCTGCGCAAATGTAATTCTCTTTATATATATATTTGCATTATTCATGATTGCAATGACATTATGCTTGTACCTGTACTTTTTAGTAATGATTAGGAAAATGTGGTGAATTTAAAGGGTTAATCCCCCATTGGAATCTGTACGATTGACTTCAAAAGGAGCCTGTATCTCAGTGCAGAGTAACTAACCTCTCATATCTCAGTGTCACTTTCCTCATAGATATCTGTCTCTGCTCTTTGTTATGGTGCAGTTGTTTAGCAGAGATTTAATTTAATCCTGCTGATCCTGGGGCTGACCCTAATCTACCGTCCCATTAATAGGATTAGGTCTCAATGGACGAGAGCACTTAAATGTGGACTAAAGGCACAATGCACACTACGTTAAGTGTTGCACGAACAGGTATTTGACATGGTGCAAAGTTTTCTATGTGACTTTATACTGTTCATTGCACTGTTTTTCAAGCAGATATTTTACCTGGTACAGGACAGTTTTCTTGCCATTGGTGTTTGAACAGTATATCTTATTTTTGTGGCAGTATCAGATTGTTGGTTCGACCTTAATCTGATTAGCCTTATTAATGCCTTTTGAACTCTTATGGACCATAAGCCTGGATTTATTGTACGCCACTGACTTGACCTCTGTTACCACACTGCCATCTTGTGTATGTAGCAGTAGCATGACTCTTTTTAAGCTTGACTAGATACTATACAGTTGAGATGCATAGTTATCTGTCAACTCTTAAAATATACTATACTAAATATTTAAGGTTCAGTGTTCATAGTTATTTTCCCTTTGTTTTTATAGTTTTTTCGGTAACACTTTACAGTAAGGTTCATTAGTTAACATTAGTTAATGTATTACTAACATGAACTAACAATGTGCAATCCATTTGTTACAGTATTTATTAATCTTTGTCAGTGTTAGTTAATAAAAATACAGCTGTTCATTGTTTGTTCGTGTTAGTTCACAGTGCATTTACTGATAGTTAACAAATACAACCTTTGATTTTAATAACGTATTAGTAAATGTTGAAATGAATATTAACTAAGATTAATAAATGCTGAAGAAGTACTGTTCATTCTTAGTTCATGTTAACTAAGGTAGTTAACTAATGAACCTTATTGTGAAGTGTTACTGTTTTTTTCTTCTTTTTTTAAAGAAACATTTGAAGTGAATAAATTAAAATAATTTGTAGCACAGGCTTGTAGCACTATAATGATGAAGGTTTTTTGACCGTTTGATCATTTTGCAGGCTCTGTCGTACCTGGGTCTGGATTTAACAGAAGAGATGAGACGGCAGCTCAGAGAGAGTCTCACTACAGACCCTCAGGGAACGGTCTCATATGGAGGTATAGACACATTATTAACATGATCCTCAGTCAGTCAACTACTGTAGATGCAGGACATTATCCTCATTTTCACAATCATTTTGATGTGGACTTGTATCCCCATATTCATCACATATTTCAATATTGGAGATGAATCCGAAACAGGGGTCAGCAACCCTTTTGATCTGAGGTGCCATTTTTTAGATTTCCTCCCTTTTGAATCACCAGTATGAGCACGTGAGACCCACTTGATAGGTAGTTTACTTGCACTGTTCACTGTTAGAGTGTTAGGCTTCCATAGTGCTTATAACTAAATTAAACAGGTTGCATGACGAAGAAAAAAGGATTACTGCAGTTTATTGAAAAAAAAAGCTGGAGTTTAGCACGCAATGCGTTGGATTTCAACATTACTGAAATAAAAAAATAAAAAAAACATTTAATATTAATCTCTCTCGTATTCATCTTTGGATGCCAATGATTACTGGTTCGGCTTGCGTGCCTAAGGTAATGTTACCATCCTCCTGAAATAACCACAGGAAATAATCACATTTTGACGTGAACGGAAATACCCCTTTTGAAAAGGGAATCACATTCCGTATTTGGATATTGGGCTTGAGTTTGTGCTTTGAAACACTTAGAATGAGTTTTTAGAGACAGATTGTCTGGGAAAAAAAAATTGGGTTCAGTACAAACTTAGACAGCTAAGTATATTTCCAGGCTGCTCTTGACAGGGAGTTACGCTTCACTCCTGAACTCCTCAGCAGGAAGATGTCACCTCGGCAAATCCTGATCAAAGTGTGTGTGGTGGAGCTAGAGTTCTGCCTGTTTTCTTGTACTTCAGCTGTGCAAACACTTACAGCAAGGGCACCTGAACATAAATATTCCTTCTAGATGCTCTTTCTCCTGTTATGAGGAACAATCTGGATATATTTAGCTGAGTGACAGGAGAAGAGACCATATGGCACCCACTTTTCTGTTTAGAAAGCAAATGTTGACCTGAAATCACATTTTCAAATCTACACTCAGACTGGTCAAAAGTTTCGAATAACAAGGCTGCATTCATTTGATCAAAAGCACAGTAATATTGTTAATATTATTACAATTTAAAATAATTTCTATTTTAAAATGTAATTTATTACACTGTAAAAAAAAAACCCGTAAAAAAACGGTAATTTTCTGGCAGCAGGGGCGCCAGAAAATTTCTGTTAAAAAACGGAAAAATACTGTAAAAAAAAATGGTAATTTCTTCCCGTTGTTTTTACGGAAAAAAACTGTATATTTAACATTGGATTTCGGTAATATGATATAATGTTAATTTACCGTCCTATTGAAGTATTAATATCTGTTTTGTACACTGATAACCATCAATCACAGCAGTGATGAGAGTCACATGATCAATCAAAGCTCAACACAAGCAGTTCTTCCACAAGAGAGTACTAATATATATAGAAGCTGCACAGTGTCATTCACACAAACATTAAACACCATCATGGTAACACATGAAATTTTAAAAATGCAATAAACATTATTTTAACAACATTAAATGTAACATAAACCCCTAATGTACATAACTGATTAGAAAAAACTAAGAAAACTATGAAGAAACAAACATAGTTATTTCAACAAAAATACATCAAATGTGAAGTGTCACAGGGAATTGTGGGAATGTCAATTTACGGTTTTTCACTGTAAATGATACAATGAGTTGTTTTTTCACTTTCAAAAACTGTAAATTTAACGGTATGTTACAGTAAAATTACATTAAATGTACCGTTAGATCTATCACAGTTATTTACCGTATTTAGTACGGAAACTTTCTGTTAACCAATTAACAGTTTTTCACTGTAGCATTTTTACCGTTAAAATTACGATCATTTTTTACAGTGTACTTTTTCTTTTGTTATATCTTACTTTCCAAATTTTTTAAAGGTTATGTATCACAGTTTTCACAAAAATATAAAGCAGTACAAATCATCACATTAGAATGATTTCTGAAGGATCATGTGACACTGAATATCTGACAATGAGTAATGATTCTGAAAATTTAGCTTTGCCTCACAGGAATAAATTACATTTCAAAATGTATTAAAATAGAAAAAAGTAATTTTTTCCACAATATTACTGTTTTTACTGTATTTTTTATCAAATAAATGATGCCTCTGCATTGTGACCGACTTAAGTTTTTTTTAAAACATAAAAAAAAATTCTTAATGATTTTGATACTGTAATTGTTATAATCTAAATTTCTTACATGCTTTTTATATTTCTAGTGTACTTCTTGGCTATTTCTAAATATGCCTCTGTTTC
The DNA here is from genome assembly GCF_951802725.1 of Rutilus rutilus. Classification (NCBI taxonomy): domain Eukaryota; kingdom Metazoa; phylum Chordata; class Actinopteri; order Cypriniformes; family Leuciscidae; genus Rutilus; species Rutilus rutilus. Next base: position 39,133,530 of record NC_140209.1, on the reverse strand, counting down.
CTTAACAAGACTTTGTGGAAGCCACCCGCAGTGTGTATCAAGAGAAGCTGGAGGAGGCGGGACTGGGACAGGGACCCTTTATGTTCTCGTATCAGGAAGCAGCTAGTTTGATGGACACCTCTGCCTTTCATTCCCCTGTAAGTAGACCCGCAGGATTTAGTATCGGAGTGCTTGACTTTGATTTGGGCTAAACTTCGGCACAATCCTCAGAGCACCTCCTCACATTTGAGACTTCACTTTCTCCTGAAGCTGAGCATGTCGGGAGATTTACTCAGGGATCTTAAAGGAGCTTTTCTCCCGCTCAGAAAAGTTATCAAAGCTGTCTTTTGAAGCTCTTAAACGCTTCGATTGTCAGAGTTTGCCTGTTTTGTAGCCTTGTGCCTTTGGATTTGTCTCACATAGATGTATGAGCACTGAATTGGTATTGGTTTTATTGGGGTTTTTTACGTTCAGATCCCAGAGGTAGGGTCACACACTTATGAAAGAGTTGTTTTAACAGTGTCACTCTCTCTTTCAGACCTATGAGTCAGAGTGCAGCTACAGCAGTGAGGAGCTGGAGGAGTTTCAGACGGAAGTCAAACAACTCCAGCTGCAAATGAAACAACTCAAGGTGAGTACTGAAATAAACAGGGGTAGCTGGATTGTGTTGCTTTCTTCAATCAATATATAAGTATAGGACTATAATTGCTGACTGCAGGGTCCAAAATGAACACGCGCTAAGTGCCAAATTCAAGTCAAAATTGGTGTATTTAGTGAGTAAATAAACCAACAATTGTCCAGTAAATTAATTAGTCAAATTGTAAGAATGATAGTCTTGACTGATTCACTTAAGAAACACCTGTCGCAGCTCGTACAACTTTTCCCTCAGTGGAAAACTTACCATCATGTTTAACTCAATGTTTCAACACGTGGAATATTCCTCACCAAAACCCACAAAACAACAACAAAAAATATATAGAATATGGAATAATCAGAATAGACAGAAAATAAATAGTAAAAAAAAATGTAAAAAAAAAAATTATGGAAGATAATTTCCGCCAATAAGAAAAACGACTCATGAAAAAAAAAAAGACTCATGCTTTGGTAAATAATAATTATGACATACTAAGTCATAATTATGATAGACTAAATCATAATAATGAGATAAAAGTCATAATTATGACATAAAAATTTGAAATTGACAAAAGTCAGAATTTTGACAAATCGAATTTGAGATAAAGTCCAAATTATGACATACAAAGTCAAAATTGATTTAAAATTTTGAAATGATGACAGTTGAAATTGACAGAATATCAAAATGATGATTGAATGTCATAATTTCAACTTTTTGTGTCATAATTATGATATACAAAAACATGATTTATTTTCTTATGTGGCAGACATAGGCTCCCATACAAAATAAAGTTTCATATTTTTAGTCAGTACATTTTGCACATTTACATTTAATTTACATTTTCATTACATTTACATTTATGCATTTAGAAGATGCTTTTATCCAAAGCGACTTACAAGAAAGGAACAAAGCAATATGTCAAGGAGTCAATACTATTTGTAATAAACAATGCCAGGTTTTCTGACAACTAAATAGAGAGAAGCTAGAGAAGAGAAGAGTGTGTAAGTTGTGCATTGTGTTAAGGGTGTGTGGGGTAGTTAATTCACACATCATTGGTGTGGCAGAAAGTTAATTTTGGACCCTGGTTGACTTTCCATAAAATTTTGCTAGACTATGAGGTCCCACACATGACATGCAGGGGGAAAACAAGTTATCGTTGCCACAAATGAATTTATTCCCTCATTTTAGGTAAATTGTGGCCACAATTAAAAAACACAAGAAAACTAATTATTACAAGGGGGCTACAAATTAATAAGTTGTGGGATCAAATATCCATTGGCCACAATATCTGTTTTTCTTCCACGTGTCATGTACGAGGCTCTGTACAAGACTGAGCTGAACATTTGTGCAAAAAGCTTTTGTGACATGAACATCCCTGACATTGCTCTCAGGTGTTACTGAAAGACACAGAAGACAGTAAGAAGACTCTGGAGGAGGAACTGCAGAAGACGGCTGAGGTAATGCCTGGAAATAAACACAACTTCTTCTATGTGACTAATCTTAAATGTCTCAAAATATGGCATCCAAATATAAAGAGGCATGAGAGCTGATTTAATACATCAACACTGTGCATACCAAATATATACTATCACAACATGAGCATCTGAACATTTGTCCACCCGTCAATTTGTGTGTTCCCTTATTTCAATGTGTGTGGATGAAACAGAAGGCCACGGCCACAGTGGAAGAGAATAAGTGTCTGAAGAGTAAGCTCCAGGTAGCAGAGGCTGTTCAGAGACAGACTAACAGTGCCGAACAAGACTACGAGCAGGTCATTCAGCTCCTGGAGGCTGAAATCAAAGATCTGAAGAACCAGGTAGCCGGAAAGAAACAGAGAGGACTTGAGGCTACCAAGGTAATTGTTCCTCTTTCATCACATCTCTTTGTTCTCTGAAAAATTATTCATATAATTGATATGAAATTTACAAGATGAAAACTTGTTGGAATGAGTTGCCAGGTGATTTTTATCTAATTAAACACTGTCCAGTCCAGTTCATGACGAACACTTGAAACAGTGTTATTTTAGTATTATTTATACACTATTATAGTATTTATGAATATTTAAATTAGTTTTTATTTTTGACATTTTCAATTTTAATTTTAGTTTTAGTCATTTGTTTATGCTTTTTTGTCATTTTTGTTAGTTTTTTTTTTTACATTTCTGTTTAGCTTTAATTTGTTTTTATTTCACTTTTAGCTTTAGTCATTATAATACTTCAGCTAAAATTAATTGTATTTTGCGTTAGTTGCCATGTAACATTTCAGTTTTTTGTCTAATAATTATATTTGATTTTAATTCAGCTTTAATTTGAATTAATTTTAAGTGTAAGGTTACGTATACACGACCACAGTGTCCCAAAAATGGAAACGTTTTTTCCTTCGTATTTTCGCAAGTTTCACGTACAGGCGACAACGTTGTCAAAATGATCCCCGTTCTCACGGATCTGTGAAAACGACTAAAAACGCTGCATTATGCAGGCCAGTAGTTGACGATGTCAAGAAATACTACGCACCTGTGCACGTACACATTTTCCTACAGAGCGGTGAATACAATTCTTTGCTGGAGAAGTGTTAATAAACTCAGTGTCTTGAGCAGCACACACACAGTCCTGTAGGCCGCTATTGTTGTTTTGGTGGTCAAGTACTCGCGCATGCCTATAGACTAAACGTAGTATGCATGCGGATGACGTCACCGTTCTCACATATTCATGGAGAAGATAACGATATTGTTTTCAAAAATGTGCGCTTTGAAACCTGTTTTCGAACGTTTGCATTTCAGGCCCCTAAAACGCCACTGTAAATGAACAGCCAAAACGGGTATTAAACAACATGTGTTTGTTGTTTAACAACACTGGTATTAAAGGGCATTTTTTTCACAGGAGGATGTGATGGATCTGAACAGAAAGTTCAACGTCATTGACAGCCAGCTGAGAAGGTCTGAACTCACACGGAAACACCTGGAGATTTCCAACAAGAAACTCCTTGGCTTTGCCCAGGTAAAAACAAACCACTTTTTGACTTAAAATCAGTTGTAATCTGTTGTATTTAGGTATCAGTGGCCCTTCAAGAACACCAAAGCACCAAAACATCCAAGTTTATAATTTGCACTATTTTTACAGAATGTCCACAAAGTTCTCACCAACACCAGCTTATTTGGGATTGAAAATGGGTAAGTTTCTCAAGCCAGACACATTTAAAGTTGCGGTGGTCCCCCCTACCAGTGATCATGACATTTCCCTCTAATCCTAAAGGAGCGCACGGGCGTCTCCGGCGACTGACAGCCCCGACACACCTTCCCCGATCCCCGACCCCGCCTGCCAGCTCGCAGCTGAGGCCAAAGAGCTTGTGGATGGCGTCTGCTCACTTTGCACTGAGGATCACAGTAAGTGAGAAATGTGCACTAGATCATCACCAGTTCTGGGCGTCTAATCTGAGTGGCTGCTTCAAAGCTCTTTCAGTCCGACTCTGTTTGAGTGGAGTGTGACTTCATATGGTAGAATGGGACAGTTTCTGGACTTTTTGTTCTAATGAACTCATTTGAACTTGTGTTGTTGTCACATCTGTGTTCGGTTGTTTTGCAGCATTACCGCAGTACGTAGAGGGATGCGTTGTGACGGCCGAAGAGGACTGTGATTCAAAGTGAGTGGCCGTTATTGTGTTATGAAGCAATCAGCATTTTTCCCTTCAACTGCTGCTGTCAGCTGAGTTTAGCTCAGGCCAAATCCCGCTTATCACACTGCTACTTGCCACATAAATAAGTGATTAGACACCAAATATTGACTTGCGTTGAAATATTTTATTAGCTCTTTAAACGCAAAGCTTTCAATTAGAAAGCAGTTGCTAGCGTGGCAAGTTCAAACTAGACGGGACATTTAAGGGATACGGTACAGTCATACCACTTATTACACGGTATTTCGCCACATAAATAATTATGGAGATAAGAGATATTGATCTGAGATGAAACTGTTTTAAAATCCTTACCTGTTTATTATCTTATAACCCATTACAGAGTACAAACCAATAGTCGCAAAATGGCAGCAGCTGTCTACGATAGCCCACGATACCCGGATGACATAAATAATTGTTCACAAAATGTTGTGTTTTAATATTTTATTAGCTCACCAAACATTCCTAGTAAGCGTAAAGCACTGACTTCAGTTACCCAGATGAGCCTGTGTTATCAGGGGATAACATACCGCTGGATGGCGCGATTGACCAATCAGAATCAAGTATTCCACAGAGCCGTGTAATAATAAACAATATGCACCTGCAAACAGATTCTGGAATTTAAAAGGATGTAAAGACCCTTCACTTCTAGGTTTTTTGTATATTCTTGAATTGATATGATAATGATATTTTATTCATATGTTATGCTAATGTCTTCTTGGGGCAACATGTAATAAAAAAAGAATTATAATAATGGGAGTAATAATTGGCAACATTTTCATAATATCAAATATTTCATAGGAATATTGATATATAATCTCTTTCCCTATTGATATTTTATTCATATGTTATGCTAATGTCTTCTTGGGGCAACATGTAATAAAAAAAAGAAGTATAATAATGGGAGTAATAATTGGCAACATTTTCATAATATCAAATATTTCATAGGAATATTGATATATAATCTCTTTCCCTATTCACTTGCTGTGTCTCTCAAAATGCCTGATAAACATGCTTTAAGTCCTGATGTCCACTACAGGGGACATGTATGAAATCCATGCCCCGGTTTGAAAGTCACATCTTGATTAGAAACCCCAAAACATTTTCCTGAAATGTTGATTTATGACAATTTGAAAATTAGTATTTTTCTTCACTCAAGTCTAACAGTAAAAAAAATAAAAATAATTTACATTATGTAAAAATACAACTGATGTCCAATAGTGTCAGCTCTCACCATGGAAGTTGTGTCCTCTGAAGAGAATGTGACGTAGGCATATAACTTCTGAAAAGAATGCACTCATAAACAAAATTTTTCAGATTCAGTATCATATTTACAGTAGAATATTATAGATTTACGTAATACCACACATGATCTACAATCATGCTCTCTTTTTTCCTGCAGCCTCGTTCACTGGCCACAACCTCCTGTCCTCGGCGGTCCTGCAGTCGAGCGGAGAGGTCAGTAGAGCGTCTGGGACGGACAGACAAACCCGGCTCATTCAGAACATCAAGGCTAAACTGAAACTATACTGTGGAAAATAAGAGACTGTGAAGTTCTGCAGTGTGGTTTTTACTCCTTCAGTTCATAGTTCGAGTGGAATCAGAGGCCTGAGCTCTACTGATCAAACTGATAACCATTTTTTAAAGCAGTCCATGTACTTATTTAACATGTAGCATTACTCAGTGTCATAATGTAAAGGCAGAAACCAACCAAGGGGATTGAAATCTGAAACACAAACGGCACTATTAACAGCAGAGGCGACTTTGAGATGTGATTTCAAGCGTGTCAGCGTGTGCCGTGCAAAACACGAAGAGTTAGGAAGACGATCTCTTCAGAATGAGAAAGAGAGCATTCAGACGTACATCTCTCCATTCAACCACCGTAATGAAAACACATGTGGCTGAGCAGCTGACCTCTCTTTTAGAGTTAGCTATATTATACAGTACATGTATTACATTTCATTTAGGGATTTTTGGGACAGTCCCCACTTTTCATCATTTGATATGATGCTTATTTGTATCTGTTCTGAGAAGTGCTATGACGTTTTGAAGATTTTATATTTTTGGTCCGAATCTTTTATTATGCAGACACACATAGACATGCTCGCTTCTAAGTACGTGGGCGCTTGCCGTAATAAAGCTTGTAAATCTTGCCGTCAAACCCTTCGATGTCCTCTTCATGTATTTGCCGATCGCGCCAGTCTGTGCTCGGACGCATTTGCGGTACAGGTCGGTCCAGTGTCACCCAGCATCCACCGCACTACTATCAGGGATGGTCTGTTAAGTGCTTTAGGGGGGATCCTTCGTGGCTTGTTTCTGAGATGGACAGTAACTTTGCTCCATCTCAGTGTCCTCGTCACTGTACTGATAGTTCTGAGGGGGATTTTGGTTGTCATGGCACTAGAATCAAGTAATGGGGGTCATATTGCAGCGTTCCACCCCGAATGCATCCATTCAGCTGAACAATGCACATGGTTCAGGTTACTGTTTTCATAAGCTCACTGTATTCGGCTGTTTTGTCTTGGCGTGTAGGATCTACCATCACCTATATCAATGTGTAATAAGCTGGTATCATTCATTTCCTGAGGATAGAGGTGTACGGTTATGGAGGTGGTTTGTCGATATTAATAACAGCACATGCTCTACAAATGCTGACATGTAGTCCTGTGATTTAACTAGATTGCATCATATGTGTGGCCTAAATATCTTTCTTGTAATGTTTTTATTAAAGTCAGAACAAATGTGTCATGTGTGTTTTTGTATGATTATATGTAGTGGAATTCTGTAGAGCATTGACACTTAAAATACTAGAGGGTTTGTCTGTTATTTTTAAATCCACTCATGCTTATGTGCCAGTATACATTGTTGTGCCACAGCTGGCTCATGAGAAAATATTTTAACATTTTTATTTGCCAACCAAGGGTTGCATGCTGACAGTTTTAATGCTTGTGTAATCTGCAACAGCTTGCGTGGGTCTGCTTTTTTTTTAAAGATATGACTATGCACATCTGTACAGTTTCTGTTAAGGATGCATCACTGAATTTGACCTTCCAGTAATATATATATTTAAAAGATTCTTAGATGAAAAGAGAGTTCAAAAGAACAGCGTTTGTAACACTATAAATGTCTTTATTCTCACTTTTAATCAATTTAATGCATCCTTGCTGAATTTTTTTATTTTCTTAAAAAAATAAAATAAAATCCGGACCCCAAACTTGAACAGTAATATATATCTAGCTTAAGGATAAAAATGCAATTACTGACCTTTATATTGTATTACTCGAAATACACTAAATACAATTTGGATTTTTGGTGGGAGAAAATTATATATAAAAAAATTAACAGAGTAATACACCTTTAGGAAAACAGTCAATAATTACATATTTATAACATTTTAATAAAATAGCATGACCACTTCATTATTTCATGTTAATTATTTTACAGAGTACAAATTTCAAAACTCTTCGAGTGTTGCACAAACACAACATTCAGAACATATTCACTGTGCATGTTATGAAATTTGTACAGAACAATATGACCAAGTCCAAAAATTCCAATAACTTTTTCCAATAACTTATAAATTCCAATAACAGATAACAGAACTCCATCTTTAAATGATGGTCAGTTTCCTACAAAATATTTTGTACAAACAGACACCGATTTAATCATACCTCAAACTTATAACATGGGAAGTGATGCCCATTTACCAATGAAACACACCACCAGTTAATTTGCTCTCCAATTCTTTCAGAACAAGCTGAAAATATTACAAAAAATTGCTAATTATCTCAGTGATAATTTACAATAGTCTCGAGAGTCTCCTGAAAACAGAAAACATTAGACTGTCAACTTGAGAACCAATGTTTCTTTCATTTTACTACTAATATAGCTAAAATATGCAACAAACACATATTTGTATTATATGATGCAGTCTTAAAGTGTAGTAGAGGGTAAAACTACTGACAGACACTGGGGTCAGTAATGCTGGTGTGTCAAGGCTTTAGAGAAAGATCTGCGCTAACACAAGCATTCCTTGAGCGCCCCCTCGTGGCGTGAAGTCTGTGACCAGCTGTTCACGACAGCAGTGGATCAGAAAGGCCGCTGCAGGAAAGAGATGGGGGGCGAGCCCACGCTCCGCGGACTGTGCAGATTGGAGTCATAAGAGCCCGGAGTCATGCCCATTATTGAGTCTCCATGAGGTGTTTCTCCATGCAGAAAGTCATCTTCCTCCTCCATAGACCCCTGTGAGATGAGATCAAAGTGTTATTAGATATTCTCTAAGAATAGTTCATGTAAAATCTATTGGACACCCATCATTTAGTTTGTTTTAGTTTATGGAATATTGATGCATTTATAATAAACGATTTAACCGTGCACATATTTTGTGCGCCCACGTAATCTGTAATTAAAATAACATCTCTTCTCTGATAAGGTGTTTACTGGCGAGAGGGCGAGACAACCTGTCACTCACATGACATCACAACAATAACAAGCCATAACCATCTAATCAATTCCCAATGAACAAAATCAAGTCCCTCCCTGCATTTTTTCTTGTTCGAGAAGCCATTTCACTTGTATATTTTAAGTATCCAAATGAAATCCTCTTTGTGGCCACTGTGAATGCAGGTCAGGGTCACCTTTCTCGCTTCCTTTTTGGGCACTTGAATCATACAGTCGGATGGCTCCTCCCACACCTGGTAGATTGGCTCAATGAATTTCCCAGAGCTGTTGTGAAAATGAACAAATAAATAAAACATCCACTGAACTATTATTCCAGCACTGAGATAGATCGAAATGGACATGATTTTCATACCTTTTCAGGAGATACGGATCAAAAGGGAAGAAGGTGTCCAGGGGGTTTGTGTTAGTGTACACGGAGTTGCCGCCCACTGAACTCCTCACCACTGGCAACAAGTGGCGGTTGTTCCGCTCAATGATGGTGTAACAGAACACGAGCTGGTACTTCCTGCCAACAGAAGGGTGAAATTGCCCTCATTTGTCATGCATTCATTTCATAAAGCTTTGTTACCTGATGAACGCTCTCTCTCTCTCTCTCGTGCTGTACCTGGTGATGGCTGCAAACATGTTGGTGACAGCAGGTAGACAGACCCTCAGAGGGTTGAGCTGACACATCACTATACGCTCTAGATTCAAACCCTGAAGATACGCCAACCCTGCAGAATGATCAGTGTTCACCATAAAGAAAAGCAAACACATTTGTCAAGGTCTTAGATATGTACTCTTCATATTCATGTTAATTCTTACTAATATTTAATAATTTTGTTTTTCTTTATTTAAATCTACCCTTTACTGTGTCAGTAATTTGTTAGCCAGAAAAATATTAGACTACCTTAAAAGTATTGCTTAAGTTAACAGACTGTGTGCGTTTTATATCAGTGTCCGTTCTCGGAGAATAAGCCCTGTTCGCGTGAGGTGCGCTTCCCGCTCGCGCTGTTCTGCAGTTTACTATTAATTCTGAACGTGTCGCGTCTCGCGTGTCTGTCTATATTGCACCAAATGCGACACTGCACTCCCTTGTGAAGTCGATTGGATGAACGGTTCTCGAAATAATCAAAATGCAAACGGACAGACAGACACATAGAGATTACTACCTATATTCCTTACTGAGCGCGAAGCAGCAGTGCAGCCAGCCACAGGTGCGGTTCCCGAGTGTTCTACGTGGTGCGCTAAACTGTGGCGCTGTTACAAAATAGCCTAAATGAAAGCATTTAAAGTTGGGGATAAAACATAGGCTAATTATATTTAGAATACAGTAATATATAACTGCTTATAAAGGAATAAATATCAAGGAGTAAATCAATGAAAATTTCTTTATTGGTAAAAAAAAAAAAAAAAAAAAAAATTTCCGACTGGTCGACCAATGAGAATGTCAGTCGACCAAGACGGCATCGACCGATTAGTCGACTTAACGACTAAAGTTGACAGCCGTACATGAGAGGGTCCTCTTTATATCACTTCCCTTTTTTTCTGCACGTTGGTTGGACCACACGAGTTTGATTTGGCAGACAAACGTCACAATGAAGCACTTTTGTTAAAATACTTTAATAAAGAAAGGACTTTGATCTTTGAGGGCGCTTTCACACTTGATTCGATTGCCTGGTCCGAACTAGAGTTTAATTGCTCTCCCTCCCCCTGCTGGATTATTTGGGTCTAAACCACAGTGCGTTTGCATCAAAGGAGGTAACAACGACACAGAAGGCAGTAAAATGCATAGCATTTCTCGCCTCACTAGTATATTAAGATTTTTTTAATGCTTGGTTTTGTTTTCAAAGGGTCAGCACAACAGCACTCGCGTCTATCTTCCACACAAATGTACTACAAATGTTCTAAAGAACGCGGCAGTCCATTTCTGCTGAACTCGGGCCTCTCTGCTTGAAGTGCATCAGTCACACTTGTCAGGAAAGTGAGTGAGAACACACACAAAAGCAGTTTTAATCAAATCAAACAGCATCAATAGCGGTTCACTTCCGCAATTTAGTACGATTGCGTTCACATCAGCTGCGAACCGTACCAGAGTTCACATGAACCGTACCCCAGACCACCCTTTTTATGCGGACTTGGGTATGGTTCACAGGTGCACACCCGAGTTCGGAAAACAGTGTTCACATCATCCAAACGAACCAACCTCTGACGTCAGTTGAACCCTCTTTATGAAAACGATCTCTTTATGAACTTTTTGAAGCGGCAAAGTGGTAGTTGCGTAGACTGTCAATCTCTCAGATTTCATCAAAAATATCTTAATTTGTGTTCCAAAGTTGAGCGAAAGTCTTATGGGTTTGGAACGACATGAGGGTGAGTAAATTAATGACAGAATTTTCAATTTTGGGTAAACTATCTCTTTGAAGAGGTTTTTTTTCTTCATTATGTTATCAGGTTATTTTTTTACTCTACAATTTTAACTTAAAGGCCCTCAAAATATCTAAATGAATTTGAAATTCAAAATTAATGTCATGCTTAAAAGTGGTCCTAGTTTGTGAATGCATTTTTTGATAAATTAATAAAAAATAAATAAAATAAAAACATACAAATGATTTCAATTCCACATGTACTGACCTTTCTTCAGACTGCCCTCCAGAATGACGTTGTGCCTGAAGATCAGTGTGTAAAACACAGCCTGGCAGGCTGCATAAAAGGGGCCGTGGAGATTGATGTCACAGAATGCTTTGGATCCCGTGTCCTGACTGTCAATGTAAAGGTGCAGCCAGGGAACTAACAGGTCCAGACAGGCCTTGACTGTCCTGTGGAAGAGAGAGGAAACTCTATTTTGACATGTAGGTTTCAAATTATGTTTTGACAAATAAAGGTACCCGTGTCCAATCAAACCCCTTTCCTTTCTCAGACACCAACATAGAAGCATTAATGTTTAATTACCTAATCGAGGTAACAAACCACTGCCAAGAAAGATGATTAAATATTGAACTCCAATGTATTAGATAAGATAAAACTGCATGATAAAGTCACTTACGACACTGGCAGAAACTTGGCTCTTGCCATGAAGCTGCCCATGTACCCAGCAGCGGCCTGTCTCAGGATGGGGGGCTGGTTGGGGCCTTGTAACAGCTTCCATAAGTGATCCAAAAAAGCTTCAGCCAAACCCTGAAAAAAGAAAGAAAAAAGTTGTAGATGTCTAGGTATGCTTTTTGATTGTTTGTGAATGAGAGAGAAGTGGGACCTTACCAGATGGAAGCTGCACAGGTAGAAGGTGTAGTACTGCACGTGACAGGAGGCATGAGTGGGAAGCACCACCTTATCAAACACACACACCAGGTCTCTGTACAGAGCTTTGGTTTTCTCAATATCTAAGGAGCCTAATGAGATAAAAAAAAAAAAGATAAAATGAATAGGAAATTGTTATAATATGAATGCACATATTAATAATGCATGTCATTAGTTATATATTAATGCTGGTGTATTTTAACACTCTTCTTTAAATGCATTTATATTCTGCAATGTCAGCCACACAATTATACATATATTACCATTCAAAGTTTTGGGCTGGAGATTTTTTAATGTTTTTGTCTCCAAGTCTCTTATGCTCGCCAGTACTGCATTTATTTAATCAAAAATACAGCAAACACAGTAAATATTATTACAATTTAAAATAAGTGTTTTCTATTTAAATATATATTACAATGTACTTTATTCCTGTGATGCAAATCTGAATTTTCAGCATCATTATTCTAGTCTTCAGTGTCACATGACCCTTCAGAAATCATTCTAATATGATGATTTGACGCTCAAGAAACTTTTCTTATTATTATCAATGTTGAAAATAGTTGTGCTGCTTAATTTTTTTGTGTAATACATTTTTTTTTTCAGGATTCTTTGATGAATAGAAAGTTCATTTGTTTGAAACAAAAATCTTTTGTAAGATTAAAAATGCCTTTACTGACCCCAAACTTTTGAAAGGTTAGATTTTCTTGTTTTCATTCCTAAAAAAAGGACTGAATGTGCTAACTGAGTTGCGATTAAACATTCTTCTTGACTGACGTGACATCCCTTAAAAAAACAACACTATTGAGTTAATAAAATGGTAATTCCCTGACCATTAACATGGCACATGTCTTTAATGTAAGCCAGCAGGACAGTCATCATTGTGTCCAGTCTCTCTGCCATGGGATGGACCATTACAGCTCCATCAGGTGTTGAATTCAGTGGAGAGTCCTCTTCCTCATCCTGAATCAACCATATCAAAAGAGTAGATTTATGACTATTCAAACATTAAAAGAAAGACTATGATATGAATGAGTTAGCCCATTCCCTCATACAAACCTGCTGTGTTGCTATCAAAATAATGTATAGTCCAGAGGTCTTCAACTCTGCTCCTAGAGACCCATTGCCCTGCAAAGCGTACATCCAACCTGCTTCAGCTTGTGATTTTGAAGCGATCCTGAAGAGCTTGAGTAGCTGGTTCAGGTGTGTTTGAAGGAGCAGGGTTAAAGACCTCTGGTATAGACTACTTTTACGATAATATTGCCTCTTTTTTAAGCGCGAAAGCTCCCGCTCACATTCACTGCAAGTGACTACACAACATTCTTCAAGATTTCACAGAAGAAAGTCAGTCATACATGTTTAAAACGACTGAAAATGAGGTTAAGTACATGATACATTTTTATTTCTTGGTGAACTATCACTTTAAATTAGTCTCATTGAGTATGGCTTTTTGTGCTTTTATGTGAGTGTTATATATGTGTTTTGGACTCACCATGTTGAAGAGGCACTCATCCTGCGATGCTCCACTGGCATCTTGCTGACCTCCACTTTCCACTTCTTCAATCTCACTCCGTGGTGCACTAACCTAAATGTAAAAATGCTTTTTTGTAAGAAAATGAATACAAAAAATGTAAAAGCAGCAGTCAAACATCTGCACGGATGCAAAGACATCAGTACAGTGCCGCTTACATCTAGTGTGAGCATCTTGCTGATGATGAGCTCTAAGATGTCTCTCCTCAGGTCAGGGATGTAGACCGAAACCCTCAACAGGTTGTGCACATAACACTCCTGAGTGGAAAGGTAGCACAGCCTCAGTACAATCACATTCACATATGTAATCACATTACTTTACTCAAGTACTGGATTTAAATATTGTGAATAACTCACAAGTGTTCTGGTGGACTTCTGCACAAAAGGGAACTTGTCAGAGAGGATTGGCATCAGGAATCGACTGGTTCTGAAAGAGCGAGGCAGTTTATTAGAGACCGCTAAATATTTAAAAGAAGCTTTGGGGGATTTTGTGAGACACTTACGATGGAACGTATCTCGTAATCAGCTGTAAGGCTTGATGACACTGATCAAAGGTCCTTGGCAGATCTGTGCGAATGTGAAAAGAAACAGTGAATTATGGAGTGGAGTAGAAGGGCGATTAGTGGCCCAGTGCAAGCCAGGGCTTTCAACGGGCCGGGCTGGGCTAATAGCCTTGGACCTATAGCAGCGAGCCCAAAACCATGCTGCGCTTCCACTTTCGGGCCAGAAGCTCCACAGCGCTTCACTAAAACACGCCCGTAACACACCTATCTGGAACAACGTCACACAAACCCATCATTTCACCAACAAATGGAAGTTTTATCAGAAAGTAATCACTGGATATGATAAAAGTGGCCGTTTTTAAACCTAAGCATCAATGTTTTACCACAGTTTTACAATAGTAAGTGATACATTGATCATATTGAATTAATTTGTGTCAAGATTGCGAATTAGTCACACAGAAATAAAGTGGTATTTACCGGTATTTCACAAAAGAGCGAGGACACGCGTACTTAATTCAGTCGCGTCGGTTTGTGTTTATTTGAAGTCATAGGACAGTATGTTTACATCACATTTAGAAAATGATCATTTCTACAAATTTTCAACCAAAAATACGACCTAAGGAGCTTTAGCACTCTCTCCATTGACAGTCTCAATTCAGGAATATTTTCAATCAGAGAAACAGAGGAAGCTCCCGAAAAACCAAACTTGCTTAATTTTATGACACATGCAGAGCTAAATATGGATATCAGACAGTCCGGTATAAAGAGACGAGACGTAACGACAGGTAAAATAAATACACGATTGTGATAGCCTATATGATTTGTCTGAATTCTTCAAGCAGTCGTATTTACCATGTTTACTATGGTAATGGTTAGCGCACATAGTCTTTTGCATTGCATATAAATATCTCTGCCTTATACTTCTGCCTAAGTACACGGGTTAAGGTTAGGTTTAGGTGTAGGTTCTGGGTTATTACTAGGCTGGGAAAACCCAGACAACTTCCAGCAAATTTAGATTTGCTCTGCAATTAGTCTGGTAAAGAGCTCATTAAAGCCCATTTCTAATCCGTCGAAATCGCGGCACCAATCAGAAACGTTGAGGTGGGCTTTACACAATGACGATCGCTCTGATTGGTTTTAGGTCTATCCAATTGCGCCCAGAGGCATTTGAGCGAAGTCTGTTGGTGACGCCCTTTGGAAAAGAGTTATTAATGAAGCTTTGCCAGACCATAACTCAGTTACTACTGAGAATGGTCTGGTTTTAACCAGGCTAGGTTATTACAGAGTTATTGCAATTACTATAATAAGTACATAATGTGTACATGGGAAACAGGACTGTAAAATAAAGTGGTACCAATGTATTAATAAAATGGTAGGCTACATCAACAAAAACAATAGTCAATAGCCCTGTCACGATCACAAATTTTGTGCTGACGATTAATTATACAAATAATTGCGATTGACGATTTATTATTAAACTAATTCTGTTTTGTTCATGTCACTTAGAGTGTAAACCTAAGAAGTTCCTATTTTTTTTGTAATATTTATATAAAATTTTCAATAATATTGATAATATATAATGCAGTCTGATTAAACACACAAGCCTTCATTTCATATGAAGGAAGACCTTTGACAATCTTTTGTACTTTATAACAGTGGTCTTTTGATGGCATTTTTTAAGTGCTTAATTTTTCATTATTTGGATGGAAAAATGTAATTGAAATTTAAACTGCACAACCATTGCAGTTATCTCAAATAATTGTGATTAGGTAGAATAACCACAACCATACGATTAATTAATAATCGTGACAGGTCTAATAGTCAATATCACAAATTAAATCACAAACCACAAGAAGTTATATAATGAAATGCACCAACTTTCATCTTCGTCATCAGAATCTGAAATATCCACATTTCCCTCTTGTATTCTTATTCTCTCTGGAAAAAAGGCAAAACAACAACAACATGATTTAAGTGATCTGAACATAGTGAATGGAGTGAAGCATTATCAAGGAATAATAATAAGAATAATAATAATCTTACTTGGTGCAAAATTAGAGACGACCATTCTGAGACAGGGTCTGAGATAAACCGTCTGGGCCGACACTAGATTACTCAGAAAAGCCAGATATTCTTCCACGACAGCCTGACTGCGACCGAGCCATGGCAGCTTCTGCGTGGGGAAACATGTCATATGTTACAGCTAAAGTGACCTGACTGTATTTGATTCACATCTGACATATTGCGGTTTCACTCACCAAAACAACATATATTAATTGCTCATGATCCTTTCCAAGTTGTGTGACACAAACCCTGAATTCCTGCAACCAGCTGATAATTTGAGCATCCTACAATGAGAAATATAACAATGAGAAAGCAAATTTCCAATGTGCATGTTTAAACAAATTCCAGGATTCCCACACCAATCATTTGTGCTTACTAAATTAGGACGTGTATACATCATTTTGATTCAGACCAATTCGCCAATGAATCATTAAGGCTCGAGAGAATAAATAAATAACAAACTGAACATCACTTTAACTTGAAATTGCTTATTAATAACTGATGAACTTTGCAACACTGCCACTATTAGTCAACACATTGACCTAAACTAAAACGAGGTGAACACAATACTGAGCATGGGAACTCTGAAATATCCATTAAAAGCAATACTTGCCTTAATATCAGGATCTGAGAGTTGATGTTTTATCAGTTCATAATCACTTGAGTCGCCCTGTAGACGTCACATCAGACATGTCAGGGCATGTTTAACAGACACTGATATGTATTAGCTTTATATTGTATTTATAATCTGGCCCTACTCGCCTGTTGTAGCTTAGCTAAAGTATTGGCAACATTGCCTCCAAAACGCACAGTTTTCATAGGAGGTGAATTGAGGACATCTCTGCCCTGACATTCCATTATGTATCGCAAAAACTCTTAATCTGAGAACATAAAAGAAAAAGACGTTAAGAGTCAATGACACCTGACAAATGACAAAAAAATCCACTTCACAAATAATTCAGTAAACTATAACCGCTGCCTCCATGTAACGTTACACATGGTAATGGTAAAGATAATCAATATAAAGACAAACGCTGTATGAAGATTTTAAGCATCGTTAAAGACTGCGCGTAGGCCTAGTTATTAAAACGACTATATCAAGCGAGTTAATTAGATCACAACTTACCAAAAAAAAAAAACTTTATTCAAAACAAGCTATAAATAAAGCCGGCATTATAAGTGAGATATCGAAATAATCACATGCGCAACCATGCCGAGCTCTTCTTCTTCTTCTAATTTTAATGGCGGTAGGCAAACCAGCTTTGGTGCATTTCCGCCACCTACTGGGGTGGAGTCAGTGAGAAGCGTTGACCTACAATGAAAATAAATAAAAATAAAAATGTACATTCTTCTAATCAAATTTGTTTTCTTAAGATATTCTAATAAAGCAGTAGTCGCTTCTGAATTATTGTTCAGCAAGTTCTTTAAACCAGCACACTTTAGAAGAACATGTTCGACGGTTTGTAATCCTGCTGACTGCACAATCCTGTAGCCTATTATGTTTACCAGTTTTAAAAAGTGATTGATTCAAAGCTGTTTGTCCAATACGAAGTCGTGAAATTATTGTGTCACCCCACCCTTATTTTGCCATTGCCACAAACTTCTCACATTTCCTACTTCTTTTATTTCATATAAGTTTCTTCCCTTTCCTTCCTGTGTCCACAACTCTTGCCATCTATAAATATCTTTAGATAAGAAATTAGATGTTCTTTCACCTATTTTAAAGTCCAGCTGTGGAATTACTACTGCTGCAGCTTTTATGCCCAGATTCAGGATATTTTGAGCCGTCATATTGGAGTAGGCCTACTCTTGATGTAAATATTGTTTCACCAACAAATCTTTAGAAATCTTTCCCTGAGGGTCATTTATTTATTCCAGTAAGTGTAGATTGACCAACGGTATTGGACATAACCATGGAGGTATAGGTGATATTGCCAATGTCGGACTAATTTCATAATCAAAAATTCATATAATGAATTCATATCACTCATTATTAGCATCCCATCCGAAACTGGCTACTTGTGAATATTCATATTCCCAACAGTTCATAATAACATCTTTAACAGGGTGACTATTCTTGTGTTCTTTTACTGATATCCAGTAAACCATTTTCAATTGTTGCCATAAAGCATTTCTCCTATTTCCACCTGTAACGGCGCTACATGGTTTAAAAAAAAGCCCCACAGCAAATTCTTACAGCCTGTGATTGTATACTTTCCAACTTTTTTTTATCTGTGATGCTGATGCAGAAGAATAAACAATGCATAATCTATAGGTTTTAAAGATCTTATTACTGCACTATATATTATTATAATGAGGCCAGGTTAGCTCCCCAATCTGTCCCAGTCAAGCATCGAGTATATTAGTTCCCTTCCTTCATTTATTTACTATATTTTGAATATGTGATCCAAATGATGCCTTAGAGTCCATTCATGTTACTAAGAACTTGATTTCTGAAACTTGTTCTAAAACCTGTTAAAACTTAAAAACCTAAAACTTAATATTTTTTTTAATATTTTTTTTTTCCTTTCTTTTTTTCTTGAAAAACATACTACATGAGTTTTGTTTATAAAGAATCTGAATCCCCAGATGTTAGCCCATGCCGAGTTCTACCAGGTTCTACACACCCGGAATATCTCATACAGCTGTAATATTGTTATTACGGAAGTAGCCTGGCCCTGTTTAGTTCAGTTGTGCTCTAGAAATGAAAGTTCTGCCACCTAGTGGTTTGAAGTGTAATAACTCGATAAACGCTTCCTCTGTATACTCATTAGCTGTTAGAAAGAACGGAGAAAGTACATAGATATAAAATGGAGTGTCGCATTTTTAGCCTGGCATATTATAACGTGTATATAATCGTATTATCATTGACTTCCATTATGGACAAAAATGTAGGCCTATTTAAAAAACGATAAAAAATAAATAAACAAATCACTGAGACATTTCTCAAAATGTCTTATGTTCCACAGAAGAAAGTCATAGAAAGGTTTGAAACGACATGAAAGTGAGTAAATAATGACATAATTTCAATTTAGCGGTGAACTATCCCTTAATGTTGTATTTATTTATTTTTTATGTGTAAAATTTGTGTAAGATCTAACAATAATTTGGTGGACCTCTTACTGAAGACCACTGGCACATACAGGATTTGAAAACTGTCACACTTAAAAGCAACAAAATATAATTTCTTATTTTTCACTTTAATGTGAAATACGACCAGGACAAGAACATGTTCTTTTGGAAGATTCACCCTAGATTTCAGTATTAACCCCCGGTTTCACAGACAAGGCTTAAGTTAGTCCCAGACTAAAATGCATGTTTGAGCTGTTTTAACTGAAAACAACTTGCACTGGCATATCTTAAATTGTCAAAGTTTAGGAAGAAATATAACAAAGTTTAGGAATAAATCACCTTTCTCAATAAACATAATGTCCAGATTGAGAAATAAAGCTGTAAATCCACCTGAAAGCTGAACGTAAATATCTAGTTAACTGTTGTGAAAAAGAGAGGACCAATTTTCTGCCGCCCATCTGCTTCATTTACACCTGCTGATTCTAAATTGGTATGAGCAAACAAAGATAAGAGGAAGCAAACCTAATAACACTTCTCACTGTCCAAAGGTTGTATACTGTACAGATGTATGAGATTCAATAAAAGCAGGAGACTAGAAAAGGTCTGGATTTCAATCATATGTTGGTTGAAACCTTTAGATCCAGATACAAAATACACAATTAAATGTAGGAAAATACACAATTGTATTTCTTTTGTCATACAGCCATTTTTTTGTCAGTGCATAATCTCAGTGTATAGTACAAAGTACAAAAAAAAAAAAAAATTCAATAAAATCAACAAACAATACAAAATGCCATTCAATTGTAAACATTTTCAATAAAAGTAAAAAAAAAAAAAAATTGTTTCAACAGGATAGAAAAACCACTCTGCTTCAGTGCCATATGGTTGAATATCATCTTCTGTAACCTGTCAAAATAAAAAAATTAAATGTTCAAGCATTTTCATTTTTATTTAAAAAGTCTCTCTCTCGCTCTAAAAGTGTCTTGTTTGTTCTATATTATTTAAACTTAGTCTACCAATATATTTATCCTTGTGGAACCCACTTGAAATTTTTCATACACAGTTTTTAAATAGGCTACTTTGTTTTGCTACTTTATTCATGTATATATCATTTATTGTCCTTCATACAGTGTATACATTCTTTACAACATTCTATGCAGTCACACTCGAATAAACAAGTCTTAATTTCGTGCAGAATGAATACGAATAAAGTCTTAAATATGAAAATAAATTTTCATTTCAGGTCTCCACTGTTGAACTGAGCTATTGTTGGTTTCATGGTTAATGTTTAACAGAGTTATCTGCCCTTACTTATGATGCAAATACTTCCTCAAAGTCATTTCTTTAACATGTTTTCTATGCCATGTCCAATTTTCATACCATGCCAATTATTAAATCAAGAATAAGTGATGACACATTCATAAAACATTTACAAACACTGCGAGTATAGCTTCAAACAATGAATTTCAACAAAGAATTGATAAACTGGTGAAGTTGGTCTATTATGTCTATTATTGATAGAATGCAGACAACCAAACGTAATTAAAGTGTATTAACCTGTAGCTATTCCTGATGGTTCATACGACCTGTGTTTCTGTCACGGCCGCAGACACAGTGCTCACGTTATCCTGAGAGGTCATTGCAAAAGCCACTGGTACTTGACCGCCTTCTCTTCTGTGCTTTGCTTGACGGGGAGCTGACCCTTGACCTCGGGTTCCCTCATTTCTCCTGAAAGAGTTTCTGATTCCGCTCGAGAGGCGAGTGGAGAACCTCCTGACAACCCCTGCCAAACCTCTGCCCTTCTTCAGCAAACCCACATCATCCTCAAGCTCCTCGGGGGGCACCTCAATATTACCCGTGTACCAGAAAACCCACCAGATGAGACTCAGGAAAATGATTATGGCGCCTGCGTATATCAAAAAGTCATAGTAAAACAAATCTCCAAACACGCCAAGCAATAAAATGATGAGTCCAAATACGTCGAAAGCCACCGCGAGCCAGAACGCGCAAGAGCAGCGTCCGAGACCGCCCGGCGCTGCCTCCATCTCCAAGCTGTTTTTATAGTTATTTCGGTCGTTTGGGACTGTTGAATTGCCGAACAGCCGTTGAATTAATCGATTAGAAGGGTTTTAAAGTGTTTTCGTTTGTTTCATAGGTAAGCAGCGCGAAGGAAGGAGCTTTCTGTTACAACTTCACCTGGAAGGGAGTGGCATAGAGCGGTGGGTGCGTCTTAACTACACAGACACAGACTCACCTAGACACGAGCCCGGTGCTGCCCCGAGTGTACGACACAACACTCCTGCATATAGACGACTGTCTTCAGGTATGGAAACACTTTCAAGTAGGCGTACTATAGTAAAGTATCTGAATCCTTCTCTGATCTTTTTTGGATGGCAGTGTTTTTTTTTTTTGTTTTTTTTTTTATACCAGATTTTTAGTCAAAATGTTATTATATTAACCATTTATAATATGATTATATTTGATATACTAATAAAATAATTAAAAATATATATGTTGTTATTATTATAAATAATTCTAAAGTACTAAAACAATGTGAAAAGTTTCAGAATTTAGTTTAATCTCTTTAATTTGTTTAACATTTGTGTGTTTATTCATTTTTTTTATTATTATTTTTTTTATAGTTGAGGCTATACCAGTTGCTTTTCAAAAACCATCATGCTTCATGAGCCTGGTGGCAACATGATCAACAATGAGCATCATGAGCCAGATGGCAACATGATCAACTTAGGCTCCAGATGCTTTTAGGAAATGCAGCCCAGGACTGTTTTGCTGTGCCCAGACAGCTATAATAAATGCTTAAAAACAGATTTATAATTTAACACTTTTAGAAATAGGGAAAACAATTACGTAATCCTTAATTTAAAATAAAATATCCTTTCAAAGTCCTGAGCAGTGTTGGAGAAAGTTCCCAGCAGGCACAGGATATAGACTACATTGGATTTTGGTTGAAAATGAAAGTCGTGTTGATGTCTAAATCCAATGTTTGTTTGACGTCGAGCTCCGACGTTGGGCAGTCGTTGAATTTTGGTTGGAATAAACCAAACAAAAAGGTGAAATGCATGGCCGTACCCGTACACTTATTACCAGCTTCACTTAAAACGAACCAGATTTACTTTATTTAATTTCCGTTTGAAAGAAATCATATTTTGTATTTTAAAGTCACCATGATGGTGATTAGCGTTTGCTTTAGTTGTGCTCTTGACCCTTGACTCTTTAATATAAAATTTTCTCTGGCTGCTAAAATTGTGTGTTTATAAAGCATGATAAGCTAAAAAAAGCCATGAAAAGATGAGATCAGGTGATGTTGGCTGTTTATTGATGATGACGACTATATCATCATCATGTAATTGCCTGAATCCCTGATCTTATTCAGTGTCTAATGCTTTGATTATATAGGACTTGTGGTTTTAATATTGTTTTATTCATAATAGAAATCATTTGATTCTACAGCATATCTAGCAGTGTTGTTAATCAAATAATATACTTGTTTTTTAAAAACTATTAAAACCTTTCATCTATGGCATTACTTAGAGGCACACAGACATCAAGAAACAGCATATGAATCTCAACAATGGTGACAATCAAACAAAATATCCAGATAATCAGATCAACTGAGCATAAAACAAGCTACAAAAAATCCAGCTGCATAATGTAGTAATACCGCAATGCATGCTGGGAGATAAGGGTGAGTTTTGATTGGTGGTACCCAGCATGCACTGCAGCATGAAACATTTCATTGATGGTCACCATTGTTGAGAGTCATACACTGATTCTTGATGGCTAAGTAATAATGTAGAGGAAAAAGTTTAATGCACTAAATATTTTTAAAATCCTTTATATTATTTGACAAACAACATTGCTCTCATGCTGTAAAATTAAATGGCTTCTATTATAAAACAACATTAAAAACACAAGTCCTATATAATCAAAACATTAGACACTGAATAAGATCAGGATGATATCATCGTCGTCATCATCAATAAACAGCCAACATCACCTGATCTCATTTTCTCTCTTTATAAACACACAATTTTAGCAGCCGGGGAAAATTTTATGCTAAAAAGTCAAGGGTCAAGAGTCCAACTAAAGCAAACGCTAACCACCATCATGGTGACTTTAAAAAATACAACTATTGATTTCATTAAAACGGAAATTAAATAAAGTAAATCTGGTCAGTAATAAGTGAAGCTGGTAATGCTGTTTGTGGAGTTGTTTACTCCTCCTCTGCTGAGATCTTCAGAGATTTAATGTGCTGCCATGCATGTCACATTTTTTTGCGGTGCTTATTCCAACCAAAATTCAACATCTTCTCTGACGCTGGAGCTTGACGCCAAACAAACGTTGGGTTTAGACGTCAACCTGATTAGTTGGAGTCCAGCGTCTTCCTGACGTCACATTGACGTACTGTGCCTGCTGGGTTACTTTTTAAAGTAATGCATTACAATATTGCGTTCCCTAAAAAAGAAACTAACTGGGTTATTTAGTTAGTCTTTTTATGCAAACGTTGCAAAGTAATGCGCTTTTGCGTTACTTTTTCTCATCTGGGCTGGGCTTGCTTGATTGTCTTTTTAATAACAAAAAAAAGTTAAATTTTTTGGCAAAAAGGCCCTTTCACACCAAAAGTGAAATGAATAAGCCTCAGGCTGAAGGAAGTGCAAATTCACGTCTGTACAGTGGAGTCTATTTATTGTAAATATACAGAAATTGTGTACATAAATTCAAAACCTTTATTTAAAACCAGCACAAAAATGTACACAGAGTACAAATACATAAATATGGACAGAATACACAAATTCATAACATTAAATCCTTTTAGAAATAAACACAACTTTATTAAAAAGTCTCCACTATACACTGTATGCACTGATGTGATGTTGTAAACATACCTTAAAGGTATAGTGGAGGATTTTCCCGAATTTTAGAAAAGAACCGCCCTCTCTACTTTTTGAAAAAATGCACATGCGCAACACTCTACCTGCTCCCGAGAGGGAACGCCTATTAAACGTGTGCACGAGAGAGCATGCACGAGCTAATCATAGCTTACATTAACTTTTACTAGCAGTGATTTTAAATGGATTTCTCCAAATAGCATGCCAAACTTTACCTGTCAAGTAGAAACTTTGCGACTGAGGCATCAGTGGGAAGCCCAACCTGTGTTTTGAGCGCACGCCGTCGTGTGAATCGTGTGCACGCGCACGTACGACGGCCTTACGTAAACATATCACCAGAATGATTGACACTTAGGAGGACCAATAGTCTTGATGATCCACCCGGAAAAAGAAAATCCTCCGCTATACCTTTAAGTAATAAAACTACAAATACATATGTTGGCTACTGGACCTAATGATGATGATCAATGTTCTTAATGAGGCAGCAATATGTGTTGAAGGAACTCCTCCGGATATATTAAAGTTTGCATTCTACAAAAAGTCCCAAATGGGTGCAGAGGTCTTTAAATAGTTTATGTCATTGATATAAATGTTTTTAAACACCTCCATTGCTTGAAATAAAGTCTTCTGTTCAACTGCTTCCACTGAATGTGATAAAAGCTTGTGAGTTCTCTTTGTCCCCATGCATCAAGTCGTGTGGATCCTGGCTTGTCTCACTGTTCAGGTATAATGCACCATGTTCCAACCTTAAAAGAATAAAGTTCAGTTGGCATGCACTGTGACAACATCAACAGTTAAATTACGTAAAAGTTACACCAAAGCAGTTCTGTATTGAATTAAATTATGGTCACTCTAATTAATCATTACACCTGCTGTTAAAGGGTTAGTTCACCCAAAAACGAAAATTCTGTCATTAATCACTCAGCCTCATGTTGTTCCGAACCCGTAAGACTTTCGTTCATCTTTGGAACACAAATTAAAATATTTTAGATGAAATCTGAGAGCTTTCTGTCCCTCCATTGACAGTCTACGCAACTACCACTTTTAAGCCCCAGAGAGGTAAGACATTATTAAGGTAATACATGTTCACAAGAGCCCCTCGATGCATGGGTGTTGTGTTGATGCGAAAGCAGACGTTTTTTTTGCACAAAGCACTCGCATCAGTTCATAAAATTGAGGTTCAACCATTCACATGGATTACTTTTATGATGTCTTTACTGCCTTTCTGGGGCTTGAAAGTGGTAGTTGTGTAGACTGTCAATGGAGGGACAGAAAGTGTCTTCCTCTGTGTTCTGAAGATGAACGAATGTCTTACAGGTTTGGAATGACATGAGAGTGAATAATTAATGACAGAATAAAAAAAAATTGGGTGAACTATCCCATTAACAAGCAGAATCACTGAAGAAAATAAGAAATTGCTGCATATGAGCCGCAGAGCAATGTAATTTATCAAAGCTAATTTGATAGTGTTGCTTTTACTTACAGGCTGAATGTCTTTTAAGCTACGCTTCATTACAGCATATGTTGGACACACCTTTTTTCCATTTGTGAGGTATGGCGACGATGGAAGGATGTCAGAAAGGGTTTTAAAGGCAATTTCTTCATGATCATCTTTGAAAGACAAGTTTACAGAAAGAAAAAAACAGTTTTCATCTATCCACACGCGTGTGAACCTAATTTCATATGCACTTAGACAGCCAAAACAATTTTTCTGAAATAAGACACCCCTTCCCTATAGAGGGTATGCATTGACGTCACTTTTCCACCGGAACACGCCCCCCTCAGCCGGGCGGACCCAATATGTGCAACCCAACGTTTTTTACTGTGTATGTTTGAATTTGATCATCAAAGGTCAGCAGCAAAGACATTGGTTAAGAAAGTGAGATTAAATACATAAGTATATTTGTGTAATTTCACATTTAATTAATTATTGCAAGTTTGCTAAATATTTTGAGTTTGCATTACACCGTTTTTATTCATTATGAGGAACACTGAATCTTTTTTTGTGCAAGTGAGATGAGTCAATGCATGCTCACATTTAGATCTACAATAACCATCATGTTCACACAACACCTCTGTACCTTTTTGTACAGATGTCAGTCAATAAAAGGAAAAACAAAGTAACTTGCGTTACTTATTTGAAAAAGTTACTTTACTAGTTACTTGAAAAAAGTAATCTGATTATAACTCACAATACTTGTTATGTGTTACCCCCAACACTAGTCCTGTGCAAAAAAATCATGTACTACGCATGTTGAAACCAAATAGTGCATTTCTGTCACGGTTTTGTTTTTGGGTTTGTTCTTGTCATGTCATGTGATTCCCTGTAAGTCATGTGATCCTGCCATGTGTTCCCTTGTCTGATGTGTCATGTTGTCATTGATTCATTGTTCACAGGTGTGTGTATTGTGTGTATTTAAGCCCTCATGTTTGCCATGTGTCTTTGTCAAGTATTGTTTCCTGTAATCACTGTTGTGAGTCCTTTTCATGTTCATGTCTTGTTTTGAGTTTTCATGCCACGCCATGTTTGGTTTTGTTTATAATAAACTGCCCTTGGGTTCTCATTTACACTTGCCTCCAGTGGATACCCTTTACAATTTCATGCAAATTGCATGTAAGAAATTACTAAAAGTATGGTAACACTTTACTTGAAGGGGTGTGCATAAGACTGACATGACACCTTCATAATCATGACATGGCAGATGTCATAAATATGAAGGAGGTCTTATGCATGTTTATGACAACTGTCATTAAGTGTCATTCGCTCAATTATGACATTTTTAATGCAAATATGACATTGTTTGAGATGTCTTTGTTATGACAACTTGACATAAACCAATACATCATAACCTGTCCGTGTCTTTGTCATGACAACTTGACATTACCAAGACAACATAAATTGTCATAAATATGTTATAAACATGACATAGCAGATTAATTATCATTCTTAAGAAACCACTTAGCTTTATGGGTTAACATTTCATTAAACTGTCAGGTGGTTGCTTTTGACATTGGTATGTCATGAGGCCATTATAACTGTGTCATGAATGTTTTTCTTGACCTCAACTACAGTGGTACAAATTGAATTTGTCATTAAAATGTTATAATGGCTTCATGACAGCCAATGTCAAAACCAACCACATGACAGTTTAATGAAATGTTAACCCATAAAGCTAAGTGGTTTCTTAAATCTGATAATTAATCCGCTATGTCATGTTTATGACATATTTATGACAGATTGTGTTGTCTTAGTAATGTCAAGTTGCCATAACAAAGACATCTCACACAATGTCATATTTGCATTAAAAATGTCATAATTGAGCGAATGACACTTAATGACAGTTGTCATAAACATGCATAAAACCTCCTTCATATTCATGACATGTCATGTCATGATTATGACGGTGTCATGTCAGTCTTATGCACACCCCTTCAAGTAAAGTGTTACCCATTTTTTAAACTAATATGCTACATGTATGTAATTTTTTGTCTACTGTTATCAGAGGTCATCTATAGCAGAAAGAAAGCACACAGCAGACATTTTTGCCCTTCTAAGATTAGCAAGCGTGTGATCCTGCCTAATCCAACACAGGCAATCAGTACCGGAAAAGCTGTTTATCTGTTACCCAGCATCACCCTCAACATCTCATTGTCGCGTTTCACAATTCTGCACGGTTAAAAAACCCTTACCAGTCAGGGATCACTGGTGATCCCAGATTATTTTAGTTCAAAATATGTTTGAGCTTATATATCTCAATATTAATAACAGTCTGGTTAATTTTGAGTCTTGAACTATAAACTCTCAAGTGTTGGCTTTCTAAATGTATGTGTGTTATGTTTCTATTCAGAATTACTTATGAGCAGTAACCTTTTTATTTTGGGCATTTCATGTATGCAGCACTTGCCAAAATTGGGGGTGACTGGGAAGGAGTTAAACAGCTCACCTCTCACATATACACTTCCATAAAACAGAAGCTGCAGCTCATCAACAAACAATCTAACCACTGAATTCACTAAAATACATTTTGTAAACTGCACAAAGCAATATATAATCACAATAAAAAAAATTAATAAGATACAAATCTTTTGATTACTGCATCCCTTATGAGTAAATGTGCATGTTATGTAAACCTTTTGAGTTTCTCTTTAGAAAGATAGTCATGTTTGGACGAAACACTGCATAGTATGTCCATTTTTTATTTTTTGATAAATGAATAAGGTATTTGGGTAAGATGGCAGCCTAATGTCAGAGCTGAATCAGGGCACACCTCTAAAACACCCAGCAACACCATACAGTGAAATTCATAAAGACACAATTAATTTCCCTTCTGTAAACAAACTGAATCACATCAAACGTAAAACTATACAAGTTTGTTTTTTTTCCAGCATGAATATAAATGAAATCTGTGCACACGTTAATTATAAGTTAATTTAATATCACTTTTAATAAGATCATAAGTGACAAGATTTATAAACAGCCTCAATACAGTACTGTGGGACAGAACTATCCATCCGCAAAGGCACAAAGTTGTTCATGTGCGCCACTGTATTTCTACTTCTCCTCGTCGTTACTGCGAGGTAGAAGCCGTTTTTTGGGGGCCATGACCCAAGCGAAGGCCACTGCTGCTGTCCCATCCCCACTCTGTCGTGAGAAACATAAGAACGTGGCCCACAGGAATGCTGAACAGCCCATAAAAGCTGTCCTCAGATAAAGAGGCATCAGAACAAAATTCAGAAACTGCAAGAAAATACAGATTATTCAACATGAATAGTCATAAGAATATTGACAAGTAGTATTTATGGCACATTATCTGTGTATATATGGTTTGTGGTGACAGAATGTAGCTCTTACCTGCATGAATGGCCAGTACATTAGTCCAGTCTGAAATGTGAAAAAACATATTTAGAGTATTTGCCATACAAAGCTAGATGTTCTCAGTATCATTCTCAGTAACCTAAATTTAGAACATTAACATGTTAACTTTACCGCCCCTTTGAACACAAACCCAAGAAATGACACACACACACACACACACACACACACACACATACATACAGACATACACACACACACACACACATATATATATATATATTTTTTTTTGTATATTGTATATCATGTTGGTCAATCTTGTTGTTACTTTGTATAGCTGCTACCTAGGTAAAGTTTAAAAGGTTAGGTTTTTCAAATAAAAATGATTTAAGTTTATGAATCCTTTATAGACTTTGGTCTCTTTTAAAGATGACACTTATGTCCGGAGTTTAACACATTAACACATAGTGCTTAATCATAAGTTATTGTATCACATATAGAAATGTACACTCTCAAAAATAACAGTTCCAACAGGGTTTTATTTTGGCAATAATGCATAAAAGGACCAATTATGGTTCCCCAAAGAACCTTTCAATGAACAGTTCTTAAAATAACCAATTTTTTTCTTAGTGTGAAGAACATTTTAATAATCTAAAGAACTCTTTTCCACTATAAAGAAGTTTTTGTGCGACAGAAAGGTTCAATGGAGGTTTAAGGTTCTTCATGGATCCACAGATGCTAATAAATAACCTTTATTTTTAATAACAAAAAAAAATTCTTTTAACGTTTTAGAAGAAATGAATGCATGTTTATATACCTTGACATGGAGCCCCAGAAGAAAATCTTGGCTCTACAAACACTCACAGTTGAACCTTAGATGTATTTTTCAACTACTGGACATATTCTATTCAGACATTAATGAATTATCCTCTGTAAAAGAGGTTCATGATGGGCTAGCTGGTAAAATATAACATCTATGGACCTACCTTGTATGTATTAAAAAACTTTTCTCGCCAGTCAGCAAATATGTCCTCTTTGCCCTCCAAGAAACTCACACCTGTAAAGACAAAGAACTGAGGGAAATAGAACAAATAAACATGTGCAATATATGTGACAAAGTTGGTATAGCCTATTTACCTGTGTAGAAGACACTGGTCGCCAAAGGTGAAGCAAAAGTTTGGTCAAAAAGCAGTTTGCGGAAAATCATACCAGCCGATCTCCCAGGGAAACGATGTTCTAAGGCTCGTAACCAGAAGTAATTGAAGTTACCGTGGAAACTCAGAGCCACAATCGCCACGTTTCTCGTGTGTCTCCAGTCCATTTCATCTCTCTGCGCGATGCACTGATGGACGAAATCCCCTCCGGCGAACAAGCATCCGTACAGAGTCACATTACTGAGCCAAGGCAATACCTTTGCTCGTTTGAAAAAAGATTTTCTCATGTTCAACAAAACGACAAACGGTTGTATTTTGTAACCTTTGTAAATGATGTCGAAGGGCACGAAACAAAACGGTGACCTGACATTGACAGACGGCCGCAGCTAAGCTCATAAAATGACCTTTTGCTTAGTACAAAGTCAAATATTCAATTAATCCCTTTTCTTTCTAGTCAGTTTGGTTCAACATATTTAAAAGGCACGGTCAATTAGAGAATAACAGTTTGACAGCTCATAATTGTGACTCTTGGCGAACATCTTTCAGAAACATTAGAAGATCATTACAAAGCACTGCCAAATAAAACAGATCAATCGAGAAGGCTACTTTTGCTTCAGTCCATCTTCGTTTAGGCTAGGCTACTTTAAAAGGGTCAGCAAGGCAAAAATAAGAATTGCGGTTCATTTATCCATTTAGCAATTAAATGACAAGGTTCCAGCGCGCGTTCATTCAGTGATCAGCAGTTTCCCGTACTTAGTGCTCAAATCCTGTGTTAATCTGCCCGCGCGCTCCCGCGTGTTCAGCGGTGGCGCGCTTTGACCTGATCTGCATGATCGACCACCCACACTCAGAAAAACCAGTTTCCAAGATGTTTATCTTCGTGCTATCAACGGTCACTGAGACTTTTAATGTTTGAAATGTTAACATATTTCATCCTTAGAGGAAAACTGAACACTTATAACACGCAATGTTTTTTTTTTGTTTTTTTGGCATTGAGATGATCTCATTTACAGGTCTATAGGCTACAACTTCACAATCATGCAGCACTTAATATGCATAAGCGTCCCAAAATGTTGTAATTTTTTTTAAACATGTGCTCAATGTCTCAGGTTTTAAGCACATCCCACTGTGTTTTAGCATTGTCTCTGATTCTTGAACAGATAGTTAGTTTATGTCGGATCTTTTCAATGAATCACCTGAAGCGGTTTACAAAAATGGCTGCAGTCGAAATCACATACTTCCCTACAATATAGTACAGGCGAAAAACAGTAGGCTATGTGACAAAAGAAGTAGGCCTATGTCCGAATGGAACCGTTTTTGTAAAAAGTTGTAATTTTTTTTTCTTTTTTTAAATGTAGGCCTACATTTATAACACTATACTTAGTATTAGGCCTATATTACCTTTGCATAAAAAAAAAAACAACAAAAAAAAACGCGTTAATGGCGCTGCTGTGAGTGTAGAAGTGATGGTAAAGTTGACATCTTTCTCTCTTCTGATTGCCATTACTCAATCTCTCTATGTTTTTCCCTTTTTTTGAAAGTTGTAAAAACACTATTGTGGAGTTTTTCTTTTACTATTTGAGCAAATGGGAGCACAAATTATATATTACAATATATAGCACAATAAATATTATATATTTAATGTAGTCTCTCATTCAACGCTATTGAGGTTTACCCAACTGACGACTTCCGCTTCTGAGAAATCCAGGAATGTGAAAACGGTCAATCCACAGTGTTCATAAAATTGGCTGTATCCGAAATCGCATAGCCTACTTCCCTACCATATAGTAAAACAGTATATGTGACAAAAGTAGTATGTCCGAATTCACAGTATTCATAAAAGAGTTGGCAAAAGTACCCAGATAACCTACTTCCGGCAAGATTTTGAAATTGTCAAAACAAAGCAAATTGTCCAAAATGTCTTGGTATGCTGAAGCATTTAGAGTTCCTTTCACTGGAACTAAGGGGCCAAGGCAAGCCCAACCCCTGAAAAACAACCCCACACCCTACTTTACACTTGGCACAATGCAGTCAGGCAAGTACCGTTCTCCTGGCAACCACCAATCCCAGACTCATCCATCGGCTTGCCAGACAGAGAAGCGTGATTCGTCACTCCAGAGAACACGTCTCCACTGCTCTATGTGGCAACGTGCTTTACACCACTGCATCTGACACTTTGCATTGCACTTGGTGATGTAAGGGTTGGATGCAGCTGCTCGGCCATTGAAACCCATTCCATGAAGCTCTCTACGCACTGTTCTTGAGCAAATCTGAAGGTCATACAAAGTTTGGAGGTCTGTAGCTATTGACTCCGCAGAAAGTTGCCGACTTCTGCGCACTGTGCGCCTCCGCATGCTCTGACCCCGCTCTGTGATTTTACGTGGCCTTTACGTAGAGTTGCTGTTGTTCCCAATTGCTTCCACTTTGTTATAATACCACTAACAGTTGAGTGGAATATTTAGTAGTGAGGAAATTTCACGAATGGACTTATTGCACAGGTGGCAACCTATCACGGTACCATGCTTGAATTCACTGAGCTCCTGAGAGTGGCCCCTTCTTGCACAAATGTTTGTAGAAGCAGTCTGCATACCTAGGTGGTTGATTTTATACAACTGTGGCCATGGAAGTGATTGGAACACCTGAATTTAATGATTTGGAGGGGTGTCCCAATACTTTTGGCAATATAGCAGTTGTGAAGTTATTAGTACTTATTTAAAATAAGTCTACTCAAGACTCAAGAGAGTATGCAATTTTGGATGCAGCCAATCAGTCTGAATGAATCGGAGAAGAGAACCGTCTGTTCCGAACATCACCTATTTGTAATGAAAAATGGGTTATTAAATACCCAAATAACAGCAATTTTACAAATAAAACTCATTGGAAATATTTTTTTTTACAACAGTTTTATCCACACATAAATTTGTTTTTGGTAAACACTATTTAATAAATCCTGCAAATGCTTTTCTTAACACGAATCTGGTTTGGTTTTGGTAAACAGTATTTTAATAAAACAATTGGCAAAAATCTTTCAACCAAGAAGATGTGGATGTGTAAATGTGTAAATTAATTTGAATGCAAATTATATTTTGGTTTTAAATTAGTATAGTTTTGATGAGCTCAATCATGGCTACAACAAAGTGAATTTGGACACGTTAAATGTATTTATTTAAACGTAATCATAAAAGCATGTGATTTCCACGCCGTGATGTCAGAGACCACGTGATGATGTACAAGAATAACCGAATCAGGTTTTTCGAATATTTTCTATTCGAAAGAACCGATTTGCGTCGGAGTCCACACACTACTGTACTGCATCATTACATGTCTTTGCGTTGGGGGTAAGGGGTAAACCAAGGAGCTCGCGTACACTGTAAAGGGGGCGTATGTTTAGGCTACGTCAGCGCTGCCAGCGTGGAGCGGCATGACACCAGGAAGTAACACAATTCAATTGACTATCCAAATAACCAAGAGAAAGGGTACCCGAGGTGGATTCGTGTGCTTTTTGGGTTTGCTTCCGTAAAATACACAGCAAGCGACAACGCACAGGGACTAGTCCCTGCTACTGGGTTTTCAACATTGCATGGATAAACCGCCCATGAAGGTAATGTAGAGCAGTGCGTATCATTCTCTGAAGGACTCGCTCATTTGATTAAAGTGCAGGAAGCTTATTCACTGTCATTGACTCAGGGAAGATGATGCGGAGATCTACTGGATTCATTTAAAGCCTCAATCGAGTATTTGCTATTAGTGCATAAAGCTTGATACTCGCCGTCCTTTTTTAATTATTAATGTGAAAATGAAATTTAGGCTTTAATAGATGGTGGTCTGCAAAACACACAAAAAATGGTGGTCTGCAAACCACTTTCGTTTGCAAAGTATCTCAAAACTGAAACAAATTGATGCGTTGTGTTGGAGCAGGATGCGCAGGAGGATAAGGCATGACATTATCTCACCAGATGAGTTCCCGTGTAATGGAATGAGCCTTGTCATCCGACAGGTTTTCATATCCTGTATATCAGGAATTATACATGATGAACAGAGAAAGCTAGAATTAAGAGACCAAATAAGACACATTTTATACAAGTCAGCACAATTCACAAAAGTCTAATAATAGTATTTTTATTATTTAGTCAGTGTTTAATTGTATTGCAATGTTAAAAACGCTCCATTATCACAAATGGACATAGGCCTGAATGTTTTATTTTGTCTCACAGGCAGTGAAAGTGCCCTACAGGTGAAATATGAGTTTTGTTAAAGCATGAGGAATCATTTTATTTGATGTGACAAGAAATGTGATATGCAGCCATCGCCATCAAGTTAGCAAGTTATCCAGTTTTTCAATGCAATGTCCTTCACGGGAAATCATATACACTTTACTGTGTAATTGTAGATGATGGACCCTACACTTGCTGAGATGGGGAACCATCTTTCTGGTGCCATGAAGATTTTAGAAAGTGGAAAATTGTAAGACCTTTTGCATTACAATATTTTCAGTAATTGTTGTTTATTACATTTAAATAGCTGTTTCCTACAAAGCTATCCTTATGACATGTTGACAGTATGTCCAGGGTTTTGTTTTACATATAGTACCGTTGTATAACCATAATGCTGTGTGGATTTATTCAGGGAATCTGAACAGGGCAAAGAAAGAAGAAAGTTGAGTTGGAAAGACATTCCCGGACCCTTACAAGGAGAGTGAGTGGGACTCTAATACTGTAAATCACATTTTACATTTATAATGTTTCTTGTCTTGCTCTGTGTTTATAAGGTATTTCATGGGGTTTCAAGCCAGTGCATATATCAGCTATATTTACAAAACATTTCAAAGTCTTTCTTTTCTTCTTTCTTTTTCCATATATTTCCGACAGTGGACAGGATGTTGTTAGCATACTCCAGCTAGTCCAGAACCTGATGCATGGAGATGATGACCAGCAGGGTCATCGGTAGGTCACAGCATTATGGAGCTGTTTGGTTTGTAGACCTAAAACCAGGAAACAAATTCCTTAGGAATTTTGAATGTGTTTTTGACAATAGCAGTTTTCAGTTTATACACTACTGTTTCAAAGTGTGGGATCAGTAAGATTTATATTTGCTCAGTTGCTTAACTATGTTCTTAAACTAATGCTTAAACTATGCTCAATATTAATAAAAGTAATTCATACTTTTGTTCAGCAAGGATGCATTCAATTTCTCAAAAGTGACAGTAAAGACTTTTATAATGTTACAAAAGATTTCTATTACTGAAAATTCAGCTTTGACATCACAGGAATAAATTCTACCTTAATATATATTAAAATGGAAAACGGTTCTTTTAAATTGTAGTAATATTTTACAATATTGCTGTTTTACAGTATTTTGGATGAAATAAATGCAGCATTGGTGAGCAATAAGACTTCTTCAAAACATAAAATAATCTTAAAGACTTTTTACAGACAAACTTTAAATAAAATACAAGGCAGAAAAGTTTCTTAGAGTAATGTTATTCAAAGGCTTTTTTTACTCATTAACCAAACCAGTTGACGCCACAACAGGACAGCTCCATTATATTGCACCGAGAGCATTATGTAAACCCCTCCGTATGGTGTGATAAAACTATAAATGTCTGTTTAGCAGGATGCAGTATGTCGGAGAACAGGGACACATGGCTCTGTTGGGACACAGTCTGGCCGCATATATCTCTGTCCTGGAACGAGAAAGATTGAGAAAGCTGACCACCCGCATCCTGTCGGACACCACTCTCTGGCTCTGCAGGCTTTTCAGGTACGTTCAAGTTCTCTCTGTAATCTCATGTGGTTTCGGGTGGCTTTTCTTCTCCTTGTCATACAACCACATTTAAGTGATGTATAGAGATTTGTGTTAAAGAGCATTAATAAATCCTTTGTTCATCTTAGCAAATTGTATAGGCTGTGTCTTTCACTTAAAAAAGAGTAGGAGGCAAAACATCGAGCTTTTTATTATAACAGTGACCCAGAAATGAAAATTCTGTCATTAATAATTCATTTAATTAATTAATTACTCACCCTCATGTCTTTCCAAACTCGACTTTCATTCATCTTCAGAACACAAATGAAGATCTCTTTGATAAAGACATCGTAAAACTAATCCATATGAATTGAGCGGTTTAGTCCAAATTTTCTGAAGAGACTCGATCGCTTTATATGATGAACAGATTGGATTTAGGCTTTTATTTTGGACAATTTAGGCATCTTTGACTTAGGGGATTCTTTGACTTTAGTTATCAGCAGAATTGACATCTGACAGGAGTTACTACATCCTGACGCCACGTGTCTTTACCGGATCTTTACGGGATGTGTGTGAACGCACTCACAGATTCTGGAAAATCACTGGCAGTGTGCATGAACCAAAATCAAACAATCCGTGTATTTCAATCCGCACATTATCCGTGTATTTTCCGGAATCTCTGTGTGAAGGGGGCTTTAGTCTATTTTTTCCAGGGTGGTCCTATTATCACTTTACACAGATTAAAGTCATGCTTTGAACTTTGGTGATTTTTGAAGAAATGTATGGTTTTAAATTTTCAGCAAATAATTGTAATATATTGTAATGGCCAATAAATGATATTAAAAATGTTAAAAAGAGATGCTCTACCAACAAAAGAGGAGGTGCAACCGAAAATCTAAAATTCATGACATGTCAGATGAAGGCCTTGACAATGGCTGAAACGTCACATGTTTTTTTTAATCAAATATGTGACGTCAGAGCTCGTAACTGGGAGTACATCGATCTAGTACGAGTTCACGGGTGGGAAGTCACGGGTTTGACTGCCGTTCCAGTGCACTTTCACGGGTATAAGGTTGGAAAAACACGGGTTACAGGTTGCCTGGACCAAAAGAACGAGAGACCTTTTTCCAATTTACAATGATTAAATGAAAAATCGTATTTAATCTAAATAATAATAAAAAAAAAACACAAAAAACTGCTACTAGGGAATTCAGGCATGAAATCATTGTAACAGTATGAAAATGGAAATTCATCTTGAGATTTGGTAAATATTAAAGGGGTCATCGGATGCTAAATTCACTTTGATATGGTGTTTGCATATAAATGTGTCTTTGCAGCGTGTGGACACAACCACCATACAGTGAAAAAAATGAATTCACTCCTTTTTTTAAAATCCTCAAATCTAAACACTCTTCAATAATCAAGCCGTTTGGATTTTCTGAGCAATATGATGTCATATTGCTCATGCTCCGCCCACGACCACTGACGAACTGTCCCGTATTAGCATATTTCCGCCCTCAGCCATTTGTATACTGTCTGCCAAGGCAGCACTTTATGTGTCTTGTGACAGACAGCCCCCATGTAAGAGAGGGGTGGGGTGAGCAGTTGCTCATTATCATTTAAAGAGACATGCACCGAAACGGGTCGCTGTCAACAGAGCTGTTTTTGAGGAGGTAAAAAGGGTGTTGTTTTACACAACCATTGAGGAATTTTAACCAAAGTATGTTACAAACTTTACATGAAGACCCTAAAGAATCATACCAACTTGTGGAAAATGGGCATCCGATGACCCCTTTATAATATTTGAATTAATTATTTTTCATAGATATGAAAATGGATCGGCATATTACCATGAAGATGATCGTGAGGGGCTGCTGAAGGTGTGTCGGCTAGTTATTAATGCTCATTATGAGGAGTACGCTACAGAGGGCTTTACAGTGCTGAGCTCCAAACATCCTGTGATTTACCAAAGTGCTGCATGCAGACCTGGTTTGGGACAACATCTCTGCAGTCAGGTACAATGTCACTTCCACTTCACTTGTCTATGCTGCATGATCTGAAATGTTTCACATTACCACCACACTATATTAAAAAAATGTGTGTGTGCGTTTGTGTAGTGGTGGATACTATGTGCTTTTATTTAGACAACTTTTTTTGTGTTTTCTTTTCAGCTAGGACTGCCTCTGTCAAGCCTTTGTATTGTGCCCTGTAACACCATGTTTGGCTCCTTGCATCAAATGGTAAGAATTTGGTGAATACTGAAGGGAATTACACTACCTTTTCAAAAGTTTTGGCTTGGTAAGATTTTTCTAAATGTTAAAAGAAATCCAGTAAAAACAGTAAAATATTTGATTTATATTTGAATATATTTTAAAATGTAATTTATTCCAGCGACGACAAAGCTGAATTTTCAGCATCATTACTCCAGTCTTCAGTGTCACATGATCCTTCAGAAATCATTCTAATATGATGATTTGCTGCTCAAGAAACGTATTATTATTATTATCACTGTTGAAAATGCATTTGATCAGGATTCTTTGATGAATAGAAAGTTCAAGGAACAGCATTTATTTAAAATAGAAATCTTTTGTAACTCTATAAAATGTCTTTACTGTCACCTTTAATCAGTTTAATGTATTTTTGCTAAATAAATAAAAATCTCACTGATCCCCAAACTTTTGAACGATAGTGTACATTTAAGAACAAATTAAATCAAGTAAAAGATAAACAAGGAATTTGCATTAGTGTATATGCTAAACAGTGCAGACATATAACACATTAAATAGAAAGACACATGGAATTGAAACTCTTTGTTCAGAAATGTGCAAGTAATGAGACCGTGTTGATAAAATGAATAAAAGATGAGCTTAAATGGTGTGTTTTTCTGTAAATTGTCTTTTACAGGATGTTGCATTGCTTGACAAGCTCATCAAAGATGATCGCGAATCAGGGAAAGTTCCACTGCTGTTGATAGCGAATGCTGGTCGGTTTGCTATAGGACCTTATTTATTCAAGCAACTTAGTTTTTTTGCATGCATTTGTTGATAGTCAATTTTGCAGGCGATCATTAATGTTTAGTTAATCTCTCAGGAACGCCAGGTGCAGGTCACACAGACAAACTCAGTCGTCTGAAAGAGCTCTGCGTTCAGTACAACATGTGGCTCCATGTGGAGGGGTTGGTATCAGCTGGTTATATGTTTATATGTGTGTGTGTAAATGAACAGATTTGATTAACAGATTTTGAACAGATATTGTTTAAATTGACTTTCTGTGGCATTCTTTTCAGAGTTAATTTGGCAACACTTGCTCTTGGTCAGATCTCCTCCACTGTCACGGTATGTTGTGGGTTTTTTAGCACTCAAATGCCTGCATTTTCTTCCTGTTGTCAAGAATGTGCTCTAATTTTCTCCCTCTCACTATCAAGGCGGCCACCAAGTGTGATAGTATGACTTTGACTCCAGGCCCGTGGTTGGGCCTGCCCGCTGTGCCCGCTGTCACTCTTTACAGACATGAGGATCCGGCCCTCGTAAATTGGACCATTAATATAAATACCAATTAGCATTATACAGCACATCATATGGAAATGTAATTTCCAGAGTTGTGATCATACAGTGTGCAAATCCCTTATGCTGTTTGTCTTGTCCTCCCTGCCGGTTGGGGGCAGTCTCTCACAGCAGGTCTGACATCCAGCCAACCAGTGGAGAAGCTTCGGGCTTTGCCTCTCTGGCTGTCCCTTCAGTACCTTGGGCATGATGGGATTGTTGAGAGGATTAAGCATGCCTCTCAGCTAGTGAGTACCCTGCCAACTTCATTTAGATAATCCCATGCACTGTAGTGGGCGTAAAGTACTATAAACACTGCAAGATTTACTCTGACCTTGTTGGGAATTGTTCTGTTTCTTTGTAGAGTCAACAGCTTTTGGAGCATTTGAAGACACTGGCTTCAATAAAAACCTCGGTAGGTCAGCTTGTCTTGATCCATTCAGCTGTATGTCGGTACAGAGTATTTTACAGTTAAACCACAGTCCTCACAAATAAGTATGTGAATTGAAAAGTATTTGAAGCTTCTGTGTATCAGTATTTCCTCTACCCGGAGTTGGTGTTGCTCCATCTATTTAATGATAGTTCTGTCCTCACTCGCCCCATGTTGTTCCAAACTCAAATGAATTTTTCTTCCATGGAACAAACACTAAATTTAAAAGTATCATAAAAGTAGTCCATGTGACCTATATTCTGAAGCCATACGATACGTTTCTGTGAGGAACAGATTCACTTGACAGCTTCGCTCAAATTCGCATTCACAGAAAATGTTTGGTGAATAATGACTTATTTTATGGTCTGTTGTCACACAAAACTATTGTATAGCAGTGTTGTTATTGTTAACTAAACGTAAAACTAAAAATCATTTTAATTAATTGAAATAAAGCTATAAATATAAGAAACACTTAACCTTAAAACACTTAAATGAAAAGTAGAAATGTTGCTTTGCAAACTACCTGAAATAAAATAAGGTATTGCACATAAAAATGACAAGCACATAAAATTACTAAAACTTAAACTAAAATGAAAACTAAAAAGCTAATTTAAAATATTAATAAATGCTATAATTGTATATAAATAAAATTAACATAACAATGTTGTATGGCTTCCAAAGGCATAAAATGATAGTACACGAGCTGACTACTTTCAAGATACTTTTGTTTTGGAGTTCGACAGCAACAGTTCCCATTTACTTTCATTATATGGGAAAGAGCTGTCACGATATGCTTTAAAAATTCACCTATTGTGTTCCACCGAAGAAAGAAAGTTGAACGGGTTGGGAATGACTTGAAAGTGAGCCATTTAAAACCTTACTATATCCCAGTGCTAAAATATGTCAGCTGAAAATGAATATATCAGCTACCATTGGTAGATATTATTTACACTTTTTATTTGAAGCTTTTTGAAATTTTGCTTCTATTATATCAGTGGCCCACTTTTTTCCTTTCGGTCAGAGAATCTAGGCTTAAACCTTAAAAGCAAACACCTCTGTTCTGTGTCACCACCATTAGGATATCCTTGACAGCGAGGTGTCTCTCCTCGAGGCTTTGCGCATGGTAAAGAGCAGAGTGTTTTTCATATGTATGTTTGCGATGTGGTTTGTGACCGTCAGCAATGTGTGCAGCTCTTATTCTGTATACATAGTGTGTTAGTGAGCGTGGGTACCTTGGTTTCAGGATGTGGTGTCTCATTCCCGGGTCCCTCCCATCTCCGGGGGCTCGCTGCGGGACGTGCTGGGCTCTCTTATACTCTCTATTGTAGGTGGGACCAACCCTCTGCTTGCTTGATCCCACTCCACTCCTCCCTTTCACCTGCGCTGTTTCTCCACTGTTCCCTCCCTCACCATGTCCACCTTTAAGTGCTGGTGCTCAGTTTAAAGGCTTTTACTCATGTAAAGGCCTGCCACTGCTACAGGCATGTGCAAACAACATTTAGGAAATGTCACTTCACAGAGCCTGATGACTTGTTGGGCATCAATGCTGAACCTCGCTTTAGAGCAACGATGAGCCATGATGGGAAATAAGCAGAATTCTTTAAAATGACCTTTGTGAGAGATGGAGCAAATTTGCTGTTCCTGTGTGTAATACTAACAATCGAGTTGGTTCAGAATAAAGTTAATCATACGTTAGATGCGACTATATACGTAGCTATTACAGGAACCACATTACAACATTTATTTAATATTTTTAAGAGGCTCAATGAAGTCATTTGTTCATAAAACAAATCTTATATTTGTTAAAAGGGCTTAGACAGAAAAGAGTCACTTGGATGATATTTTTAAGATTTTATTTCCTTTATTATCCTTTATTTATCTGTTAATTTACGTATGTGGTGGTTAGACTTTTATTTATGAAAATGTCCATTAATCATGTAAGAAGCATAATTTAATTATATGCTTTTCTTAGTTGTAGCAAAGCTTCCAGCAACACATAGACATTCCAGCAGCACTAATGCATGACTTTAGGTCACGTGCCACATTGTCCAGACTGACCTGTCAAACCTGTAGCTAGCAAACAAAAAGCCTCTCCATGACATTGCCTCACAGCATTTAAATACTTAACCAATTGTCACAATAACATGTTAGTGCTCACAGCATGACATTAAGGCCTCCTGTAATAAATGCTCAGATGTGTCACAGGTGTTTTGAGACCCCGTCCCCACCCTCTGTGTCTCTCTGATGTTTGTAGGTGGAGGATGAACTGAATTCTCCCGTGGTGGTGTTCAGGTTTTCACAAGACAACAGCGCTCGTAAGTTTCCTTTCCTTGGTTGTGTGAATATGATTCAATGTATGTATATGTATATAGGTTGTGTGTATGGTTGCACTTTACTTTAAAGTGTCTTTGTTATACTGTATTTATACATTTAAGTAATTTTTTATTAATTAACTACATGTACGTACTATAGGGTTAGGGTTTGGTTTAGGGTTAGTTACATGTAGTTATGCATAATTTATAGTTATTAGTATTATTATTATTAAAGTAACTGCATGTAACATGTAACAAGAACACTGTAAAATAA
The DNA here is from genome assembly GCF_951802725.1 of Rutilus rutilus. NCBI lineage: Eukaryota > Metazoa > Chordata > Actinopteri > Cypriniformes > Leuciscidae > Rutilus > Rutilus rutilus. The sequence goes on along the minus strand of NC_140209.1, from coordinate 39,091,171 downwards.
AGTGTTACCCTTTTAATCAGCAAGGATGGGACTACTTTCAAACTTCTGAATAGTGGTGTGTGTGTGTGTGTGTGTGTATATATATATATATATATATATATATATATATATATATATCTCTCTAACAGCCAAAAACTCTCATTTTCAGCCTCGAGTGGCGGCTCAGTAGAAGGATATTTTACGGGAGAGAGAGATATCATTGATGTCCTTAACAGATGGGTAAATGCTTCTCTCACTAACAGTATGTTATAGGAAATAAGTAAACTGTGAAATAAGTAAGCTGTGAGCATGTATAATAGAATGCAGTGTGACATACACCGTAGATGCTTTTCTTACAAACGAGTGACCCCGACTGCTTTGATCTGATTTGACAGTTGGGTGAGCAGTTGGCGCAGCAGGTTCCCCTCAGTGGCGTAGATGTGGTTGAGCTGGAAGATGAGGGCACATGTGTTCGTTTCAGCCCCCTCATGACCGCTGCAGGTCAGACATTTGAGACATAATTAAAAATCTGGAATGCTAACACACTGACTAAGAAACTGGAGACAAACTGGGCGGAGCTTTTCTTATAATTGTGCGTTATACTAAGAAGAATAGGCCTATATAATGTTATTTAAATACGTTTGAATGGCTGGGCAAACAAGCATATGTATTTATTCTGAGCATGGCAAGTAAAAACTGTTTTCTTTGCCCAAAATTTCTCAGACATTTTTAACAGGCTTATTTTGTAGTAATGAGACCTAAATTCATGTTGCCATGTTCATGCTAACAATGGTGGTGATATACGTGTGTGTGTAGCCCTTGGCACTCAGGAGAATGATGTGGCGGCACTGGTGGAGAAGCTGGGAGAGATGATTCCAGTGCTGTGCTGCACCCTACGCTTCAGACAGGACTTCAAGGACGAGGTGCTACAGCAAGCTTCACTCTCATACATTGAGGACCTGAGCTGGCCTGGTCTTGGAGTTGTGAGGTGAGACTCTGGAGTCAAACCTCAATCAATTTACAGGACATTTTACATTACATTCATGCATTTGACAGATGCTTTTATAGAAATTGTATTTTATACATTTAGTGAGTTTTGTGTTCTCTGGGAATCGAAGGCATAACGTAATCTGCCAGCTGAGTTACAGGATACATTCACCCTAATATCAGATGTTCTTCCGTTCCGAGAAAGAAGGAAACTTTCCTTATTGCACGTTTCCACAGTGCCTGACAGGTTCTTTTGTTTGTTTTTTTCATCAGGTATGAGCCCAGAAACACAGACCTTGATGAAGATAAGAGACAACAAAGTGTGGAGAAGATCAACAGTGAATTGCTTAATAAACTGATGGAGCTTGATACAGACCTGGAGTTCTCTTGTGGTAAATGACTAATGGTCCCATGATTGACAGTTGTAGCATTGCTTTTAAATTCACATGAATTCTGTGACCTCAAAACTGCTGTCTTGTGTCCAGGTCCTGAGTTCTGTGAAGAAACTAATTGCATATTTATTGGAATGGCAACTGAAGACCTGGATGTGGCAGAGTTGGTGGAAACTATAGGATCTGTTGGAAGAGACATTGAGGAAAGTGGAAAGGTATGCATTCTTTTTTTTCTTCTTCTTTTGGACAGGTGTTTAATCATTTGAGTAGACACCGAATATCAGATAAATAATTAGAAATAAAGCATCTGTTTGTGCCTAGTTGTTTGAGAACATGACTGAGGTCGTGAGAAGGGGCATTCAGGAAGCTGAGCTGCAGCTTCAGAAAGCAAATGAAGAGAAACTTATTGAGGAGGTGAGTGTATATGTGTAAGTAGACAGTGGAATCCAAAATTCTGAGACCAAAAAAACTTCTTTAACCCTGAAAATAAACAAATTTCAGGATTCTGAAATAGTTAAACCAAAGAAAGTTTATTACAAGTTTTTGCACTTAATTTCTAAGAAAAATAAGTCAATATTACCGTTTACACCGTGTATTGAGATGCATTTTGGTCGATCAGAAGTAGATGAGGGAGGCACATTCCTGTTTATACCTGGTGTTTTAATCCGTCTTTTTTGTCCAGTTTCAACCACTTCTGTCCTGATTTCTTCAAGGGGAGGGTCTATGGGCGGATACATTTATAGACTTATTCAGATCTTTCAATCTAGTAGATGAAACAAGCACATGCAATTTACATATGAACGCGAAAGGAGAGGACGGGAAAACTCACCGAGAGCAGCAGTATTTGTTTCTGCTCTGACAGGTGCAAGACCACAGCGAAAAAAGTTAATGCGTGTTAGAAATCAGGAATGGTGAGAGAACATTGTGCTTGGTACGTTGTTCTTCAAACCAAACTTGGGTCTTCAGTTAACAAAGTTTAAATCCCGTCTGGCTAGCGCGCTTCCCATAAGGTTTACGCATTAGGTCAGTAGCCGGAGAGCAGACGGTCTTTCGAAACACATTCGACCACATGAGCATCTACACTACGAAAGCAATCCAGTCGAATGAATTTTCAACTAACTCTGGAATTGGTCGAAAGTGGACAAGCTCAAAACGTTTTGAACCCCGTTTACACCTGTATTTAGTGTCGTCCACTTGTGATCCGATCGACCAAAACGCATCTTAATACCAGGTGTAAACAGGGCCTGTGTGACATTGATCATGTGACTCCTTGTTCAGATGGTCAAATGTTCTTGTTTCCGTTGAAGATGCTCTTTATATCATTCTCAAATCATGATGGAGAACATGATCATTGTGTTTTACAATAAACAAAAGAGAGACAAACCAAATAGACATTTAGAAATTCAGTTCAACTTCTCAAATTGTAATTCTGGTTATATAATGTTTAATAAATATAACAATAAATGTTCATAATTATTACATGTATTCATTCAAAAAATAAAGGAAAATATTTTCGTGCAATTCCTTTTCTGATTAAATAGACATTAAATCATTCCAATAGAGATTATGTTGATGTGTCATTTTTCTCCATTTATTTTTCAGGGCGTACTTCGACAAATTCCTCTAGTGGGCTCTGTGCTTAACTGGTTCTCCCCGGTTCAAGCCTCTGTCAAAGGAAGAACTTTTAACCTAGCTGAAGGTATATATGTGCTAAAAATCTATTCTGATTAAATTGTCAGGAGAACATGTAGTTTTCAGGTTTGTATAGTATCTATTTTTTCTCCATAGGTTGTCTGGACAGCACCGAGCCTGTTTATTCCATAAAAGCCCAGATGAATACAGAAGCTTCCCCTGATTCCCCCAAGTCCAGCACCAAACGGTTTCCAGGTAACATCTTGATCTAAGATCAGTATGACCCTAATTACACCGAATTACTCTGCGTCCACAAAATAATGAAATCACATTTGGTCTTTCATTGATGTCCACAGAACTCTCAGGTTAATCATACCATGTGATTCACAGGCCAAAAACTCTTCCGGCGGCATGGAGCAGGCTCAGACTCTATCAGTGATACCAGCTCTGTCAGCCAGCTCGAAGAATCGTTCAGGGAAACGGCACAGGTGCAGGTCACTGATGTGGAGGAGGCGGAGGTCCCTCAGGAGAATCCTGCGCACATACCGGAGGATACAGCTTCATCCGACCAGCGTGTGCCAGAGGGACAAGAGACAGAGAGTGTAGACAACCTTAGATAAGACCACTCCGAAATGGTTGCTCATGAGGTTTGCTCTATATAAGAGAGGAATATGCCTCCATGACCTTGATGCCTTTGAGCAAACCACTTTTGAAATTAAGAAAAGAAGCAGCTTTAAATGCAAATAACAAAACACTGGAATTTCATGAAAATAATGTCTGAATATATGTCTAAATCTCACATCCCTTATTAGTTATTAAATAATCAATTGCACTTTTTTAAAAAGTTTGGTTAATCATATGTTATAGGGTCTGCTCACAGTTCTTTATGTGCACTGCCAGTATATTCTACCATTATGGGTGGCAGTACTTACGTTTTGATTTTGAACGCTTATCTTTGTCATCTACAGGCCTGTCTGACAGGTTTTCTGATCCGTTTCGACACATTATTTACACAACGAAAGGGCTATTGTGGCCTTACCGTCATGATTATTAATGTCAAAATGTCTTGTTTGCCAAAAGCTGGTCTTGCTTTAATGTGCTCTCTAAAGGCAGACGTATAAGAAGGAAAGTTGATGCTTGAAGACTCTTGTTTCCTGCAGCTGTTTCTAATCAAACGATAGCCTTATTGCACTTTTATGTACAGAATGTCACACTTTAATCAGAACAGCAGAATATTTATTTATCCTATAAATAATTCTCTTGGAGAACATTAGGCTATTTAGAGACTTGAGTAACATTTGCTATGTCTAAAATAAGTTCAAATCAAACAGATACCCATCCAGCACTTTTGGTTTTACCAATAGTGAAATGATTATTAGACTGTTCTCACTGTGAAGAATGTTTCAGAGATGTCTCTTTTGAGTAATTGTTACATTTTATTTTGGATGTTTATGAAGGCTACACATAATGTACTAAAATGAAGATCCTTATTTGTTGTTTACACCAATGTTAATGGTTTTAGCACACAAAAAAAAGCATTGCTATTGGGGAAATGTAGTTTCATTTAGTGTATGAGTATTGTGAGAAGAAATTCACTACAGTTATATCACATCCATCCATATTTTTGAGGGGCATAAAGTGCTCTTTCCGTAACTGTGCTTCCTTACTGAATAATGTAATTGTAGATCTGCTCATCTTTTTTCAAAATGATTCTGTCTTAACTGGTGCAATAAATAAATGGGATTTTCTTTGGGGGAAATGAGTACTGACTTATTGTGTCAAACGTAAGAAGAATGTTTTTTTTTATAATTACAATTTTATTTTACAATGAGCAGTTATGTAAATGACAATAAACAAAATGCTAAAATACGACTTTATAGTGTTTTTTTTAAACTGCCCTTAAGTTGTGATGGTATTTTTACATAAATAATGTAATCGCCTAAAACGGCTGTTTTATTACATTAAAAGCCTATTAAAGTGACTTTAAAGTTAAGCTTCGAATACATTTTTAAATATAGTTTCATAAGTAAGGCGAACGGAAATTGGTTATTAGCTAGTAAAAGAGGTAGTCGGGTTCATCCATAATGCGGACATGTAGTTTTGTCATCGACACCGCTCTGAAGCCTTTCGTGTTTTGACAGAAGCTAAACTACTACATTTCCCAGAATTCAACTCGCTGTTGCTCCGCGAGGTCAGGGGAGTCGTCAGCGCACACGAGGACTCATTCCGAGCTCTTAGTCAAACCTCCCTTTCTCTCGCCCCTCGCTGAGAGACACCGGCTGTTTGATTTCAACCAAACGGGGGGAAGGCCATACGCCACTAACAGAAAGTTTTAACAACGCACGGGGTGACCTTAACAGCGGCTAAGGCCGGACAAAAAAGTGATCAAGTCAGTGGCTTTAAAGCGCGCGTGTGTGGAACAGCTGTGTGGCGATGGAAGCGATAGACACTGCCCCTGATTCCTGGGATCAGGAGGACGATGGCGAGGCCCAGGTCGACGTGCAACTTTCCAATGCTCTTACTACCACCCTTAACGTGGACGCCAAGCCGTTTGTCCCCAACGTGCACGCCGCAGAATTCGTCCCGACCTTCCTGCCGAAGGGCTCCACGGAAACTGTGGAGTCAGCGGGTGAGTTCCCGGTGTTTTCACGTCTGTTAACCGCTTTAGCTGTTAGCCTCACACACGCTTGTTCGCATGAGCTTAGCATGGATGCTACACGAGAGTTACCGTCAACGGCTCGAAGCGGAAACGTGGCCAGCGTGTTATATGGAAGTTAACAATCAGAAAAACTTGCTTGACGTGAATAATAAGCGTTCGTTAACACGATAATAACACTGTAACAGCGGTTCGTGCTAGAAAGTGAATCGTTTGGGTGGAGACTTTGTATGTAGGTGCTTGTGAAGCATTTTTAGCCTTATAATAATATATACCTGACTTTAAAGAAAGAGTTAAAAGTGTGTTCAAGTAGTTCTTTGGTTAACTAGACAGTTAGCTGAAGCTTTAGTCATGTTATTGCCATTTTATTGATACACGTGAACATGCCGTTTGATAGCATGGCAATAATCAATACTGATGATCAGAGGCCTGGCGCTTCGTAATCAAACAGATTCTTTCATTGCTTGATTGTTTGAGGAGTCTCTTTTGGCTGAGGTTTGTTTAATGGTGAGGTTTGCCCCCAACCCCCCATGCTGTCTTATTGCAAACATGATGTATCCTTATGCGCTGTGCTGTTATGGTGGAACAATGAAAGTCAATTGTTGCCCTTAATCCCCTTTAGATTATGACACGAGAAGTGTTTCACCTCCTAGTTTTAGATGAAATACTTTTAAACAGAGTATTACCTACCAGAAAAGATGGATGATGTCAAAGCAGCTAAATGTTGCCACTACAGCCAATATTCAAACTCTTACCTGAAGCCTTCGTGTTACCTGTTGTATTTGAAAACAGTGTGTTTATAAGGTACACACACTGGAGGTCTTCTTGGAAAGAACAGTGTAGCGTGTAATGGAGGTAAACGCGGTGATATGATCTGATCTGATCTGATCTGCTTGTTTAACTTTTCCAAGCTTATTTGCATAAAAATAACCTCTGTAGAGACTGGGTATTGTCTCTTTACAGGATCAAGTATTCTAAGCAATATGAAAAGGATTGTAAGAGATTTGAGAGTATTAAATTTGACCGTGGGACTCCGGCTACAGAATTACTTAAATTCATGATCATGTCGCAAAATAACTAATTTGGACAAAACCGTGGGAGTTTGTTGAAGGATTAGGATCCTGCCCCCCGGATTCACAGACCAGGCTTAAGTTAGACTCAAATAAATGTTTAAGCTGTTTTAACTGAAAGCAATTTGCACTGACATATCATAAAATATGTCAGTGCCATTGTTTTGTCTCAAGATGCACACCAAGGCACGTTTATAAAAACTATTTAAATGCCCTAATTGAACTAAGGACTAATCCTGGTTTAGTCTAAGCCCTGTCTGTGAAACCGGGGCTATAACTTGTCTCTGTCTTACCACAAGTGGAAGATATGCTGTTCACATACTATTATTACATACATAGCGCAGTTTGTTGTCCTCAAATGTGTTTAATGTTGACATGCAATTTCCATTTTAAGATAAGTATTCTTAGTAACTAGACTGTTCTGTATAATTACAGCTATAAAAATAAGCATTTTGTATTCCTGCAGGTCCTGATACGGATGCCAGTGTGGAAGTATCAGAGCCCGAGGGTAAGTAAATGCTGAGAGACACCACCACATTGTTTTTCACATCCTCATAATGATGATAATCATACAGATGAGTCCGCAGCTAAACTGGTCAACCAATAAGAATTGTGCTTTTGGTCACATGCCCAGAGCCGCTGCTGTAACAAATCCACGATTTGGTAGTGCGCACAAACAGTATTTTGCTAAGTGATGATGCAGTCTTGTATTTTTTTGATAAACACCATTATTTTTTTGACAAACAAACCACCAGCGATTTAAAAAAAATTCTGAATACCTATGTGGAAAAATTATAAATATTGTTTGACTTCCTTTCTTTTCTGACAAGCGGTTATCAGAAATGGAAAGTAGCGTAGCACTTTTAGAATCGCAGTGTTTCTGCTTTTCTATTCCAGCACCACCTACTGTCAAAGAGTGAGTTTTAAGGGTGCTTAGATTGATCGGCGGCCGGTCAATATCGACCGATGGTCGATCAGATGACGCAAAACCCACAAGACAATTTTTCTATGCACAGCTGAAATTGTTTCACTACTTTCGCCAGTCTTGTCTGGTAGTTCTACCATGCATCTGATAATACATTTTGAACAGTGCGCTTTCGTTCCTCTCTAAAAGCCCAAACTTAACATCCAAATCAGCTAAATCAGTGATTGTCGTAAAATGCATTATACTGTTACTAAACTGCAGGACGTGCTCTAATGAAAAGTGACTCAAGAGTTACTGTTCCCCAAGCAGCTTTCTCTGTGTGCGCTCTAAGGCCGGCGACACACTGGCTGCGTGGCGTGTCCGTTTTTATTTCGGCTCCCATGTTAACCGGTTAAATCGCGTGCATGCTAGAGATAGAACCGACGCCTAGTTTTCATGGGACAAGCAAGCGTGTTGGAAGCGTTTCCAGGCTAAATAGAATAGGAAAAGATGTTTATATGTCATTTTGACACGAATACATATTAATAAATGACATTTTGATGTTTGAAAGTCTCAAGGTTTTGATATAAATGTAATAAAAAAATGTTTTAGCGATTTTCACATATTGCACCTGTCAATACAGAACAAAATATTCTGTAGCCTATTTTGCCGTCAACACTGCCGACGTTGTTTTTGCTGCTATATATTTGTTTAACATGAAGTATAGGCCTTCCACAACTCTCTCCCCATATGTCGAATATATCACCAATGAGGCTTATCATTTGTTAGCTAGCAGCAGCGGCGCCGCGTCAGACACGTTTCTGGTGTGCAAAGACATAGAAAACGCCCCGCTCACGCCACACAGCCAGTGTGTCGCCAGCCTAAGACTGAGTGGACCAAGGGCTTCGATTTTGCACCTAAATGATCAAATACACACAGAAATATGTCAATGTGATGCTTAGTGAGTATTCACTTAAACAATTGGTAATATATTAGGTGAACATAAACAGTTGGGAAATAAATCGTATGTGTATTGGTAAATTGATCCATGCATTAGGTTCTAATCTCCTTTTAGAGAGGAATTTAGGATACAATACTTAAGTATACAATAAGTATTGTATCCTAATATCAAACTGCAGTATTAGTCAAAAAGGAAATGGCTGAAGTTGTTGACATACAACCAACTGTGAGTGGTCAAACGGTGTAAAATGATAATGTTGGTTTTTGACATCAGCTCCACCCATGGAGAACGGTGATGCAGAGATGACAACAGATGACACCTGGGAGCAGAAAGGGAGTGAGCCCAGTGAGGCTGAGGCAGAGCCAGGAGGCCCTGGAGAAGATGGGGGTCAAGCTGAAGAAGACTCCCCTCAAGAGGAAGGAATGGAGGAAGAAGAAGTGCCAACACCTAAAGTAGCCCCCACACAGCCAAATGCCCCCAAGAAGGAACATGTTAACGTGGTCTTTATTGGCCATGTCGGTTAGTTTTTGCATATTGCATTTACATGATTGATTGATGCTTGATTGATTGCTGGAGTCTAGTGTCCTGTTTTGATTGACTGTGAAGGTTTTAACTCCTTTAGGACTCTTTACTTTTCGGTTGATTCTTATGAAAAGATTTTTAATGAATTGAGACCATAATTAGTTTTTTTACATCTATGATAAACTTTAAAAACCTTTAATGAATTGTTTTTATTTGTTGTTTATATTTAGTTTTTTTCTTCTATTATTCACTTGTTTTGTGCCATGAATATAGCAGTGGTAAATTATAAAACAAACATGATTGCACAGTAACTTAATACAATTTCTTTACTTTGTTGCATTCACTTTTTGTCTTTAGCGTCCATTTCAATTTCTTAAAGTGAGTAATTCTAGTAACTTGCTGGAATAGCTCTAAATTGGTTGGATTTGTTATATAACCACTTTATTATTAATCACTTACCATCAAGGCAGCTCGGTTCATGCATTTCAGAAGCATCATGGGGAACATTTTTAAAAATGTCTTTGGAGAACTGAATTCTTTATCTGTCCTGGCCTCACACTGAATTTTTCTTATCTCGTATTCCTCCAGATGCTGGCAAGTCAACTATTGGAGGGCAAATCATGTGAGTTGTTGATTTTTACACTGTTTTAGCAGAAGTAGTTGGGTTTTCCATCCCCTGTTTCTGAAAGCCCTGCTTTCTGCCCATCCTCCACAGGTATTTAACAGGAATGGTGGACAAACGAACTCTGGAGAAGTATGAAAAAGAAGCCAAGGAGAAGAACAGGGAAACTTGGTAATTAGATTAGTTGAGTTAATTTACCAGAACATCGGGTGGGTAATCAAACAGATTCCCTCCAAACATAGCTAAAACTTGTAACACTTCAGTGCTTTTTGTGCCTAGTTTTTGTGTGATTTTTCATAGTAAATGTTTTTCTCAGGTACCTCTCTTGGGCTCTTGACACAAACCAGGAGGAAAGAGACAAAGGAAAGACTGTGGAAGTCGGACGTGCGTACTTCGAAACAGAGAAAAAGCACTTTACCATTCTGGACGCACCAGGCCACAAAAGCTTTGTGCCCAACATGATTGGTGGTGCTTCACAGGCTGATTTGGCAGTGCTGGTGAGTCATAATGTTGAATAGGCACTGAAGGACTGCCCTGCGAAATATCCACTCATGCTACCTAAAATTCCGAAAATCCATGGAAAAACCTGAGCTATGAGCAGGGCGATGTGGTCACGATACAGAAGAGGGCGCTGTTTGAATACAGATGTCAGACTCAAAAGGCACTGACTGTCACTCAGAAAACAGAAAAGTTTTTGTTTTTCCATTCACTTTAGTCCCTGTATTAAATGTCACTTTTTCTCTCTCTGAAGGTAATCTCTGCAAGGAAAGGAGAGTTTGAAACAGGCTTTGAGAAAGGAGGCCAGACGCGAGAGCATGCCATGTTGGCCAAAACTGCTGGAGTAAAGCATTTGATTGTACTTGTAAACAAAATGGATGACCCAACAGTCAACTGGAGTCTGGAGAGGTCAGTGAATGGACATCTATATACAGAGGCGGCTGTTGTTGTTGTATATTACTTTGTCTTATAATTTTTGTTTAACAAAAAATGCGCCAAGTGTGTTCATTAATATTATTCACTGTTTGCACGTAGGTACGAAGAATGTAAGGAGAAACTTGTTCCATTTTTGAAGAAAGTTGGGTTTAACCCCAGGAAAGATATTCATTTTATGCCATGTTCGGGACTTACTGGGGCCAACCTAAAGGAGCCGGCGGATTACTGCCCTTGGTATACGTAAGTGTGCTGAGCTTGCTAATTGCTACTTTTTTTCTTTTCTTTTTTGAAGTAGAGATGCACCAATTAAAATTTTCTTGACCGATTCTGTTTTTTGTTTTGTTTTGTTTTTGTAAGTGTGACCTGCCGATACCAATTTTTGTCAAATCTGATTTCCTTCTAAGAACTGTGATTGACAGCATATACAAAACAATTTTCTTTTCATAAAAAACCACAAGTAAAAAGTCAGTAATAAAATAAGAACAAATAAACAAAGTGCAAACAACAGCACAAGCAAAATGCAATAGAATAAAGAGAGATATGAAATAAACACTGCTTAAAGTTTTTCAGGTGGGTCTAAAAGTAGGTTAGTATTCAGCATTAGGCGGCTGTCACTTTGAGAGTTTATACATTGATCCAATATATATTTTTCTCAACCATTTTCGTTCCAAAACTGATAGTTTAACTGAATACATTTTGACATTATTTTGTATCTATTTGACACTGCAATAAAAAGTGCATGAATATTGTGTCTCACTGTTTTTGTGAAATGTGTTTGTGTACTATGGACAGAGGGTTACCATTCATTCCACATCTGGACAGTTTGCCAAACTTCAACAGATCAAGTGATGGACCAGTCAGGTTACCCATTGTAGACAAATATAAGGCAAGTAAAGTGCATCAACGTGCTTAGTTTTAAATTATGTTCTTTGACAACACAAAATAAACATTTGGGGGCAGGGGGTTAAATGGTGAAATGTTTTTATTTATTTATTTATGAATTATTTTGCATTGTACTACTTTGTATGAATGCTTTGAAGTTCATATATCATGTATGGATGTGTGTTTTTGCAGGACATGGGCACTGTGATATTGGGGAAATTGGAGTCGGGATCAATCAGTAAAGCTCAGCAACTTGTGATGATGCCCAACAGGGTAAGATTATGGTAACGTAACACTTTAAAGCGTCAGGTTTTATGGCAGGAATTGGCTGAATGACGTATCAGTGCCTACCTCATCTGTGTGCAGCACACTGTGGAGGTGCTGAGTCTGCTTTCTGATGACGTCGAAACCGATGATGCTGGACCAGGAGAGAACTTGAAGTTGCGACTCAAAGGCATTGAAGAGGAGGAGATCCTGCCCGGCTTTATCCTCTGCAATGCTGAGAACCTTTGCCACACTGGGCGCACCTTTGATGCCCAGGTCAGTGAAAACTCATTAAACTCGTGTAATTAAAGGAATGATTTAGCTTCAATACAAATTCAGTTCTTTCTAGGGATGCACCTAAATAAAAAATCTGGGCCGAAACTGACAATTCTGGATGCACTTGGCTGAAAACGAAACACAAAATTACCTTCTTTTTTTTATATAATTACTGTTAAAGGGACACTAAGTAGGAATTACCCCCATCTAGTGGTGAAATCGTATTTTGCATTCAAACGAATAATGCTCTCCAGCGCCTCACTTTTTCAAATGCGCGTTGCATCTACGGTAGACATTATGTACCAAAAAGCTATGACAGGATGTCTCATAATAGCACTTCGAGTTTTCCTTCGGGTGAACAGGTTTGTTATTTAAAACAAACTGAAACTTGAATCAACGAAAAAAAGAATGTTACAGTATAAATTACTGACTGTGAAAAACATTAACTATGGTAGTTAGTAGTAATGCCGCCTTTATTCGTTATATTTTTGAAGTACGTGCATTGTTAGATATCATCATCATCATCTGTGCCTTCTCTAACGTTACTTTACTCAATAGCTGCTATTCATCAAAGAGCCTGTTTAACTTGTAACTATAAATGTTCTACTGTCTATATAATAAAGTACACAACCAAGCAATGAAAAAAAAAGCTTGTAATTACGACCGTAACATTGACTTACCCGTCGAGAAGAAAGCAGGCAACTTCAGGGTCTCTTTTGAAAGCTTTCTCCTGCATTAGCTATCCCGACATTAACCCTTGTTTTTGTAATCTCCGGTCACGTTTCCTTTTACGGTCTATTTAGCAATTTTTCGACGATGAGGACTCATCCTGTGACTCAGCATATGTATGAATGAACGGTGTATAAATAACCGTGCAGTGCAGCCTTTTAAACTTGCCGCAGCAGTGACAAGCGCCTCTCACTACTCTGCTCCTCCGCGTCTGCTGGCTTCAGTCACGTGACGCTGGCTCTGAACGAAACGCGTTGTGGAAACGCGTTGGCCTAGTACTTTTTGTCCCTCTCTGCTATTATAGTTTTTCAAGATGGCAGAACGACATGGAAGCCTCCGTGGACCTACCCGTCCCATGTATATAAAGATAATAAATTCTTCGTTTACGAGGATTAGTCTGATCATTGGCATAGGTATTTGTACACCATTGAGGGCATATTTATGAATAAAAATATTGATTTTAGATAATAAAATACCTAAAAAGCTACTTATAATAATAGATTTTTTTTTTTATATACAAAAAGATACTTTAATAATCTCTTATTTAAAAAAAATTTTGTTTTTAATTTTATTAATATTAGAAAAAAAAAATACAAGCCAAACATTTTATTTAAAATAACACACCAAAATAGACTAAAAATATATTAAAATAATATTAAAATATCGATATTATTCTTCATTCAGGTCTTTGCAACAGAATCAGATTTAACAGATTTTTTTTTTTTTTTGACCAATTCTAAAAATATTTTTTTTAGGGTAGCATAATTTTACCAGCGATTCCCAGCACAGCTAAACCACTGTTTGCATTAGCCCCACTGTTACAGCCCATTGCTTTTCCGGTGAGTGTGAGCGGTACATGAGTGGAGCGTTCGCTTGGGCCGTAAGCGACTGAGCAGAGAGCGCAGACACGGATCAGAGCATTGAGCAGAGCAAACTGGGTCCCGGTACAGACTTACTGACTCGACCCGAGTCGCTTCAAAGTTGTGTGCCTTTGGAAGCGGAGCCGCTCGCCAAGTTACAAAAAAGGCTGCGAGAGAGTGAAACCTGAGCGCTGAACACTGAGGGTTTTTTTTTCTCTTTTGGCTAAAAACCGAACATGCCGTTTTCGGCCAATAATTTTCGGTGACTGAAATTTTGGGCCATCCTTAGTTCTATCAACAGTATTTCTGATTGCTCCATTTTTCTTTGCGTTTTGCTTTGCAATTCCACATAATAATTGTGCTTCTGTCTCTGCCATTTTCAGATAGTCATCATTGAACACAAGTCAATCATCTGCCCAGGTTACAATGCAGTTCTTCATATCCACACCTGCATTGAAGAAGTGCAAATTTCGGTAATGGTTGAGAATGTTACTCCACTTTTTTTCAGTTCTTACATTGACTTAATATTTGTGTGGAAATTCTCTTGTGAAAGCCTGCTGACTTGAGGTGACTGCCCTCATTTACAGCTAGTTCTTTACCAAAGTGGTTTAAATGTACCTCTGGCCACTTTACAGGCCTTAATTTGTCTGGTAGACAAAAAGACGGGGGACAAGAGCAAAACACGACCCCGCTTCGTCAAACAGGACCAGGTGTGCATTGCTCGTTTGAGAACAGCTGGGACCATCTGCCTTGAGACCTTCAAAGATTTCCCTCAGATGGGACGCTTCACCTTACGAGATGAAGGTGAGTGGACATTTTCACCAAATGTGATTTTTTTTTTTTACTTGCCTTCAACTCGGATTTGTAGTTTATTTCTGTTCTGTGAATTTGAGTTGAATATGTGAATATTTACTTTTTAATTTTTTTTATTTCAGGGAAAACCATTGCCATTGGAAAAGTGTTAAAACTTGTTGCCGAGAAGGACTGAAAAGAACGTTTAGTGGATCTGAAACGACTGACCGAGGCGGAGGTCGATGCTGCTATGGCCGCAGCACACTTCATAGCCCTCCTGTTCTTTCTCCCCTTCGCCTCTTGAAGACCAGCTTAAAAAACTTCTCTTAAAGAAATCTGTTTTTAAGCAAATGAAAATGAAATCAAGTCCACGTGTCAGCTTTCTCATATTGAGAGCTCAGCGATGCCATTGTTTTAGGTTCTCCCCCATGACCTCTTCCTCATCAATCTGCACACGTTAAATGGCAAGAGATCTAGCTCTCTTCCAAACTTTTTTTTTTTTTTTTTTTTTTTTTTTTTTTTTTTTTATATATATAATTTTTCTTTTTGCTTCCATCAGAGAAATATAATGGCAGCATATACAGTAACCGTATGTGGACCAAGATTTGCTTGTTAACATAAAATGATTTATGAACAGTAAAGTTTGAATGATTAACCAATTGAAACCAAAATGTTAAAATCTTGGTTATACATGTCTCCCATTGCTTATTCCCATTTTGGTTTCTGTTCACAACGTTCTTGCAAAGTGCATGAGCGTGTTCACGTTATTAAAGCATCTTCTATGACAATAAAATATAAAATTGGGGAAAAATTTGTATTGTTGAATTTTTTTGTTCCCCCTCTGCCTTTACAAGATATTTTGTGCTATATGCCTGAATGTTTTCTTTTGAAAAAAGTGTGATGGAAATATTTGATCTCAGCCTTGTTAATTGAAGATGTTTTGGTGAAGTTGTGTCTTGTTTAGAGGGGTGGTATAATGCCCTTTTCACAAGATGTAAAATAAGTCTTTGATGTCTCAAAGTTTTAGCTCAAAAGCTTAGGGGCGGGGTTTATGTAAATGTTAGGGTTGGTGATGTCACTTACCCGGGAGGAATGTCCTGTAGTCCCTACCAGCCGTTTGTTGTAGTCCTTAAAAAGCTATTTCTTTAAAAGAAAATATCTCCCTTTGCTTTGAACTTTGAGCATTGTAACTTTGCAGATGTTGTTTATGCTCAAACAGCAACATTACACACTAAAGTTAGAAAGGTGAAATCGTAATCAACCACCACCCCTTTAAAAGTGTTGATCTGTGTTTTTTTTGTTTTTTTAAATGATTTGGATTCCATCTAATTCTGCAAAAGAAATGTTAAAATTATTAAAATGATTATTTAGCACTGTACATTACTAAATCCTATATCACTATACCTAGATGGTATAAACCCCATGTCTTGTAAAACGGGCTTGTTATCAACTATGTTTAGCAATTTGCTTAAAGCAGATGCAATGTGTTTTTTGTATTTGTGGGCGAAACTGTTCTGAGACCTAAATAGGGCAGTGTAGTCCTGCTCCAGATGTTCATACTGACGCACCCACAGGGAGTGGCTTTCCCTCCACTGTATTTTGTGGGTAAATACAGTAACTGACAGACAGAAGTGGAACAAGAGCTTCTGTATAACCTTTGAGCTTTCTGAGTAAGTGTACTTCATTTCTTTTAATTTTGATGTTTATAGTATTAGTTGGTGGTAAGTTACTGAAATGACATAATTTTAGTATGAAAGCATGTAGGTTTTTTCTTTATGTGGTTTTCATGCTCTAAGGCTGAGTTCATATAGATGATCTTGCATTTCTTTAGATCGAAATGCACTCAAACAGATCTTCTGTCCGGACTGAGACTGATGAAGCTGGTTCGTACCCTGAAAAGACTTCGCACAAAGGAGTGAAATGTGGATGGAGTCACTTTCAAAAGCCAGCCCTGGCCATCTTCATTGGGAGTCTTCTCTTTGGCACAGGCACTGCACTGTCCTTGTTGTACTTCACACAGGTGGGCAATGTGCCCTATTTAGTAGGACCTATATTCTTGTCTGTGGGGCTGATGTTTTTGGTCACTGGACTTGTCTGGGTGCCGGTCATTAAGCAGAAGATGATCCATACGGCCATGACCCAAATGAGCCATGGCAGACCTCTGCTACTTGAGCAAGGAATTCATGCCCAGTCCTGTGTTACCATTTCATAGATACTATGAGCTGTGGCTGTTGAAAGAATTATTGTTTTATTTATGGGATGGCATGTAAATCATGTGTCTTTATCCTGTAAAATGAGAATTTTTTTTTTTTGTGTGTGTGTGCAATCTATAGATGTGTCTTCCGTTGTGTTTTTTTTTTTTTTTTTTTTTTTTCTAGCAAATCCCTACAACTGGATTAAAATGGCTTCAAATGCTCACCGCTGAGGTCATCAGAGGTCAGAATTAATTCAGCTCTCAGGGCCTCACAGAAAAAGCACAAATATGTAGGTCAGCTCCAGGAAAAACCTTTAGATTAACAACACGGAGCACTGTTTTTGTCTACCATTAATTCATTTATTGATTGATTATGATTTAATGTATTCAATTATTGAACATAATTATTGTTATAATGTTAAGCACATGCTGGTTGTCGTAGTGACTATTGTGTATCGGACTTATATTTCTCCAGGTTACGTTCTCACTTAATTTTGGGAAATAGTACTAATAATTATGTATGATTCATAAACAAATTGTTTTTGGGGTGTTTTCAATTTATTCAATTAACCTGTTCACAAAAGGATTCGTTCTCGAACACGACTGAATCGGTTTGAGCGATCAACAATTCACCGAAACCCATTTGTAAGAGCAACTGATGATTTGACTGATTGGGCAAAAAGTTATTCAGAATAGCAGACATTTTTATAAATAAACAGCATTGCAAATATGTTCACGACATGATTGTGACACTGCTTTGTCAACGCATTAATGTAATGCAAATATTTTGGTTTATAAAAGCTGAATCATTGCTGCTACTAACCGAACTGCCACATTAAATTACAATTATTGTAAAAAAAAACAAAAAAAAAAAAACGTAATGCAATAAATACCAAATAAATATAAAAATGAGTTGATATGCCATGTCGTGATTTAAAGGGATAGTTCACCCAAAAATGTCAATGTTGTTGCTCACCCTCATGTTGTTCCAAACCTGTATGAATTTCTTTCTTCTGCTGAACACAAAAGAAGATATTTTTAAAGAATGTTGGTAATCAAACAGTGGACGGCACCCATTGACTTAACGTTACATAATATATATATTATATATATATTTTTTTTTAAGTCAGTGGGTGCCGTCAACTGTCTGGTTACAAACATTCCTTCTTAACTGAAGAAAGAAACTCATACTGGTTTGGAACAACTTAGGGGTGAGTAAATGATGACAGAATTTTCATTTTTGGGCGAACTATTCCTTTAAGGTATCGCGTGATGACGTAAATTATGCAATGGCGTAAAAGAATCACGAAACGAATCGTCTGGGAAAAAAATCGATACTATGAAACTTCTCATCGCTATTCGCTACAGTCAGTTATAAATATTTTAAAGGTTTCGTGCAGTATTTTTTTAGCGCCGTCTAGTGCCCGACGAAGATAAGGGAGGATCGCTTAAAACCATAGACTTCATAAAAACGTAACCAAACAACCAACCGTTGGCTTGCAAAATGATGGCATCATTACAAATCGGCCAATCAGAAGAAGGCATGAAACAAACCACGAGCTGAGAGTTTTTACACAACAGAAGGGAGAATCCTATTGTCACGAGTGTAACGTGCCAGAACATATTTTTTTTCAGTTATTTTATTTTCAAGAATCTGAAACATATTTTTAGCTCAATATTGTTTCTCACAGGAAATAGATATTTGGAAGAAAGCAACTTTGAGCATTAACGTTACCCGAAGGTAAGTTGCTAGCTAGCGTGATGACTCTTGTCTTGATAACTGTTATTGTAACGTTAACGTTAATAGTTTCATCAGTTCGGCTCAGTATGAGATAGTTATCTAAAACGCTCGTCGCCATACTCTCAATAATATCGTTGTTGTAATATACAACCATTTAATCCAGCGTACATGTCAACATCTTCTGCATCCGTTGTCGAAGTAACGTTAACTGTTAGCATCTATCAGCGCATGCATCCACCGACAGTTAATAAAACTTTGAGTGGCTGGTTTGCTGTTAGCCAGTTAGCAGATAAGACTGCTGTCTTTACATGTTGAGAGGAAGGTTATGTATTCTGCGTCTATTAATAATCTTAACTCTAGCTTAACATGTTGATAATTTTATAGGAAACAGAACTGCATATCACTTTATTACACCGTCTGGGGATTTTTTTTTTTTTTTTTTTTTTTGTCGTTAGCTTAGCTTGGGTTGTGAATCCTTAAGACGTCTGCAGGTAGTCTTAAATACTGACATATTGCTGCTGTTTAAAATGGTAGAGCAACAGTGAATTGTACGCCTGAGGGGAAATATCTCTAGTTTAGTAGTTTTTCAAAATCATCACAAGTCACGCCCTTCCTCTTCTGTTTTTCCTCGCTATTACAATAAACTGTGACTCATACAAGAGGAAACTATTTCAGTGGTAAAACAGCTTTGTCTAGTCTCTTCTCTGTTCATGGTGTATGTACATTGATTGTGCTCATGTCTTATTGCTATTGTTATCATTTATTATTTTTGCATTGCATTTTCAACTTGATACATTTGTAACTCTCTCTCTCTCTCTCTCTCTCTCTCTCTATATATATATATATATGTATATGTATATATATATATATATTTTGATGGTTATTATTTTGCCAGTAAACCTGACTGAACAGCAATGAGTGAGCCTGAGCCAGCAACATTTGCATCTGTTGAACAAGAGAGGGACTACTGGAAGGAGCAGGCTGCCAAATTCCAGCAGAGGTACATGAGTGTTTTTTTTTATTATTTTTTTATTCAAACTGAAATTTGATCTACAACAGATGTAAAGTAACTTTAGGAAAAGCAAGGCAGTTTTGCAGTGCACATGTTTGCTGCTAAACACATCGAATAGAAACAAGTATAAGATTTTGCTTTACAACCCACACTCATTTTATTGAATGACTGTGTGTTCAGGGCCGAGGAGACGCAGGAGGAGCTGCAGGAGTTTCAGCAGATGAGTCGAGACTATGAGGTGGAGCTGGAGACAGAGCTGAAGCAGTCTGATGCCCGTAACCGCGAACTCCTTTCAGCCAACAACAGACTACGCATGGAATTAGAGAACTACAAGGTACCGTGGAGCATCATAGACATGGTTAATACATTGCTCTTTTAGAAGATTTATGGTAAACGACAATCTCTTTAAATATCTGCATTGAGTGATTTAAAAGATGATATTCCCAAGTCACACCATAACTGTTTGCAAACCTGATATAGCTGTTATTGTTTGCAAAATGTGGCTCAGTGAAATATTATTATTATTATTATTATATGGAAAATTGTTACTTATTCTTGTTTTTGTAATGAATCAAATTGATCTATTACCCCAAACATGTATGTAAACAACAGTAAAAAGCTGTTAACTGAATTGCTTTCTTCTTTCCCTTTTGGAGGTGCTGTGTCACTGATGTCTCATAAAGCATGTTAATGGTGTTTTATCTGTAATATTTGAATACGCATTTTATTATCTACAATTGACTTTCTTTCATAAGCATATAACCACAGATAAAAGCCATTTAAATCTTCCGTGACAGAGCGTGAACATCCAGAATGTCTGTCTGTTTTCCCCCAGTATTTAGTGAATAAACAATCGCACATTCACAGACAAACAACAGAGATCCGATTCAGGATGAGGAAAGCAGCTGATGCTTATTTCTGCATCAGTGTCTGGAGGGCATGGAGGCTCACTCATGATTTTACTTGAACAGAAACATGGTGGTAAAACCATATTGTTGATTGGGTTTCAGTCAAATTACATCACATGCCAGTTCATTCCTCTGAAGTAATTGCCTATATCAGTATTTGCTGATAAGAGTCCCCAAATGTTGATAATTTAAGGACATCATATTAGAATGATTTCTGAAGGATCATGTGACGCTATAGCTATGCTTCCATCCAAAGTTGAGAATTCAACTTATGCGCAAGATTGGAATATTGTATGAAACATTTGCGAATAAAGCATCCATCCAGTGAGTCAAATAAAACAAAATCTTCATTCCTGATAAACTGGCGATAAATATATCTAACAAAAATCGAAGTTGATACAGTAGAAGAAGCCACTGTATATATAATATAGGTCTATAATATATTCTATATCTCAGTATAATAATATAATGCAATAAACACGATCATGTTATCTTGCTTTCTGATGCTGTTCGGGAACGTAGTTGACGTTTCTGGCAGGTAAATTATTGTGAACCACTTTGACGACAGACTTTGTTCAGGCATTTCAGAATGACCAAAACAGCATTTCAGATGCTATGCAACGAGATCAGTCCGCTGGTTGGTCCATTTATGCCTTCCCATCGTGCAGTCTCCTGACTTTTTAATGCGCGTCGAGGAATTTATTCGGTAAATGTCCATCATAGTTTATGCACATGGTTTCTTATAAGTAAAAAAAATGAATCTGTCTCTGTTGAGCGCATATTTTTTTAATTTATGCGCATCTTCACGCTTCCATCCAGCATTTTGTTTTGTAATGCTATATCCCAAAATGAGGTAGATGGAAACATAGCTATTGAAGACTGGAGAAAGGATAGTGAAAATTCAACTATGACATCACTGGAATAAATTCCATTTTAAAATATATTCAAATAGTAACATTGTTTTAAATTGTAATATTTCACAATATTATTGTTGTTTTTTTCTGCATTTTTGGTCAAATAAATGCAGCTTTGGTGAGCATGAGAGACTTCAAAAAGTTTTTTGTTAAAACTACAGTTCATTTTTCTTTCTCATGAAATGTTTTATCTCCTCTTGTGTGGTCTTGTTTACTAACAGGAGAAGTATGAAACGCAACATTCGGAGGCAGTCAGGCAGATCTCGTCTCTAGAAGGAGACCTGGCAGAAACCACAGCCATCAAGGACCAACTGCACAAGTATATCCGGGAGTTAGAGCAGGCTAATGATGACCTTGAAAGAGCTAAGAGGTGTGTTCGGTGCTTTTGCCAGTAAAAAAGAATAATAATAATCGGTTATACATTCAAGATTTTCATGATTTTAACAATTTATTCCTAAAATCCTGCTCTTACAGGGCTACTATAATGTCACTTGAGGACTTTGAGCAGAGAATGAATCATGTTATAGAGAGAAATGCCTTCCTTGAGAGTGAGCTTGACGAAAAAGAGAATCTTCTAGAATCAGTACAGAGATTAAAAGACGAAGCCAGAGGTAAACTCAATGGAAACCTGTTTGTATATACACCATTCACTCTTAACTGATGAACTTCTATTAACTGATGAACTTCTTTGATAGTCAGTAGTATAATCACCTGATTTGTCAGTCTCAGATGTTTTAACAGATTCAGTGTTTGTGAGCTGGTTGTTTGCTATCTTTCTCCTCGGGCAGATTTAAGACAGGAGCTGGCTGTTCAGGAGAAACAGGAGCGCAGGTCATCGATCAGCCTCTCTAAAGATGCAGAGAAGCCAGAGGCCACACCCGCAAGATCTGCCCTCCCATCTCTCCTCGCCACACCCTCCAGACCTCCAGGCTCAGGGAGTGCATTCAACACACCCTCAGCTTCCTACAGCAGAAGTGAGCTCAAACACAGCACTGCCACTCATTTCGAACTTTTAAGAGTTAACATGTTAAAGTTAAAATTGTTCCTGTCATGTCCAGTTGAAGGTCTGACTGGAACTCCGCTTACCACATCTGCACGGATATCTGCCCTCAACATTGTTGGAGAGTTGTTGAGGAAAGTCGGGGTGAGTCCAGCTGTAACTGTGAACATTACATCACCAAATAACACACACTCTTTCAGGTGAGATGGGTCTGTAAGTTTTGATGAGAATGTTTTGTTCCTGTTTCAGAACCTCGAATCAAAGCTGGCGTCATGCAGAGAGTTACACATCCTTGAGAAAACACCCAGCCGTGCAGCAATTGGCCAGAGTACACCAAGCATTTCACGGGAAACCTCTGAAATCCCATCCAACACAAATGGCCTGTATGATGAGTCTCATAGTCTCACTATTAATTTCAGAACATCTCAATAATCAACCAGAATTATGTAGATTGTACCATTTCTGGCTTGTTGCAATAATTTTTCTTATTTCTGTGTTATGTGTTGCAGGATGGTGAAACGGTTGGACTTTGGTACAGGATCCAAGATAATGCTCTGAATAAAGTGCATAATCTTGTCTTTCGTTCCCACGTCATTGGAAAAACCAGTATTCCCAATACATTACTATGGAAAAGCTTTATTTTCAGGAGCTAAAGCATATCTTATGCCTCAAGTCTTCCACTATCTGAGAAGGGTTCTGCTTGTACACTCATATCAACCCTGCTATTGTGTCTATAATAACTGTTCACCAGCTCTCTGGCCCGTGGGCTGAAACTTTTACCTGTTGTTTTGCTATTGTGTTGGAGATTTGCATTGTGTTTTGCAGATGTACTAACTCTTTATTTCACACTTGTTTGTTTGTTTGTTTGTTTTTTTATTTTTGTTTGTGTTGTTTTTAGGTATCTAATGATTATAGCAGTTTTGAAATGTATAATCTGCACTGTAATCTTGATTTGCTCTCTTTGGGACCATAAATTGGGAGAAGTGACTGAAAGTGAGTCCATAGATTCACCTCTGCAACCCCATTATATTTGGCACTAAACTACTGATCAATGTCCAGTGAAACATCTACTGCACATACTTATTGTTGGTCGCTGGACTGGAGAAATGTTGACTGCTGGTTTATTTTTTTTTTAATGCAGAAATACCTGGTTTGATTTTATTTTTTTAAACTAGCATTTTGATGAAATATGAGTTTGTTACTAATGGAATGTCGTGTCTTTAGTGTTTAGAGATGCAAATGATGTTACAAGGAGGTGGGTGAGATGTTGTGAGCTGAAGCTGCTGTGAGCTATTGTTGCCTCATAAGGGCTGATGTAAGTAACCAACGTTAGTGTTTATGCATGATGAAAACCTTTTTCTTTCTAGTAATAGCTATTGAACTCCTCGTTTAAAATGTTAGTGCCATCTTTGAATTCAAAGAATTCTTTTTCTCTACAGTACTGGAGAGTAATTGCTTATCATATCATGCACTGAACGTGAATTTAATGTGCCTTAATTTTGTGGCCATAATAAGCTTTGCCTCAAAGTTAACTTGTGTATTGGGGAACTTACTAGCCCGAAAGGGACTTGCAGCTTCTCTCGCTATTCTTCCCAATGTATTAATTCTCTGATATTTCAGGGATTCGGGGATGAAGAGAAATTGAATTCTGAGAGGAGTTTAATCCCTTAGTTTTCACATTTTTCTCATTTTTGAGTTGTAGATTTATTTGAGCAACAAGCGATTATGAATACTTCAGTGAAGGGTACAGATATTTTTATGTTAAAAATAGAAATGTAAGGAAGAACTGATACATTATACATATATCCAATTTGCCTAGAGGTACTAATGAACAATTATAGAAATAGAGAATGATGGTTGATGGGAAGATTTAGCACACTTGATTGCATCATCTCAGGGCCTCGTGTAAGCAATAACCTCAGTAAAGGTATCATTACTGTCCAAATTCTGTATTTGTCTCTATATGCACAAGGCATGCACAGTTGCCACTTGTATAATTGTCAACATGACTTTTCTTTGCTATTAATGAACCTAAACATCTGCAATATCCATGCATTCCTCAGCAAGGGCAATGCCTGTCTGTAAAATCATTTTGTTGGTTTATCCATAACCTACAAAATAAATGTCTAGTTAACAGGACTGATTATTTGACTCTTTCTTTTCAGAAATATTATTGTTACAGAACGGACAGAACTCTTGGTTATGGTTTGCATGTTGCACAGATTTCAATCTTTTTTTAAAAATTGTTCTACTACAAAGAGAGCCAAGTTTATTAAGAGCCCATCTTGCCAGCAGTGAATTACCCCTTAAATGCTTAAAACATAAACTTGACCATGGTACAGTGTGGTATAACTTTTTGGATCACTTTGTGGCATTTGGATATATACTATGGTACCTAAGTGTTATTGAAACATGGTATCGGTATCGTACATGTCCAAAAACCATGGAGGTATGATACCATGAATTTTGTTAGTGATAGAAATCTGGTTGCTTGTAAAATCCTGGTTTCACACACCCCATTACTGTTAGTCAGTTTGAATGAGTGAAGAACATAAGTACCAAATATAATTTTTAGGAGATAGTCAAGATTAAATTAGTTTAAATTATCATTCAAAAATTACACACAAAAAAAAGATAGTGAGAGGCTTTGGGAATGATTTCTTCAGTTGTTATCCTGGGTGCCATTGATTGGCTCCATTTGAGGTTCCTCAGGTTGACCCACAGGAGTAGCAGAAGGATATTCTGGCACCTCAGAAGTTTCCATCATGCTCCTGCGTGCTTTTCTGAAGCTCCCGCCTCCACTACGCCTTAATGGACTGCTGAAAGATGAATCACTGCCACGCCTGAGGAACATACGAGGAGATAAGAAACCACACGTCCCCAAACATACCTCCTTCAAACGTGCACCCCTATGTCTCTGAATGTGCATTACTGCAGAACACAAAACGGAGGATGTCAAAGAATGTGATTCTGACTTCACATACATTACAGAAAGGGGTCACTGCAGAACAACCTGAGTTTGCTCCTGAGTGAAGACACTTCTCTGCTCAGGGCATTATTGGTCTCGATGGCCTCATTCAGCTCTTTCTGAAGTTTACGGCGAGCAGCAGTGGCACGCTGAGACTCCTCGTCGCTCTCCTCCATCTGTATCTTCAGCTGCCTTGCTCGCAGATTTGCTTTCTCAACCTACAATGTGGATGACGTCAGTCAGAGTTTTCAGTGTCATGAAGAAGACATAGGACCTCAAATGCTTTACATGAATCCTTCATACCTGGTCCTTATACTGCTCCATCTGTTTTCGTTCATCCTCTATCTGATTCATCAGTTCCTTTAGTTTCTTGTCCTTCTGCCGCATGGCCTTGGCAATGGCCTGTCTCTCCCTGGTGAAAGAAACTAGTTGAAAATCCATCTGTCTTTACAGCCAAATCTATATTAACACTGATGATCTCACCTGCTCTCATGGTCCAGTTGATCCTCCATTTGTTGTAACTTGGTGTCTAGGACAGCTACAGAGGCCCGTTGTTTGGACTTGACCTGTCCCTCCATCTCCAGCAGCTTGGCCCTCAGCTCTTTGTTCTGCCTCTCCATCTGCTGCCAGCCACTCTCGTTCCTCTGAGCATTGGAGCGTTCAATTTGCAGCTCATTGGTCAGTTGATCCACCTAGTTATAGATAAAATGATCTGTGGTGTGGGATCACCTTGAAAGAACACATTCACTACAGCATCGAAGTGGATGAATGGCACAACAACACCCAATTACCTCCTGCACACTTCTCCGCAGTCTCTCACTGAGCGTCTCCATATTTGCCTGTTCCTCATCAAGCTCCTCTTCCAACTGTTGGATCTTGGCTTCCAGGCGACGTCTCTCATCAGACATGCCGGATCTACCAGTGGACAATAATTGCATATGGTGTTATTCCAGTTTAAGCATCATTTTTCCATTTTGCACATGCTAATTCCCAACTTACTTTCCAAACGAGCCGCTTGCTATCTCCCCTGCTATCTCATCTCTCTCTCGTTCAGATTGTTTGCGAGCTCTCTCTGCTGTAGCCAGTTCCTACAAAGGCATTGACATTACAGTTGTATGGCAAGATATTTAAACTCATTTCCATCAACCACTTGGTATCATGTATACCTCATGTAAGTGTAAGATTTCTGCCTCCATGGCTCTGGCCTTTCTCTCACATTCTCTTGCATCAGAAAGAACCTCCTTGTGGGACGCTCGCGCATCTTCCAGCTCCCTCTGGGAATCTTTTATCTGTGTCTGTCATGGGGAAGACAACTAACATAGATGAATGTTGACAAAGGCTTGGGAAACTAAAATAATTTGAAGGTTTGACCTTCTGACCTGAGTCTTGCGGAGTTGTTTAATGGCCTCGTCCCTCGCCCTGTTGATTGCGTCAACTTGGTCTTCAAGGTCCTGCAAATCCCCCTCAAGTTTCTTCTTGGCAGCTGCCAGTGAAGTTCGCATCTTCTGCTCATCTTCTAGCTCAGTCTCAAGCTCACGTACCTGCGTGCCAAGTGGGTAAATATAAGAGAATAATTGCTATTGCTGATTGGGGGAGGGGGATGAGTCTACAACAAGTACCATGCAGTTCAGATTCAGGAAAATCTACAAAGCATCGAGCAACAAAAATCAAAACAAAGAAATCCATCTTCACCTGCTTGAGCAGTTGTTTCCGCTTCTCTTCATTTTGCTCCTCCCTGCCCTGCAGGTCTCTTTGAAATTGGACTTTGAAGGCCTGCATATTGACTTCCATATGGAGTTTAGCATCCTCTGCAGTCTGTAATTCATCTTCAAGTTCCTCCATCTGAATTGTCATCTCTTCCACTTGAGCCTCCAATCCACGTTTGGCCTTCTCCAGCTCATGGACCTTTCATTGTATTTTTATATGCAACTTTTAGTAAGCTAATTTCAGACAACAGCATCTCTAAATTGACTAAGAACTACTGTCTAACTTTCATGTTACTATATAAATCACAACTCACATTTCTACCCACGTCATCCTTTGAACTGATCAGATCTTCCATCTCAGTCCGAAGTGCCTTATTAAGTTTCTCTAATTCTCTTAAGGAACTCTGGGATTCTTCCAGTGCTCGATTCAGGACCAAACATTTGGTCTCCTTCTCCCGTGCCTCTGCCTCTGCACAATCACGCTCTTGAGCATACTTGCTGGAGATGGTTTTCTCGTCAGAAAGCATCTTAATGAGGGGAAAAAAAATTAAGTTGCAGAAATTCTACTGTGGAATTTAGAACAAATTAGTTGAAACACAGAAGTGAAACCTGGTCAAATTTCCGTTGTTTCTTCTCTAGATTTGAAACCAGCTGTCTCTGGTTGTCCAGGTCCACAAGCACATCCTCCAACTCTTGCTGAAGATGATTCTTGTTCTTCTCCAGTTTGTCATAGGCTGCAGTTTTCTCTTCGAACTCTCCATTTGTGGCCTCCAGATCCCTCTGTATTCGTCTCTTGCTTTCTTCAAGCATTTGGAAATTGCTGGAGTACTCATCCAGCTTCTTCTTTGCATCTGACAACTATAGTAGAAACAAACTTATTTAAACTCCTTCATTTGTACGTTTTTATTTTGGCACAACTGATTGCCATATGCAGAGATGCTTTATGAAATTATCTTGGTGTTCTTTGCAATTATGCAAGACTGACCTGCGTGTTAAGGCTGGAGACCTGTCTCTCCACGTTCCTTCTGGCTTCTGCCTCTTCCTCCATTTGTTCCAGCAGACTGTTTCGTTCATCCTCCATTTGACGTAGCCGAGTGGAAAAATTAAGTTTTTGACGGGTCTCCTCACCAAGTAACTCCTAAATAGGCAGACAGACTAAACATTAAGTGTCAAGTGCTTCTCAAAATAGGTATTACAACTTGATGGCTGTCATAATTCTTTAGATCTGGGGCTTTTTTAACCCCCAATTATGATGACCCCCTTCCCAAAATATGAAGGCAGCTATATATTTTCATGTAAAGAACCATTTAAGTGAAAAAAAAAATGTATTTATAAATTTTATAAATATTATCTTGCTTTATTTGACTTTCTATTTGTTTTGTTTTTTTATATTATCTGACAACAAAATAGAAATAACATTTTATACAACCTGTGTATCCTTGAGCTGTGAGTTGAGGCTGGCAACATCCTTACTCAGCTTGATGTTCTTGCTCTCTGCCTCATTGAGGATGCTATTCACATTGTTATACTCCATCTGAGAGATTTTACAAAAGACATCCATCAGGAAGTTCTGTACAGAAACCTTGCATTGTTTCTATAGTAATATTTTTAAAGTGTTTATTCAGAGAATACGTCTGAATGTAAAACGCACAGTCAGTTTAGACACTGCATCTCCAAGCTCTTCCCTCTTCCTCTCGCTGTCATTGAAGCGAGTCTGAATGTCAGCAAGCTGGTTCTCCACCTTCTTCTTCTTCTGTTCCAAATCCTGCTTTGCATTGCCCAGGGAGCGAAGGTCTCCATTCAGATCTACAACCTCCTTATCTAGAGCCTGTTTCGCCTTCTCCAGACTGGCCTTGGCCTGTGTTTCAGGTTCAGTTGCGGAAATAGAAATGTATTTACCTTTAATCATTTTGCAGACCCTTATATCCAAAGGATTTACAAACAAAGAAACCAATATGAGATAGAAAACTGTATTAACAATGTTAAAAGTGCCAAAACAGTTATTGCCTGTGCACTGCAATTTTCTTTTGTTATACGTCAACGTTGAGCAGTTTTCTTACCCGTTTGGATTGCTCTAGCTGTTGGCTAAGTTCATTAACAGCCTGAGCATGTTTTTGTTTCATATCTTGCACTTGAGCCTCATGGCTTCGGCCTTCATCTTCTATCAACTTTTTCAGCATGGCCACCTCCTGCTCTCTTTTAGCCCTGTCCAAGAAAGATACTAAGATCTAGTCTATCATATCTTGATTTGTAAATGGTAAAAAGATAATAAATGACTATTTGAAAATCACCGTAGCTCTTGTTGCGCTGCTGTGGTGTCTAGTGTGTCCTCCAGTTCAGTCCTCAAGGCCGACAGCTCTTCTTCCAGCTCCTTTCTGGCCTTTTCTGACTTTCTACAAGCCTCCTGTTCAGCATCAAGTTCATCTTGAAGCTCTGAGACAAATCCTTCCATTTCCCGTATCTTTTTCAAAGCATTGCTCTTCTGAGCTGATTCTTCTTCCACGCTGGTCAATATACAGATGGTCTGGTTACAATGAGCAGTAATGCAATGTCTTTAAACAGTCATTTATGATGTAACAATATACCATGCTTGAAGTTCCTGAATTGCCCCTTCACTTCTGGCTTGTTGCGTCTTGAACTCTGCTATCTGGGTCTGCAGGTCCTTTAGTTGTTCCTGTACATCATTATACTCAGTCTCCAGTTTACGTTTGGCTTTCTCTACGTCCTGTCGACTCTTTTCTTCCTTCTTCATTCGAACTGTATAGACACACAGAATACTGCTTGACAGTGTTTACTTCATTATTTGATTTGACAGATTCAAAGTGACAATGAAAAACCTTCAAGATCTGAAATCATAGATTCGTGTTTAGCCTTCAGCTTAGCCAAATTGTTGGCTTTTTCTTCCTCCTCAGCAAGGTTGGAGCAAAAGTCAGCTAACCGATCCTCCAACTGTTGCTTCTCCTAAATGCACAGAAGCAGCAGCCATTACTCAGATCTTATATTCGTTTTCCACAAAAAACAAAACAAGTATAATGATCCAAATAAAACTATCATCTGGTCAAACCTTCTGCAACTTGCTGTTTTGATCCTCCACAATGAGGAGATCTTCCTCAAGTTTCTTAATCTTCCCATCCGCAGCGCCACTTTCCAGTTGAAGCTTCTGTCTGGCATCTTCTTCTTTAGACAATTGGTTCTCTAAATCCTACACATAGCAATAGATGAGTACAGGTTTCTTATTTTCTTTACCCAAATCTTATGAGAGAGAAAATATAGAAACAAAAAAAAATACTATTTTCATAAGATTATAACAATCTTATGTTTGTGACAAATTACAGTCTCATTATTGTTATTCCTCTTGTTCATTAGTCTGTGATAATTGATCACTGCTCAACCTTGAGTTGCTGTTGCAAATTCGCCTTCTCTTGCTGAACAACTTGGCTTCGCTCCTCCTCCTCTTCAAGTCGAGCCTCCATCTCATGCAGCACGTCCTCCAGCTCTTGCTTCTTGGCCTCCAGCCGTATTCTCACCTCCTCAGATTCTGCATACAGCTCCGCCTCCTCCTGGAGCTTGGTCTGTAGCTGGTTCCTCTCCTCCACCACCTATTAAACATAAAATACACATACACACTCCAGTCATTCGTGTGTACTGATAGTGAATCAGGATGAATGATTGCATTGTAGTTGAGTTTGGATCACATATGCTTCCGCTCTTGTACCTGGCTGTGTTTCTGTGTGATCTCCTTTAGTTCAGTTTCAGACTTCTGGGCAATTTCTTTGGCTCTCTGAAGCTCTTCCTCCTTTTGATTCATCTCCTCGTCTTGACGAGTCACCTGAAGCAGGGGTTTGACCTAAACGAAAGCGTAAATTGATCACAAAGTGACCACAATGGTATTTCAATTTACATGGATAAGTGGATGTTCTGTTTTGCACGCACTTTAGTGAAAAGTCTCCACCACTGCCAGTTCCTGAGCGTCAGATAAACAGCGCAGTTCCTCTGAATCACTTTCATGGCTGTTAGCTGCTTTTGTTTAGTGCTGAATGCCCTGTAAAATTTGGATTTTAGAAACTTAACACTTGCACTATTTGTAACATCTTTAGCCACAATGTAACTACAATTGAAGTAAATACAGTGCAAGAAGATTCAAAGGTAGATGGTGTGCAATTATTTAACACGAACTCACTTTCTGCTAAGGAAGCCACGGGCCTGGGCCTGAAAGGCAATTATGATAATGGTCAGTTTCAGGTCACGTTCTTCCTCCAGCTGTGCCAACACTCCCGTACGGAAAAATATCTTGCTCAGACCAATCCGGTACAGGTTGGGGTCCAAGTCTAGATGTTTGATCTGATGATTAAAAAGTAGGAAGAAGTTGTCATCAAAGTACGAAAGGTTATAAAAATGTCAGTACAGTATAAGAAGATATTTGCTCAACTCACCATAAGGGTACTGGCTTGTTTTCCATCCATGAACCCTTTAGGAATAGCGCCTGCAGCTAGGACCTCATAGCTAGAAAATGATCAATAATTTTAATCGGTATTAAACCAAACATCCAAATGTACAAACTCTATATTTGAAATGATCAAGCATGTGTTTCAGAAATTACTCACCGCTGGCGGAACTCATGAAAGACGATGCGATTGGGGAAGCCCTGGCGACAGATGCGGATCCCTTCCAGTACACCATTACAGCGCAGCTGCTCGAGAACCAGGTTGGCATCTACCTTGCCAGCCTTAAGACAAAACAGTGAAAAACAGACTCTATTTTACCATTACTTTTACTGTATATATAAAATTCTCTTTAATTTTTACTTACTATACTTTTGAACTTTTAACTAGATTAAATATATTACTAGTTTAAAGCATACTCTCGGCATAAAGAAGATTTTGAGAGTTTGAATCCCATATTACACACAAATCATTTGAGAGCTGCTCTTGTCTACATTATTTAGTTGTACCAGTAAATATAGATTTGAATACCAATATTATGATATTTGCTGTGCATACCCTTTTTTCGTGGTTGGGAATGATGCAGCGTACAAAGTTTGGTTGAGTGTTATGGAGAGTCGTCATGAGCTTGCCAAGAGACTCTTTATACAGCTGTCCTACGGTGCGGAACATGCCTTTCTTGGACTTGGAAGCAGTAGGACCTGCGCTATCAGACTTAGCTATTTTAGCCATGGTTTCCAAACCCACCACACGGTCCACTACATGGGAACAAAGGGATTTCTTTCAAAATGCATTTTAGACCATTTAAAATCATGTGAGAAAATTTTAAAGCTTCCTTTATAGAGCATACATTATTCTCTTTCTGCTTAAACAGACAAACAGATGTGAATCATGTTAGTAGGCCTATTTTTCCCAACAAAGACTCACCCTCCTTCCAGACATCCTGCACAAAAGCACTGGAAGAGTTACTCAGTAGGGCTGTAACATTGTCATTGAGTGGGTCCATGTTTTTCGTCAACCAAGATGAGCCATTATAATCCACCTAATTCAAATTAAACATTACTATTAGATTAGTCATAACTATATATATATATTTTTTCCCATAATGGTCTCATGTTAAGCACTTCTACTGCTGCTCTACAATTGCTCTGTTCAGATAGATAGATAGACATGTTGAAAACAGTTGAGCTGTGTCACTTTTGATGTATTTAATTGATAAATAAAAGCATTCATTTTTGTTAAAAAAAATACCTTGCCAGCATAGTGTTGCACAGTAAAGAAAGTCTTCTCCTTTAGATTTTTGGGTTTGGAGAATTTGCAGTGGCTTGAGTGGGTGTTTGTGAGTTTTTCGACAAAAGAAACATCGGTTGCCTTCGGAAACCAGCACTCCTCGTCTAGCAGAGCTAGGATACCTGGAGGATTGTTCTATAAGAAATGACACAATTGAGTAACTTTTACAGATGATCAAAGATTATTAGCTTACACTTAAAATCTATGAATGGTGTTGTTAATAAACTGACTGGTCTCTCAATGAGCTCAATGCAGGGCTGGAGGTCCAGGCCAAAGTCAATAAAATTCCACTCAATGCCTTCCTTCTTGTACTCCTCCTGCTCCAGGACGAACATTGTGTGATTGAAGAGCTGTTGCAGTTTCTCATTGGTGTAGTTGATGCACAGCTGCTCAAATGAGTTATCCTGGGAGAAAGGGGGGAATGAAAGCCTCAAGTTTTGAAAGTTCATGTTTGGATTTTATAAGACTTTTACCATGTCAGACTCACCTCAAAAATCTCAAACCCAGCTATGTCTAAGATTCCCAGAAAAGAGGCTCCCTGGCGCTTTGTCTTATCTAGAGCCTTGTTGACACGTGCCAAGATCCAGCGAAACAGACGATCATACATGGCTTTGGCCAAGGCTTCAACTGCAAAGTCAGCCTGATAAATGGAGATATTATTATATTATATAAATTCACATATATATTACAAAAATGTGTCCATCTTCTTTTGTATTACCATTTCACAAATAATTGTCTTTTTGTTCACACTTTAGATTAGGGTCCAATTCTCACAATTAACTACGTCTTTTGCCTCAATAAACTACTGCTTATTAATAATTAGTAAGGTAGTTGTTAAGTTTAGGTATTGGGTAGGATTAAGGGATGAAGAATATGGTCATGCAGAAAAAGGCATTAATATGTGCTTTATAAGTACTAATAAACAGGCAATATCCTAGTAAAATGCATGCTAATAAGCAACTAGTTAATAGTGAGAATTGGACCATAAACTAAAGTGTTACTATATTTTTGATTACTAGTATAATATTACATTATTATAGTATAATTACACTACCCAAACAGAACAAGTAAAATATCTAGTCACATGATCCTATAACAGTAATGTATTATAACTATGGTAATACTGGCAGTGTTGCTTAAGATAAATATTATTTTGTTCAGAAAATTGCTGTCCTGTGTCAAAACATGAGTGGAATTGTGTTTTAGACCAGATGTGGAATGCCGATTGAGTGTGACCTGGACGCACAAGTGGTGACTTTGATAATAATATGATTGCGCCAGAAGAATAGGGTGACCGCTTTATTATGTCTGGTCTCTCTGTAACATCTCAGTGAGCTTTTATTACATTTTACACATGCACAGTAAAATGATTCAAGCTTTTTCTGACGTATCAGCGTGGACAAGAATCTTTAGGAAAATGTTAGTGTGGGCGGAGAGTGTTTTGAAACGCCATTTTGATACATTTTAATGTAGACATAGCCACAGTGTGATAATGCACCTGTTCTTTGGTCTGTGCCTTCTGTACCAACTCTCGCCCTACTTTAATGCGAGGAGTGAGGATGGCTTTGGTGAAGTCAGTCACATTAATCCCCTGCAGATGGCACACTTTCTGTGCAGCTGGTGGATACATTTAACACAACATATAAGCATTGTGTTTCAGCCTGGTAAAGGACAAGAGCAACATTACAGATTAATCCTGTGATTGTTTACCTGTGTTGTCTGGCATGCTGGCCTGCTCCTGGTTTTTCTCTGCTTTGAACTCAATGTTCCCTAGCTGCAGCACAGTAGAACATACTTTCAACATGCCTAAAAGAAACGCAACACTTCATGTAAAACAGCACGAAAAGATTGGAGGTAATGTTATAATTGGCAAAGTTTAGTTAAATACCTATTCTTTCCTCCTCACTGAAGCCCAGGACCTCCATGGCCTCCAGAGTCTCAACCAACATCTCATCATCTTGCTGGTTTTGTACCTGCAGGTGCCCAGCCACCAGGAAACGGTAGTTACTAAAGTCTTCTAGCAAGAGCTCGTCTGTGGAAGAGAATGATCGCTAGTGGTACAGTATGTCTGAAATGATGCAGACAACACTCCAAATGTCACAAACTGTGACACATTTTCTGCTTTTTTGCCGAAATCTGTATTCTTGAATGTAATCACACAAGATTTAATAGGCAGTTGTTAAAAATACACAGTAAGTAGAAATTCTTGGTCCTCACCTCGCATTTTTTCCACGGCTCCAGCCACCATGTAGTAGAAGATGTGGAAGGATCTTTCGATTTTGGCCTGTCGGATAGACCGAGACTTTTCCAGGAGGTCTGGATTCATTAAGGCATTAAGGTGAAAATGAATGTGCTTAAATTTATGGTGTAAAATCTGTTTGTTCTAATTGATTTTGATATCAAACTCTTCATAAAGTTAAAGATTAATTGGAAGGGCGTATTAGGATACAGGTTTCAATGTATGCTCCAACGATGTAGCCAGTGTTGTCAAAGTTGATTTTAATAAATTTACCCTGAGAAGTTAAAAACAAAAGTTTTTTTATACTAATGTTGATTATAATGATAATCAAGAAACATTCAATACCAAAACAATGAACTATTAACTCACAAATCTTGAGGAATTATCATTTTTGATGGTCTTTGCATTTCCAAATGCCTCCAGAATGGGATTGGCCTGCAGAAGCTGCTTCTCTAGCTCCCCCTGGACAAACAAAATGTCATTCATTGCCATTCAGTGCTGTCAAACCAAGAACTACTAAGCATAACATGTACCAAAAAGCTATTCTAATGCACTTTACATATTATGTAGTACAATTGTAATTGAAATTATTCAACCCCCATTGCAAATCAGGTTTATTGACAAAATGTACAGACTTTCAGCTTTTTGCAATGAACAAATCAAACTAAAATAATTAAAATAGCTCAACACAACAAATGTTTCAAGTGGTTTCCCCAAATTCAAAAAAAAAAAAAAGCAACTTTTAATGACTTCTGCAGTCTCAAAATTATTCAACCCCTTCATGGCAAGCATCTTTAGTATTTACCAGAACACCCTTTTGCTGTAATGACCTGCTGCAAATGAGAAGTATAACCAGACACCAGCTTCTGGCAGCGTTTCTGAGGAATCTTAGCCCATTCCTCGTGAAGACCGCCTTCTTCAAATCCCACCAGAGATTTTCGATGGGGTCCAAGTCAGGTGACTGTGATGGCCACTGTAGAATCTTCCAGGACTTCTTCTGCAACCAAGCCTTAGTGGAATTTGATGTATTCTTGGGATCATCCTGTTGGAAGGTCCAATGACTCCCAAGCTTCAGCTTCCTCACTGACTGCATGACGTTTTCTCCTAGGATTTCCTGATACTTCAATGAATCCATCTTGCCTTCCACACGCTGCAGGTTTCCAGTGCCAGAGGATGCAAAGCAGCCCCAGAGCATCACTGAGCGCCACCATGCTGAACTGTAGACAGTGTTCTTTTCAGCATATGCTTCATTCTTCTTCATCCAGACATACAGCTGATCCACAGGGCCAAAAAGTTTTGTTTCATCGCTCCACAGAACACAATCCCAAAACATCTGTGGCTTATTTATATGATTTTGAGCAAATTTGATCCAACTTTTCTTGTGGTGTACATCTTCGTCTTGGAGTTCTGATATGGTTTAATACGCGCCTTCCTGTACAAGCTGAAACCTGTTGCCACCAAGTCTTGCTGCAGGTCTTTTGCAGTCACTCGAGGGTTTTTTCTGAACCTGCCTTCTGAGAAATCTGGTTGCAGCCGTTGATAGCTTTCTTTTTCTGCCCCGTCCAGGTAGCGTAATCATGTTTCCTTTAACTTTGAACTTGCAAACTATGCTTCCAACTGTGCCTCTAAGAACATTTAATGCCTTCGCTATATTTTTGTATCCTGTTCCTTGTTTGTGAAGGATGATGATATCTTCTCTTAACTTTTTGGACCATTCTTTTGACTTGCCATATTTCTAACATGCAGTCAAACGTGACACTCAAAAAACAGTTCAGGTATTTCATGTGTTTAGTTCAAGCACACCTGGTGCAACTAATGCAGCCCTTGATTATTGCATCAGGAGTGCTTGAGACAACACCTGTTTTGCAAATTTTTGCTGTTTTGAGGGACTCTATTCAGGGGGTTGAATAATTTTGAGACTGCAGAAGTCATTAAAAGTCGCATTTTCAGTTGAATTTGGGGAAACCACTTGAATTATTTATTGTGTTCTATTTCAATTACATTTGTTTGATTTGTTCATTGCAAACAGCTGAAATTCTGTCAATAAACCTGATTTGCAATGGGGAATAATTTCGATTACAACTGTATGCATTCTGTGCTATATATGAAAGTAAAATACCATTTCAGGTATTGGTTATGTTTAATGCATATTGATTGACGTGTAAAAAGAGACAAAGACACCGACATCCAAAATGTATATGACAAGAAGCTCAGATACTCACATATGCTAACTGGGATCCTTTTTGTTGCTAAATGAAAGCAAATAATAAACAAGTTAAGATGGAAAAGTGCAGAGTATGACTCCAGTTTGAAGGTTCTACGACTTATTGTAGGAATTGTCTCGACAGTAATTCAATTAATTATTGTGTCTTTGATGCCCAGTGATTGCAAAAGAGAATCCAACAGTTGTGTTTTGTTTGATAAATGCACACCCACTAAAAATCACAAAGCACATGCCGAAGCACATCTATTATGGACAAAACTGTAAATGAAACCACCACCCATATATATACTGTATAGTAGCATTAATGTACTGCACCATGAAACATTTAAACACCCTGTTTAGTGCTGAAGAGTTTTGATCCTATCACAAAGATGTGACTATTATTCTAATATCAAATTCTCAACATTAATGAAGATAAGCAAAAATACTGTCATCATAACAGATAATGTATGAAGTATTAAATGTCAATGGGTTAAATTATAACAAAATTTGAACTCACAGAGCCGGTGTCTCTCTTCCCTTTGTGTGATGATGCCACAATAGCGAGGTACTGGATTACTTTTTTGGTATTTTCCGTTTTGCCTGCACCTGACTCGCCACTATTAAATATACATAAAGAATGCTGTCATGCTTCACATAATCATTAGCATAATAATTTACATATCAGACTGGTTTGCAAATATAATTATATTGTGCATATAACTCTATTATTTTAGGGCCCATGTGATATTTGAGCAGTCAAACTCAAGCTTGCAAATTCTTGCAAATCTATCTGCTGATCACATCTTTACTGAATGGTGCCTCACATACACAATGGATGGGCTTCCAGTGAAAATGAGTGGATGAGCCTAAATGCTTTACCACTAAAGAACTCGTCTTATTAGGCCTCTAAATATCACAGTAATGGATACAAATTTTAGCTCCCTATGGAGCAAATAACATGTCGGATATTTAGAACTCACGTGCAGAGAATAGACTGGTCCTCACGCTCTGTGGAGAGAAAAAAAAAAAACAGAAACATTTGAACTCAGTACAGGGCAAGAAATGCATGAATTGTCACAGTTAAGAACCTGAACGAGATTAACAAGGGGCCAGGCTGTCTAAACACAAACTCCACAATTGTTCACTGAAGGTCCCCACCTCTAAAATCTTACATATTCTAAATTGAGTACAGGGTGAGATTAACTTCAGATCTTCTTTCCAAAAATAGCTGTTAAAAAATTCAATGAGAAAGGGAAAGGCCCCATGTATGGCAATTTTGATGGCTGTAATCCGCAGCCTGTGAGACGCAGAGCCCGACACACGCTCTCCAATACACAGCTGCCTGAGCTGGACTGAATAACTATAAAACATGAATCATCTTCATTCTTCATTGCTGTGTGCAAATACACGACATAGAAAGCATTACGTTTGGCAAGAAAAACATGATTTTTGTATCTTGGATGAGAGACCAAAATGATTGTTGCTAGTATTAAGCCTGTTCATTTTACTAACTGTTTGTACTCAGTGAGTTCAGACTGGTGGTCACCTTGCAGCATGTTTCTATAGGCATTATCAGCAACGGAATAGATGTGGGGAGGAACCTCATGACGCTTCTTCCCCTTGTACATCTCAATGATCTTCTCAGAGTAGATGGGCAACATCTTATAGGGGTTCACCACCACACAGAAGAGGCCTGAGTACGTCTGAAGAGTTAACAATAGAAATATCAAATACATGTTCAAGATATATGCCATAAACTGGTACAAATGTGTTTCATACTATCAGGTTTTTGAAAGGGACCCCCACATATGAAATTATAAAGGCACCTACTGCATATATGGTCATGTATAAAGACTCATATGCTACCGTTTGGGGTCAGTAAGATTTTTTAAAGAAATTCATTCTTTTATTTGATCAAAAGTTAAGTAAAGATAAAGAAATGCTACAAAAGATTTCAATTTTAATAAAATGCTGTTCATTTCAACTTTCTATTTATCAAAGAATCCTGAAAAAATATATATCACGGTTTCCACAAAATATGGAGCAACACTACTGTTTTCAACATTGATATTATAATAATAATAAATGTTTATTGAGCTCCAAATCTGTTTATTAGAATGATTTCTGAAGGATCATGTGACACTGAAGACAGTTAACCATTTATTAAAATATATAAAATCTGGATATTTTGTATTAAAATATTCACTTATTGCACTGTTAAATGTATTAACATAAAGAGAAACGTTAAATTAGATTTGTCTATAGCTCTTCACTGATGTTTCGTGCAGAAACACGCCCTCACTTGTACCCTAACACTTATGACAAAGATACGATCAAGAATAAAAACTTGTGCGGTAAGGTGAAGTTTGAATGCACTTACATAAATGAGACCTGAGAAATACCTCTCCCTGAGGTTGTGCAGCACTGAGGCCTCATTCAAGCAGGTCAGTGCAGCCATGTCTTCAACCTTGTTGAACTTTGGTGGATTCATTTTCTGGATGTCATCTTTTTTGACGGTCGCCTTCCGTCCATTGTCGAGCTCAACCACCACCTCATTCTCAGTCTCTTCTTTGATGCTGGCTGACTGAAAACCTTCCTTTTCTGACGGTATCCACACCATCTTTTTGGTCGACCAATCGGCCTGGGCGACCCCAGTGTTTTTGAATTCATTGTCAAGGAACAGGAACTTGTTGCTTTCTTCGTTGTCTGGTTGCATGGTCATCTTGAAGTATTTCTGTAAGTTATTCTGTGAAGTAATAAGAACTGTGTTTTATCTGTCTGTATTGGCTCCTTTGACACTGTGATGGATGTGCAAACATAGCCTCATTTTATAGGCAAACCTTATAGGCCATATCTTTACCACTCACGGTCCACTTGTTCTATACAGCTATAAAGGTGATAATAAATGCCCCATGATCATCCCTTATATGGAGTGTGTCCAGTAAAAGCTTCCTCACACCATTGACATTTATATTAGCCGTTTTGTATTTAGGTATCTGATTAGCATGGCAAATTTTCAGGTCATTTTACAGTCAGTACGTCAAAGACATGTATAATCTTCTTAGAAAATATTTATACTGTTAAAATCTAATAAAATTATGGATGTTCTACTGATCTCTGCAATTTTCAATAACCCAAACTTTATAAACATTACAAAACTCTTTTTCTCTTTTCTAATTTCTACTGTTCCAATCTGCCAACTTAAAATATGGCAAATGTAAAATTGTACTGATCAATAAAAAAAAAAAAAAGCCTTTCTTTTTTGAAGATAAAGTAAAAGATGAATAAAACTAAATATACAGTATGTAATATATATTCACACACATATAAAATAAATTGATACTTACATGCTATGGTAACCTCTTCTTGGTTTTGCAGTGTCAGTGTATGCATAGAGCAGTATCCAAAAAATGAGTTCCTTGGATGAACTTTATTAATTTTGGAGTCCTAATTTATGGACAGCCTTAGCTTTGGTGGGTGGAGCAAGTCATTTGGACCATCCTACAGCTGAATTTATCTGAATAAACTACATGAGCTATTGGCCTATGCAAATTATGAGGCTTTTCCTCTGAAAGGCATGTTCTGTAAAGGTCATTAAACACTAAATGACTATCTGCCTCTGTCAAAGTGCCTTCACTGAAGTCATTATTAAATATTTCTGTTTAACCTGGTGAGTATACCTGGTAATTGTAGCGCTTATCCAATGGACAAAGTCAGCCATAAAACTCATCAAGGTCATGTTTATAATTGGCATATTATGGTTCAATTTCATAACTCAAACAGTTTCTTTGACCCATAGTTGTCTAGAATGGCAAGCCGTTTTAACATTTAAACCAGAACCAGTATCTATTTTCAAGTTGCGCTCATTCAAAATTACCATAAATACGAGATTCCGACTTGTAAAAATAAAAAAAAACCTCGTAAACTCTGAATTTTCTGAGAGCTCTGACTTGTATCATGTGATCGGTGTACCATTTGACCTCTGCATATTAATTTTGTAGTTGATGGTGTTGCCATAAACACATAATTCCGAGAATGTGGACAGCTCCGAGTCCAAGTAGGACGTCACAGTATTACGACATGCGGTGAAGTACTTTTTTTTAGCTACTTGTATACCGTATAGTCAAAGTAAAAAAAAAAAGTAATAGTAGCCTATATTACAGTAGGTTCAGGATATCCTTTGTCTAGAAATTACTTTAGGTCTTTAGGTAACTAATTTATTTCTACTATTTGTTTTAATCTAGTCAAGTATAATCAAATAGACTATAGTCACTATTAGAACTATTTAGCCTATCTAGTATCAGCCGCTGTTTAAATAGGACAGAACACATCTGAGTTAACCTTACCCAGCAGGTTGATTAAATTAGTTCATTTTTTACAAAGAATACAAGTTTTTTTCTTGCCATATTTGACGGTGACCTCTGTTACGTCAGTTATTAAATTGATAAAGTAACAGCGCCCTCTATGCTTCAACTCACACATCACACTTCCATACAGGTCCCTATCATCACCATAACACACAGCAGTGGTTATGAAACGGAGGCAGTGTAAACCCAGCACGCTATAACAGATCCTTCCTGCGGCGAATGGGTATTGATAGTTTCTGCAGTTTGGACGGTTCTGATCCGTTTTGGGTAAGTAAATAAACAATTCTACCGTCATGAACTATGTTTTACCGACGATATTGTTTTCAACAAGATTTTGCCGGGTTTGGGTTCCACAGCATGAGACTCTGGCTGTGTCTCAAAACATAGCCAACTGTCTACATAGACAGCATTTTTTTTGGGCGTCTTAGGCGCGTTTGAACGACCGTTTCGAGGGCCAGATAATTTCTGGACATCAAATGCGCTCGTGAAGAGTTCACTTCGGATTGAATGCGCCTATAATGCCGAATAATGCTGTCAAGGTAGTAGGCACTAGGCAGCTCACTAGGTTTTGAGACGCAGCCACTGTTGCTAAGCTAACCGGTTAGCCACACAGCAAACTAACATACGCATATCTCCCCGGCCCGGAGACTTGCATTCTGTAACGTTAGTGTTGATATTCCTCTATGACAATTTAACCGTCGCATATAAGAGCGATTTATAACACTGACACCTGCTCAATGTGTGTCTTTATCGCCATGTGAAGCTTAAGAGTTGACTTGTCACTGCTCTGACTTGTTTTTGTTTAGCTTATTCCTCTCATATCAGACATTATCCTTTTAACTAGAGAATTTGTGTCATTATTTGTCATATTTAGAAATAATTAAGCTTTGTTTTTTTTGTGTTCCAGTTTGTGGAAGGTCTGACTAGTCAGTGGATTAACAGTATTAATTGTAGTCTGACAGGTTTAAGTTAGACAGTCAAGTTTGTCCTTCGCGATCAGAGGGCCAAAACATTAAATAATAAATCACTCTGACAGATAACATGCATGCCAAGAAAGCGTGTTGCTTC
This sequence comes from Rutilus rutilus, assembly GCF_951802725.1. Classification (NCBI taxonomy): domain Eukaryota; kingdom Metazoa; phylum Chordata; class Actinopteri; order Cypriniformes; family Leuciscidae; genus Rutilus; species Rutilus rutilus. The sequence goes on along the minus strand of NC_140209.1, from coordinate 39,048,655 downwards.
TTTTGAAATGCTCTCAGCTGTTATGTTTACAAAGTCCTTTGTTTGCCCAAGGATTTAATGCAATGAAAGATTTCGAAGTTTGTAAATGTATTACAACTTGTATTAAAATGTATTAAAACTATTGAAGTCATAGGGCGAAATAGTAATAATAGAGGAAATATAATTACTTGCATACACAAATTAAAGAATTTTAGGAACAAATGATCATTCACAACCATACATTATTTTAATGGCAAGTCAGCACATTTGAACTCTTGTTTTGTTTTACGTACAGCCCCCCTTATTTTTGCATTTCGTAAGGTTATTTTTTTTAGTTAATTTATTTTTACCGTAATTGAAAAAAAAAAAGAATAGTACAACTAATACCGCTATGTGGTATTTAAATAATTTATAACTTAAATAGCATATTATAAATTTTATTTTATTATTCATTTTTCACATTTTTCCTTGTCATAGTACTAGAAAATTGAGGGGAAAATGTGTTCAAGTGTAGCTTTTTGTTTTGTTTATTGTTTTTTCCATATTATTTATTCAGTAAAATTAACCATCTTTTTACTGTAATTTAAGTGCATCAAATACTGCCATGACAAACACAATAATGTTTTTTATAAATTTAGCCTAATTCTTCATGTTTGTTTTCTTGTTAAAATGCTGTGTTCAGCTCTTATTAAAGTATATTTATGTAGCTTTTTTTGTTAAACTTTCTGGAATAACTTTGCTATAATTCAGTAAATTCAAATATATGATCATTTTCTTTAATCAAAGATATGTTTTTTCCTGGTTACACTATTGTGAAATATGTTCTTGACAGGTTTTGAAAGATTCACATGATTGCTGTCATTACAGATGATGATGGCAATGCTGTTCAAATGCATTTAGTTCAATAGCTCAAATGTCAAGAAAATCACATTTCATGTCCCGTTCTTGAGAATTTAGCAGAGTAGCCTTTTATTTATTGATCTATTATTCTCTTGCACATATTGATCTATTTGTCCTCTTCAGAGACAGGTTTATGGGAAGAGATGCTCCCTACAGAGAACAAGATTAGATTTTCTTTGTAAGAAAAGGTTCAGTACATTTTTTTTTTAGGCATGTTTTGGATGTCACTTCTTAAAGGAGACTTTTTTTGTCAAGAGGCTGAAGACTTTCCTCCCTGCTCTATTGCGCAGAAAAGATCCTTGACTTTGGTTCTCTGAAAGAGCTGCTCAAGAGTTCTGGAGTGTTTGTTCCTTGCACACATCATTGGGTCTTTGTGTGCTTTACCATTCGGCCAAGAGCTCTTTGCCTACTCCAGTTGTTACTTTGTTTCTAAGTTCCATCCAAAGAATCTCCAAAGATGTAGAATAGAATGAAACTCCCCCCCTTTATCCTCTCATGTTTTCAGGATTGGAACCGGACATGGCAAACACACAAACCAGACCTGACACCATGTTTCCAGAACACACTGCTGGTTTGGATACCCTGCCTCTACCTCTGGCTGTTTGCACCGTTCTACATCCTATACATCAAAAGCCATGACCGTGGATACATATGCATGACCCACTTCAACAGAGCCAAAACAGTGAGTTTTAACAAACAGGATTCCAGTGCAAGTAAACAACTTGCTTTTATCTAGCAGCGTGCTTTATGACTGAGCTGTTTGAAGGTCATGTGACTCTCCTCCAACAGGTTATTGGGTTCACCCTATGGCTTATCTGCTGGGCAGATGTTTTCTACTCTTTCTGGGAAAGAAGCTGTGGGGCTACAATAGCCCCAGTCTACCTAGTCAGCCCCACAATGCTTGGCATTACAATGGTGAGATCCATATCCTTTTATTTTTCATATATATACAGTACAGGCCAAAAGTTTGGAAACATTACTATTTTTAATGTTTTTGAAAGAAGTTTCTTCTGCTCATCAAGCCTGCATTTATTTGATCAAAAATACAGAAAAAAATGTAATATTGTGATACATTATTACAATTTAAAATAATTGGTTTTCAATTTATTATACTTTAAATTATCATTTATTTCTGTGATGCAAAGCTGAATTTTCAGGATCATTACTCCAGTCTATCACATCATGATCCTTTAGAAATCATTCTAATATGATGATTCATTATCAAAGTTGGAAACAGTTCTGCTGCTTAATATTTTTTTATAACCTGTGATACTTTTTTAGGATACTTTGATGAATAAAAAGAAAGAAAAAAAGCAGCAAATGTTTTAAAAATAGAAATCTTTTGTAACAACAATATACACTACTGGTCAGTGATTTGGGGTCAGTAATTTTTTTTCTTTCTTTTTTTGAAATAAATCAATACTTTTATTCAGCAAGGATGTGTTAAATTGATAAAAAGTGATAGTAAAGAAGATCTATATTATTAGAAAATATGTTTTTATTTTGAATAAATGCAGTTCTTTTTAACCTTTTATTCATCAAATATATTAGGCAGCAGAACTGTTTCCAACACTCATAATGAATCAGAATATTAGAATGACTTCTAAAGGATCATGTGATCGACTGGATGTCACATGTGACACTGAAGACTGGAGTAATGAGTCTACTATTCACATAATTTAAAGTATAATTATTTTTAATTATTATAAAGTATAAATATATAATAATATATCACAATATTAAAAATATTTTTCTGTATTTTTGATCAAATAAATGCAGGCTTGATGAGCAGAAGAAACTTCTTTCAAAAACATTAAAAATAGTAATGTGTCCAAACTTTTGACCTGTACTGTGTATATATATATATATATATATATATATATATTGAATTATACTACTTTGCTTGTAATTTACTCTTTGCTTTGCATTTATTTCATATTCAAATGACATGAATGTGTTCCTCTCTTCTTGCCTCAAGGAATTTTATTTGCCTGATGTTTACAAAGTTGAAATGTTGTGTAATTGAATGTGTTGTTAAATGTTTTAGTTGCTGGCTACGTTCTTGATCCAGTATGAGCGGATGAAGGGGGTCCAGTCCTCAGGGGTGATGCTCAATTTTTGGCTGATCGCCATAGTGTGCGCTACAGTCACCTTTCGCTCCAAGATCCTGTTTGCATTGAATGAAGTAAATATGACTTTTGTGCTAAAACTGACAGTTTCTGCAGTCAGTCCACATTCATGTGTGATATGTCAGATTTTTTTGGTAGTAGGTTCTTTTGTCATTCGAAATACATTGTAATATCACACAAATTGCGTAGTGTCTGAATACACTCATTTTGGTTAATTCTATCCTCATAAATTTCCTCATGTGATGTTCACTATGTCAAGAATTGTGCATGAGGGAATGAATCAGCAGTTTTGAGTCCAGTATATTCACAAATGCGTAAATGTGTTGCTTATGATCTCTCATGTGTCATATGGGTTCTGCACCGCAGCAGAGGCCAAATTTCCCGTTTCTTTCTACACTGACAACTAACTACTCATCAGTTTCTGTAGAAGAAAGTCTCTCAGTATTACGCTGACTGTTACGTCATTACTATAGCAACCAACACATAATTAATGATATGCAGGATGTTGAATAAACTGGACAAATGGATCATAGTTCACCAATTTAAAAACCAAATCAGATTTGTCTGTAATGCGAGCAAAGCCTTAAAGTGTTGTTTGATCCAACAGTCTTTCTTTTCAGCCTGCCAGTGTGGATGTGTTCAAATATACCACATTCTACATATATTACACCATGCTGCTCATCTCTCTGATCCTGGCCTGCTTCTCCGACCAGCCTCCGCTCTTTTCACAGGCTGTCAAAGATTCGGTTTGTGAACTTTACTTAATGAAGGTAAAGGAATGCTTCATTATATGGATGTTGAATAGATGGCCAATACTGTGAATGTTTGTGTACAGAATCCATGTCCAGAGTTGGGAGCTTCGTTCCTGTCCAAAATCACTTTCTGGTGGATCACAGGGTAAATAAATAAAAATAACAACAAACAAATTACTGCGCTTCTAAAATTGCTTAGTGGTTAGTGCATTGCCTCTGACGCATGGGGCTATCTAGAAGTTGTAGTCTGACTCATGTAACTACTTGATCCCATTTGTCCTATAATTTTCTGTATTATTATTCTTAGTATTATCTATATCAGAAAAAAAAATTCTTCTGAGTATCCTTTTTGAAGGATCCTTCATTTTGCTGATGTTTTAAAGGGTTAGTTCACCCAAAAAAATTCTGTATTTAATTACTCACCCTCATGTCGTTCCAAACCCATAAGACCTTAGTTCATCTTCGGAGCACAACTAATGAAGATATCTTTGGTGAAATCCGAGAGATTTCTTGACCCTCCATAGACTGCAATGTCATTACCACTTTCAAGGCCCAGAAAGGTAGTAAAGACATAGTTAAAATAGTTCATGTGACTACAGTGGTTCAACCTTAATGTTATGAAGCGACGTGAATACTTTTTGTGCGCAAAAAAACTAACAAAAATAACGACTTTATTCAACAATTTTTTCTGTGTCAGTATCTGACGCTGTTCACGTTGTAAACACAGTATAGCTCTTCTGGGTTCTACATCAGAACGCTGGCTTAGTATTGGCTGGCTCCCTCGTCAGCATCACACACACGTGTGTCATGGTGCTCACGTGAACAGCGTCAGACACTAACACAGAAGAAAAGATAATCTATAATTAGAAATTAAGTAGTTATTTTTGGGGGGGTTTGTGCACAAAAAGTATTCTCGTCGCTTCATAACATTAAGTTTGAACCACTGTAGTCACATGGACTATTTTAACAATGTCTTTACTACCTTTCTGGGCCTTGAAAGTGGCAAGTTGCAGTCTATGGAGGGGTCAGAACGCTCTTGGATTTCATTAAAAATATCTTAATATGTTCCGAAGATGAACGAAAGTCTCACGGGTTTGGAACGAAATGGTGCGTAATTAATGACATTAATTTTTGGTGAACCAACCCTTTAAACTTGTATTCAAGCTGGATGTTGTTTCTTGATAGTTAATTCATGTCCCATACTTTTCCTCACAGATTGATGGTGAAAGGTTATAAAAGGCCTCTGGAGGAGAAGGATCTGTGGTCGCTCAACGTGGAGGATAAATCTCAGAGAGTTGTGCCACAGCTAGTGCGGCGCTGGGACCAAGAATGCAACAAGGTCAAAAGGTTAGACTCAAGGAGTTACCTTTTTTTGTATTACCTCCTCAAGGAGGTACTTTTTGAATGAAGTGTGTGGGTTTGCTACTCAAATTACTAATCATCTGGTTTGTTTATGGTTTTTGTGCCAGGCCAGTAGATAAGACACTCTACTCCCCAAAACGAGCAGCAAGGGAAGAAAAGAAGGATGGACAACCAATAGAAGAGTCCGAGATTTTGCTTGCGAAAACCCTTCTGAAAACTGGCGATCCGTCCCTCTTCTGTGCTCTCTGCCGAACCTTTGGACCCTACTTTCTTGTCAGTTCTCTTTATAAGATTATTCATGACATCCTGATGTTTGTTGGACCAGAGATTCTCAGGTATGAATTTACAGCATCAAAATGAGCTATTTATGTTTTCCAGGTGTAATTATTCCCATCTGTTGTGTTCAGGAACAATAGTACTCTGCAGGGGAAAGTGCAAGCCTTCCCCCTGTGTTTTCACAGTCATGTGGTTAGAAATTACTTTAACTCTCTGGGAACGACACAGTCAAAACAACAGCTGTGGCTCTTAAAAAGAGCTCCAGTGAAGAGTTAGTTTTGGCATGCTGGAAGTCGTGCCATCAGATTGTGCACTGGACCATGTTCAAATCCTCTCTAATCTTCTTAATATATCACCTGAACTCTCGGCAGTAAGCCTTTAACCAGTTTGCCCACTTTCCTCACTTTCCTTTTGCTTGAATCCAGAAGAACTGCATTCTGCTGCATGAAACATAATTGACGTATCAATTTTTACTCACGTGAGTTCTGTCTTTTGTATCTTAGGCTGCTTATCCAGTTTGTGAATGATTCAAGTGCCCCTACTTGGCTTGGCTACTTCTACACCACCCTGCTTTTCGTTTGTACCTGTTTTCAAACCCTCATTCTGCAAAAATATTTTCACGTTTGCTTTGTGACTGGCATGAGGTTACGTACGGCTATCGTTGGTGCCGTATATAGGAAAGTAAGTGGACTCTTATTTGATAAAATGTGCATAACATGGTGTAATAAGGTGGTTATGCACATTTGGTGTGTATTTGCTACATCACATTTAGACTTCAAATAATGCATTGTCCAATGTGAATGTGTCATACTTTAACTCTCAGAACACAAAACATTTTATTTATTGAAATAATAAATAAAAGAAAAGAAATGCAGTATAAAATCTGACTTTTAAATTGCATATACACTGCAGTTCAGAAGTTTGGGATTGGCAAGAGTTTTTTTTTTAAATGTTTTTGAAATAAGTCTCTTATGCTCACCAAGGCTGCATTTATTTGAACAAAAATACATTAAACAATTTATGCCTGTGATACAAAGCTGAATTTTCAGCATCATTACCCCAGTCTTCAGTGTCACATGGTCCTTCAGAAATCATTCTAATGTGATGATTTGCTGCTCAAGAAACATTATTAATAATGTTAAAAACATAATGTTTGTGCTGCTTAATATTTTTGTGGATAATTTGTTTTCAGGATTCTTTGGTAAATAGAAAATTCTAAACAGCATTTATTTGAGTTAGAAATGTTTTATAACACCATAAATGTCTTTAATGTTACTTTTGATCAATTCAATGCATCTTTGCTGAATAACATTTTTAATGGTAGTGTAGATTTATAATGTTTTCCTTAATTCTGTCTAGGCCTTGGTTATTACCAATGCTGCCCGTCGAACATCCACGGTCGGAGAGATAGTGAATCTGATGTCTGTAGATGCACAGCGGTTTATGGACCTCATCACCTATATCAACATGATTTGGTCGGCACCTTTGCAGGTTATCCTGGCTCTGTACTTCTTGTGGCAGGTATGTGCCCAAACAAAGGAGTATTATTGGCATGTTTAATTTGTGTGCTCATTTAATTAGTAATACCAGTTTTTTTCTTTTTTTTGCTCTCTTTTTTTTTATTATTAGAATCTGGGTCCTTCTGTGCTTGCTGGAGTTGCTGTGATGGTGCTGATGGTTCCCATAAATGCAGTCATTGCCATGAAAACCAAAACCTACCAGGTTTTTAACCTCTTTTCCTGCTCAGCAGGTTTATTTGCTTCCATTTCATTAATCAAATCATCATTGTTTAATCTGATACACTCACCCACAGGTTGCCCAAATGAAAAGCAAAGACAATAGGATCAAGCTTATGAACGAGGTGCTAAATGGCATTAAAGTGCTTAAACTCTACGCATGGGAACTGGCGTTCAAAGACAAAGTGTCTGCCATCCGGGAGAGTGAATTGCAGGTGCTGAAGAAGACCGCTTACCTTGGTGCCGTGTCCACCTTTACTTGGGTCTGCGCACCATTTTTGGTAGGTGGTGCCTTTGAGTGAATCATTTGACCAGACTTCCAGTCTTACATGGGCTCTTTCATTATGCCCATTGTTTTTGATGCTACCTTATGGTTGTAAGACCTTCACTCATGTGATCTTGTTTCTTTCACAAAGGTTGCCCTCTCCACATTCGCAGTGTACGTGTTAGTGGATGAACATAATATTCTGGATGCGCAGAAGGCGTTTGTTTCTCTGGCTCTGTTCAACATCCTGCGCTTCCCTCTTAATATGTTGCCCATGGTCATCAGCAGCATGGTGCAGGTATTCTTGTCTTTCTCCTTCTTTCTCTCTCTGTTTCACTGTTTTTTTTAAAGCTGCATGTAAACCTTATAATAAGAATGTGGTTTATGTTACGAGAACTCAAAAGGTTTTGGACCCCGAACACAGAGCACTTGTGATCTTCTCAAGCAAGACCCAGGAAATCGTTGTCTGCCTAATTTTGAATTATGACCACGAAATCTATTGTTTCTTTAGGCCAGTGTATCTTTGAAACGTCTGCGTGTATTTCTGTCCCATGAAGAGTTGGATGAAGACAGTGTGGACCGGCCAGCCATCACCGGATGTAAGTTCAGTGATTCACAAGCAGTTCAAATCTACAAAAGACCCAATGATGTGCTGTGTCCTGTGTTGTGCTTTTTCTAGGATGCTGTGCATGTTTGACTCTCAAAGCTCTGCAGTCCCCAAACTGTTTCAACCGACAGGGGGGGAAAAGGATTGTATGAGAGAGTAGCACAGCTGTTCGATGAATCTGTGGGTTTAAAGTCATCTCATGTGTTTTGATGTTCACTTAAGAGACTTTATTGTTGTTTCCTGCTCATTCAGCTCCTGACTGCATTAGGGTTGTGGACGGAGCTTTCAGCTGGTCTAAAGGCGACCCCCCTACTTTGAAGAGGTAACATCATTTTGCAAGTACTATATGGTACAATGAATAGCATCTTGTTCAATGTTATAGAGTACTAGGGATGGGAATTGACTGGAATTTTAAAATCCTGCTTCCGATGAACGATTCCATGATTATTTTTTTATTATTATAATTTTCGAAGAAGCACCACCCCCCTCCACAATTAGTCCTAACTAAACAAATACAATATTTTTTTTATGCTATTTGTTACAATAAAGAACTGTTAACGTAATAATGTCATGAAATTCATTTGATTTTGGTTTTTATTTGGTTCTCAATTCCCAGCCCTATGTAGTACTCTACACAAATGTAGTTATACTATGATATATATTTTTCAATGCATCAAAATGACTTTTAGCATTGACTTGAATATTGCGGTTACATAGAGCAGAACTGGTGAAACGGGCTTCTGAGGACATGACAGGCAAGTACATGTGCATGAACCCCGATACAGGAGAGCGTCAATCGCCAGAGGAATTGTAATCTGGTGAATCTCCATCGATATTAATGAGAATGATGAAATTTGGGTTGCCGAATTCCTTTTAATCTTAGCTTGATTTCTACCTCATCTACTTCAAATCATGCATTAAACGATTTAATTTGTCTTGCGTTATTGTTCACTGTAAATTCACTTGTTAATATCAGTACACTAAAGGATTTGCCCATAATCTTCAATCAACAATGAAGTGAATTAAGAAATCCTAATGAATGAATGAAACTCCTTTATACCGTTTTGACACAATGCCGCCTGTGTCCACATGATGTTTGAACTGTTTGTTGTTCATTGTATCTGCTCTTGTGTCAGCGTGTCTCTCTCTCTCTCTCTTCAGGATTAATGTGCGTATCCCTGAGGGGGCGCTGGTTGCTGTGGTAGGGCATGTGGGTTCGGGGAAATCCTCTCTGCTTTCAGCTTTGCTGGGGGAGATGGAGAAGCAAGAAGGAAATGTGTCAATCAAGGTACAGACTCAAGTTACATATCTGAAAACAGTGGCACTTTTAAATATATAGTGCAATGTTGTATTCAAGTTTAACAGAATATACAGTACAGGCCAAAAGTTTGGAAACATTACTATTTTTAATGTTTTTGAAAGAAGTTTCTTCTGCTCATCAAGCCTGCATTTATTTGATCAAAAATACAGATTATTTTTTTTAATATTGTGATATATTATTACAATTTAAAATAATTGGTTTTCAATTTATTATACTTTAAATTATCATTTATTTCTGTGACGCAAAGCTGAATTTTCAGGATCATTACTCCAGTCTTCAGTGTCACATGTGACATCCAGTCGATCACATGATCCTTTAGAAGTCATTCTAATATGATGGATGATTCATTATGAGTGTTGGAAACAGTTCTGCTGCCTAATATATTTGATGAATAAAAGGTTAAGAAGAACTGCATTTATTCAAAATAAAAAAATATTTTCTAATAATATAAATCTTCTTTACTATCACTTTTTATCAATTTAATACATCCTTGCTGAATAAAAGTATTGATTTATTTCAAGAAAAAGAAAGAAAAAAAATTACTGACCCCAAATCACTGACCAGTAGTGGATATTGTTGTTACAAAAGAGTCTATTTTTAAAACATTTGCTGCTTTTTTCTTTCTTTTTTTTTAAAAACTTTTTATTCATCAAAGTATCCTAAAAAAGTATCACAGGTTATGAAAAAATATTAAGCAGCAGAACTGTTTCCAACTTTGATAATGAATCATCATATTAGAATGATTTCTAAAGGATCATGTGATAGACTGGAGTAATGATCCTGAAAATTCAGCTTTGCATCACAGAAATAAATGATAATTTAAAGTATAATAAAATTGCAAACCAATTATTTTAAATTGTAATTATATATCACAATATTACATATTTTTTCTGTATTTTTGATCAAATAAATGCAGGCTTGATGAGCAGAAGAAACTTCTTTCAAAAACATTAAAAATAGTAATGTTTCCAAACTTTTGGCCTGTGCTGTACACTGGGGCTCAAACATTTGAGACCCCTAGGGAAAATGCTTATAATTTTGCATTATTATTTTAATATGTATTAGATGTAATTTACTATATATTACACGTATTAATGTTTTATATTAAATATATGATCATAAAATATTTCATAATGTCTCAGTATTTGATTTCTTCCCTTTTAATGACAGCAGCACTTGAGCTGCATAAACTCCACGAGATTTGAAAATGATCCAAAAAGCATCTTAAGCTTCAATGGAAGCAAGAACATCTGACCGTCACATAATCAATGTCCCAAATATACTTCTTTGATTTAGAATGGTGCAGAATCTGAAATACTTGTTATTCATTGTATGTCATACATTTCTTTGTTTTGATTTCTTAAAGACAATGTCTTAATGACATTTAAGGTTTAAATAAAAGATAAGAGCCAAGGCTTTTGGAACCCTCTGTGTATTTGGATAACTGTAATAATGGGATAATAAAGAGACACATTGAGTGTCTGACTGTGTTTTTCAGGGCTCTGTGGCTTACGTGCCTCAGCAAGCATGGATCCAGAACGCCACCCTCAAAGACAACATCTTGTTTGGACGGGAAACCAAAGACAGCTGGTACCAGAAAGTGGTGGAGGCCTGTGCTCTCCTACCTGACCTGGAGGTCCTACCTGGAGGAGACACTACGGAGATTGGAGAGAAGGTAAACAGATTTTAGAATGATTCCTACATTTTCTCTTAACCAAGTACGATAAAAAAGTGATTGAAGCTACATACCATCAAAGGCTGATTTTAATGCAACAGTCAAGACTCTATAGACAATACATGCAGTATGCACGTTTAACTGTTTGGTTTTATTACACCTCTTCTTCATCTTCTAAATTTAAATTACAACACATCATTTATTAGTCATTTTATCCACCTTATTCCAGACGAGCTTACTGCATTTATGGGTGGAACTTCCATTCAAAAAGACTGAAATGAATCATTTTAAATCATAAGGTTGCCCTACAAATAAAGCTGATCCGTCAGTTTTCCTTCATGATTTATTTTCAGACATAACACTTAGCATTTTAACATGACATGTTATAACAAGAATATTGGCAATAGCTCTTTTCAGTCACTGCATTTCTTTTCCTCATGATTCTTTTCTTTTTTCCCTTTGCATTCCACTGTAATATGTAATGAATGAAAAATGACAACATCTACTGCACATTTGTGGTCTGTCCTCCCGATTAAATTTACGATATATCCCATTAATAATTCACTGGAATGCACAAAGAATCTCTCGTTTTTCTCCTCAAATCCTCACGTCTCTTTCCAGGTTTGTTTTCACTGGTAAATGCAATTTATTATCTGTCAAAATGACGGAAATCACTTTGAAATATTATCACGCAATGCTGAAGTTAATGAACATTTTTGATTGAGGCAACGTATGTTACATAATACAGATATATATATTACTACAGTGATATTGAACCCGTCCGTTATGGCTGTGGAAAGAATCGCGCTTTTGGGATTATTCATGGTCTGTTGAAAGTACCTTGTTGATGCCTGTTGAAACATTTTTCACGCAAAGGTCATTTTCTTCCTGCATCGAGCCAGAAATCTCCAGTTCAGTAGCACTTACATATCTGGTAACATTTTATTCCTAAAAACATTGTGAACATTGTGCCTGTTGACAGTATTTTCTGATTTATGGAGTGATAAAAGTGGACATCCAAAATCCAAAACTTTTACTTCTAATATTTCAGCAAAATGAAACAAGAATTTTAAACCTGGCTTTATACAAAGCTCAGATTTCTGTACTAGAAATATATGCAAATTAGTGCATATTTATTTGGATAATGCATCATATGCATATTAAACCAGCACATTTCATAAAACTTGGAAAACAAAACAATTGTGTTAATGTATTGCGATTCATTAATTGGGAAGTATGGTAATTAAATTTCTTTTAATTAACATTTTTACCCTATTCACCTATGGTGTCTTGCCTTAAAAATATGATAACGTATAATTGGGTTAATCATGTGACACTGTGATCTTAGGGTGTGAATCTGTCTGGAGGTCAGAAACAGCGGGTGAGTGTGGCCAGAGCTGTGTACTGCAACTGTGCTGTGTATCTGTTGGATGACCCGCTCTCCGCCGTGGACGCTCATGTAGGAAAACACATCTTTGAGAAGGTCATCGGACCCCAGGGCTTGCTACAGGGCAGAGTAAGGCCATTTCCCATGCATTATCCAAATATGTATACATCTCTTACAGACATTTCACATCACGCATGGTGCTTTTTTCAGACTCGGGTTCTGGTGACCCACGGGCTGAGCTTCCTGCCCCAAGCTGACCTGATCCTGGTGATGGTGGATGGAGAAATCACAGAGATGGGCTCTTATGCCGAGCTTTTGAGCAGACAGGGCGCCTTCGCTGAGTTCCTGCATATCTACTCCAACAAAGAGCAGGAGGAGGAGGAGTCATCAGGGGGAGGTGAGGCTAGCCTCCTCATGTCTGAACTTTTATGCTTTCATGCATCTGTCCTTTCACAAAGCCATTTCCTCTGAATGATTACCATTGTTCACATTGTTGTGATCTTCCCCCCCAAGTAATCCATGTCTAGAGATAAATCTCTTTTTGTCTGTGTGTATATATGTCTTCATCTCCTTGTGTTCCTATTTTTTGTATCCCCTCTGTTGGCTCTTCAGAAGAGGGAGGGGAGGCAGAGGACGAAAAAGGGAAATCTGAAGGTTTGAGGGTGTAATTGGTCCCCGGGCCATATAAATTGAATAGGTTTGCACGTACTGCATGTTAGAGTAGGGCTTATTATGCAGATCTGAAATATTTGAGGTTTAGACTGAGTTAGATTCCTTAGTACGTTCCAACTTCATTACCATTGGATTATAGCTCACAACCATTACATATTTGATATATTACAGCAATATTGTGAGATAGTATTACAATTTTAAATGAATATTTTCTATTTTACTATATTTTAAAATGTAATTCATTCCTGTGATGGCAAATTTACAAAGCTGAATTAACATCCGTCAGAAATCATTCTAATACGCTGGTTTGTTGCTCAAGAAACATTTCTTATTATTATCAATGTTGAAACCAGTTGTGCGTCTTAATATTTTTGTGGAAAGGATGATAAAGTTTTTTTCGATAAATAGAAATATTTGAATAATTAAAATATTTTGTGATTCTGTACTATCATTTTTGATCTATTTAATGTGTCCTTGCTGAATAAAAGTATTAATTTCTTTATAATCTTTCTGCCCCCGAACATTTATACATTTGTATTTTAACATCAAAAGACATTTAATTCAACGTCGTATTGCCTTCACATGCTGCTTTTCATGAAATGTTCGGAAGTAATTTAAATATATAAAATGCAAAGTATATAAGTTACTATATTTGATGCACACGATATTTGTAAATAAGCTAATTTCATGTCAGACACGCAGGGAAAGGTCTTATAGTATGTGTAGGACATTTACACTCATTACTCTGCTAGAATGGAGTGAATCACTGTGAATGTGCTTCAACCTTTGACCTTCACCAGTCTTGTGTCTGTCTTGTGTCTGAGATGCTCAGCACTGTTACAGCGCAACCTGCTGGTGATTCTTCTAACTGTGACCCACACCTCTGAGCCTAAAAACATTGCTTTAGCATTTGTGTTTTTGTTAGACTGTCTCTCGTTTCAACTGGCCTTAGAGGTGTGGTTGCTTAGAAGCAAATTATTATAGTGTTTTACTGCTATTTTAAATTTAGACGTTTGTACTCAAGGGCACACTGATGCTCTAGTTGCTGCTTGATTACAAAAATTCCATAGGCATAGGCGTTGCATAGGCGCTTTTGAATTACATGACTTATAGATAATAGTGAGAAAGGTTGAGTTCTGTTAGTGTAAATGTATGGACATGGAATGGCATGAAGCATGCAGGAAGATGTATGTAATTCTATCTGATTTAGTCAATATTTTCTCATCCACAGATGCAGTCCCACGGAAAGGACTCGAAAATGGGGGCCCTGCTGCCCTTTTGGGGTAAGGAATCGGTGATTGTCTTTTCTAACTCATTTCTTTGTTCTGAATAAACTCTGTGTCCAGACCTGTTGCGACGGGACCTGCAAGCGAGTCAATTTTTCTGTCTTGCTTTGTACGCTGCATTCTGTATATCCTCCTGGGACCCAGGAATAGACTTTTGTCCACTGTAGTGGCCATTACATTTTAGTGAATTTCTCTAACACCATACATGTCACATTGTATGTCTGGATGTCCTGTAAAGAGCACATTCAGGGCTTTTCAAAGATACCAAATGTTTGGAGGTTTTACCATGAAAACAACTTCTCTTTGGTCTTTAAAAATGACTGGCAATAATTTAGTGATCAAAATTGTGTACTCTTATGGAAATATGAGAATATTTTGTAATTATCATTTAAATCTGACTAATTTTCAAATAGTTAGCCCATAACATTTTCCTGAACTGTTGATTTATGACAATCAAAATATGACTTTCTGTTAGTTACAAAACAGGGCATTGATTTTATACATGTCCACTGTAGAAGACATCAGGACTTAAAGCATGTTTATCAGTCATTTTTAGACACACAACAAGTGAATAGGGAATGAAATTATACATCAATATTCCTATGAAGTATTAGATAATATTGTGAAAATGTTGCCAATTATTACTTGCTTTATTACACCTTTTTTATTACATGTTGCCCCAAGAACAGATTAATATGCAAATTAGATACAGTGTATAGATACAGTGTATTGAATGGCACTACACAATTATGCCCATTTTACTCACATATTGACTATTAAGTAAACACATAAGTAAAATGGTATATCAATTAATTCCATAATATGTTTCATAACATAGTTTAGAATCATCTTTATAAAAAGTTTGGTTAAAAAAAATCCTGAAACCTAAAAATTGATTGGTGAATGAAAAATAAAAAATCCCATTGTTTTTGCCTATATACATGTCATTTCATGACTTTATTTTTTAAACAACTGAGTCATGGTGGACATAGCATAACATATGAATAAAATTCAATACAATTTTCTCCAATTGTTTCTTATGTTCTAAACAATGTAATGACGAAAAACCTTTTTCTTTCCTTGGTCTCAGAAGAATAAGTCTTTTGAAGTCATATGACAGCTTTGTGTGGGAAACAGATTGAATTGCAACTAGTTATTCACTGATAATTTCATTCTCCGTGAGAAGAACTGTTGTGGCCAAATCAGAGTCAGTGAATAAGTCGTTGCCACATCTCTCATGAATTCCAAATTCTGTCCATCAGAATGAAAACCAAGAACGAAACCATGTAACTGATGCATCAGATGTGCGCACTCGCTCATTTGTGCTAGATTCTAAAATTACTTGTGTTAAGGTTGATTAGGACACCATCTAA
This sequence comes from Rutilus rutilus, assembly GCF_951802725.1. Taxonomy (NCBI): domain Eukaryota; kingdom Metazoa; phylum Chordata; class Actinopteri; order Cypriniformes; family Leuciscidae; genus Rutilus; species Rutilus rutilus. Next base: position 39,032,935 of record NC_140209.1, on the reverse strand, counting down.
TATGTAACAACCATTTAACGTTTAAATCAAGTACTAATAATATTTTAACATTATTGACTAGCCTGGTGTTTCTCTGTGTCCTGTAGAGAGAGTCTGAACTCTCTAAATGCAGCCGGGACAGGTAAAACACAGAAGACTGAACCAAACGATGCTGATGCTGCAAAGAAGACCAAATCTGCAGAATCTGCCCGACTGACCGAGGCAGACAAAGCCAACACTGGCAGGGTATGAATCCACCGTCTCTATGTCAGGATGTGAGAGCATGATTCCCTGAGGACATATTATTTGTTTTTGGTTATGGTCAATAGTTTCTCTCAAAATCATGTCAAGCCTTAATTTGTGTCACTTGAGCTGACTGGTTCCTTTTGATTCTGAGATTTTGTGAATTATGTTTGTTGTGTAGGTGAAGCTATCTGTGTTTTGGGAGTACATGAAGGCTATCGGCTTGCCCCTGTCCATCTTCAGTATCTTTCTGTTCTTCTGTCATCATTTGTCCTCTCTGGGCTCAAACTACTGGCTCAGTCTCTGGACAGATGACCCTGTTATCAACAACACCCAGCCCAACAGAGAGATGCGTTTAGGGGTTTATGGAGGCCTGGGACTCTCACAAGGTGATTTTAAAAGAACTGACTTTCAGTTAATTGCATTTGATTGTATAAATTCACATTTTAAATTCCTGAAAACTGTTATTAATTTGGCTACTTGTACTCAAGGTCCAAGTGCATTACACAACTTCTTAAAAAGTTTTACCAAAGTAAAGCTTTTAGATGTAGATATATATGCATATATGGATAATGCATATACCATAGCTATTTGGAATACTAAGATAAAAGTCTCTGAGACCAAAGACCATATTGAATTGCTCTAATTGAAATATATATAGACATTTAGCAAACATTTAGCAATTTGTAGGTTGCAGTTTAACGTGAATATATCAGTTCAAGAATTTCGTTTAAAAAGTCACAAAAAAAAAAAAAAAATATATATATATATATATATACAGTGAGGAAAATAAGTATTTGAACACCCTGCTATTTTGCAAGTTGTCCCACTTAGAAATCATGGAGGGGTCTGAAATTGTCATCGTAGGTGCATGTCCACTGTGAGAGACATAATCTAAAAAAAAAATCCAGAAATCACAATATATGATTTTTTAACTATTTATTTGTATGATACAGCTGCAAATAAGTATTTGAACACCTGTCTATCAGCTAGAATTCTGACCCTCAAAGACCTGTTAGTCTGCCTTTAAAATGTCCACCTCCACTCCATTTATTATCCTAAATTAGATGCACCTGTTTGAGGTCGTTAGCTGCATAAAGACACCTGTCCACCCCATACAATCAGTAAGAATCCAACTACTAACATGGCCAAGACCAAAGAGCTGTCCAAAGACACTAGAGACAAAATTGTACACCTCCACAAGGCTGGAAAGGGCTATGGGGAAATTGCCAAGCAGTTTGGTGAAAAAAGTTCCACTGTTGGAGCAATCATTAGAAAATGGAAGAAGCTAAACATGACTGTCAATCTCCCTCGGACTGGGGCTCCATGCAAGATCTCACCTCGTGGGGTCTCAATGATCCTAAGAAAGGTGAGAAATCAGCCCAGAACTACACGGGAGGAGCTGGTCAATGACCTGAAAAGAGCTGGGACCACCGTTTCCAAGGTTACTGTTGGTAATACACTAAGACGTCATGGTTTGAAATCATGCATGGCACGGGAGGTTCCCCTGCTTAAACCAGCACATGTCAAGGCCCGTCTTAAGTTTGCCAATGACCATTTGGATGATCCAGAGGAGTCATGGGAGAAAGTCATGTGGTCAGATGAGACCAAAATAGAACTTTTTGGTCATAATTCCACTAAACGTGTTTGGAGGAAGAAGAATGATGAGTACCATCCCAAGAACACCATCCCTACTGTGAAGCATGGGGGTGGTAGCATCATGCTTTGGGGGTGTTTTTCTGCACATGGGACAGGGCGACTGCACTGTATTAAGGAGAGGATGACCGGGGCCATGTATTGCGAGATTTTGGGGAACAACCTCCTTCCCTCAGTTAGAGCATTGAAGATGGGTCGAGGCTGGGTCTTCCAACATGACAATGACCCGAAGCACACAGCCAGGATAACCAAGGAGTGGCTCTGTAAGAAGCATATCAAGGTTCTGGCGTGGCCTAGCCAGTCTCCAGACCTAAACCCAATAGAGAATCTTTGGAGGGAGCTCAAACTCCGTGTTTCTCAGCGACAGCCCAGAAACCTGACTGATCTAGAGAAGATCTGTGTGGAGGAGTGGGCTAAAATCCCTCCTGCAGTGTGTGCAAACCTGGTGAAAAACTACAGGAAATGTTTGACCTCTGTAATTGCAAACAAAGGCTACTGTACCAAATATTAACATTGATTTTCTCAGGTGTTCAAATACTTATTTGCAGCTGTATCATACAAATAAATAGTTAAAAAATCATACATTGTGATTTCTGGATTTTTTTTTTTTTAGATTATGTCTCTCACAGTGGACATGCACCTACGATGACAATTTCAGACCCCTCCATGATTTCTAAGTGGGAGAACTTGCAAAATAGCAGGGTGTTCAAATACTTATTTTCCTCACTGTATAAAACAAAAACTCTATTTCATCAGCACTGCCAATTAATAATGGTAGTATTTTGTAAAATGTTTGAATTCATTTTTAATGATAAAATTGTGTAAGAAATGTTTTCAATAAAATGTTTTTACCAGTGGTCAAATTAAAAATACAAACATGTTAAATTATAGCCCCTAATATTAATGTTAATGCAATTAAACATCCTTATTGTATCCAAATTTTTTGTTTTACTTCTATATAGATGTATAGGTAATTTTTATGTAAATTTATATTTTATTGATTATTGTTTTAGTAAATTGGTCCAGAAACTAGTTTGATTCTGAAAAGCCAGCTTTTTATACTTTTTTTTTTTTCTTTTCTTCTTTTCTCTCTGTGGCAGGCATTGCGGTGTTCTGCTATTCTGTGTCAGTGTCTATTGGTGGGATCTTAGCCTCCCGCTACCTGCACCAGACAATGCTCTACAATGTCCTGAGATCGCCCATGTCTTTCTTCGAACGCACACCCAGCGGCAACCTGGTCAATCGATTTGCCAAAGAGACAGACACCATTGACTCGGTCATCCCTAGCATCATAAAAATGTTCATGGGCTCACTGTTTAATGTGCTGGGCTCATGTGCTGTCATCCTCATCGCCACGCCGCTGGTAGCCGCCATCATCCCCCCACTGGGTCTGCTGTACTTCTTTGTACAGGTCAGTCAGTTATTTTACATTCTGAATGCTAGCAACTCTTTACGGTAAAATAGATTTGAGATGGAGAGTTGCTGCTCTAATGTGTCTTTCCGTCTTTGTTAGCGTTTCTACGTGGCGTCTTCCCGGCAACTGAAACGACTGGAGTCTGTGAGCCGCTCTCCGGTCTACACGCACTTCAATGAAACTCTGCTGGGCACCAGTGTGATCCGAGCGTTTGGAGAGCAGCAGCGCTTCATCAGGGAGAGCGACGGCAGAGTGGACCACAACCAAAAAGCTTATTTCCCCAGCATTGTAGCGAACCGGTGAGAACTCACAGAACCTCACTAGGTTTTAGGTCTCTTTTACTTCGGTATATTAGTGTTTTGTTGTTTGGAAAGTTGAAGTTTTCTGTGTGTCTTTGTGCCTCTGTGTCTTGGAGATGGCTGGCGGTGAGGTTGGAGTTTGTGGGGAACTGTATTGTGACATTTGCAGCTCTTTTTGCTGTGATGGCCAGGGACAGTCTGAGTCCAGGAATCATGGGGCTTTCCATCTCCTATGCGCTGCAGGTCAGTCTGACATCTTCAAATGCTGAGATACAAGGCAGATGAAGTTCTTACTACTCTTGTATTTCACACAGGTCACAGCATCTCTGAACTGGTTGGTGCGGATGTCCTCTGAGCTGGAGACTAACATAGTAGCGGTGGAGAGGGTGAAGGAATATGGAGACACAGAGAAAGAGGTCAGTGCACCAGCAGGCAGATTGTGTGTGATCATTCTGTACTTCTGTAGAGTCCAATCTGTGATTAGCCTGGTTTCCTTATCTCACACTGTACTAGAGAGATAAGGACAGTTAGCGCCCTGGGAGGGGCGGGGACTAGTTTATGTCTACAAGATGAGCCACTCGTTTCCAGAAAGAATTTGGTCTCCATGGATTCTTTGCCATTATGAGGGTTTTAGGTTAAAATGTATGTGAAATGTATAAAGGGAATGTGTATATCTGAGATTTTGTAACTGGTCATTTTTTACCATTTGTCTTTCGCTATTTCTAAATGTAATTTCTTCACTAGTTCATTATAAATGGACCTGCAGTGTGACAGATAATTCTTTTCAAGTACAAATATGCTATGTTCCTTTATAATTATTACATACAATTATTGAACTTAACATTAACTATATACACTAACATTCAAAAGTTTGGGGTCAGTCATTTTTTTTTGGATTAATTTATTCAGCAAGGATGCATTAAATTGAGCAAAAGTGACAGTAAATACATCTAAATGTCACAAAAGCATTCTGTATCAAATAAATACTAGTCTTTTGAACTTTCTATCCATCAAAGAATCCTGAAACAAAAATGTATCACGTTTTCCACAAAAAAAATTAAGCAGCACAACTGTTTTCAAAATTTGATAATAATAAATGTTTCTTGAGCATCAAATCGCCATATTATAATGATTTCTGAAGGATCATGTGACACTGAAGACTGGAGTAAATCACAGGAATAAATTACATTTTAAAATATATTAAATTAGAAAAGTTATTTTAAATTGTAATAATATTTCAAAATATTACTTTTTTTACTGTAAAATAAAGGCAACTTTGGTGAGCATAAGAGACTTTAAAAAACATCAAAGAATCGCACCAACCCTAAATGTTTGACCGGTAGTGTAATTAGCAAAATTAGCAGATTAAAATAGTATTAGATGTCTGCTACGAAATGTTATAGTTCATGTCAAAGTTAACTTTATTTACTTTCAATCATTTGTTTCAGTGTTAAAGATGGATTGTTGAGGATGTGATTGTTCTGTGCTGTATTGATGTCCCTGTTCACAGGCTGAATGGAGGTTGGAGAATTCAACTCTTCCTGCTGGCTGGCCGACCGTTGGTCACATTGAAATCCGCAACTTTGGCTTGAGATACAGAGAGGACTTAGAGCTGGCTATTTGTGACATCTCGGTCAACATTGAGGGAGGAGAAAAAGTGTGTGAAACCATTTCAATATCCAAAATCTGTTCATGCTTTGACTTTATCAGTAAACAATGTTCATTTAGGAATCTTTTCACCTGCAAAGTCAATCGTGTCTGTGTGTTTTTCTTAGGTGGGAATTGTGGGTAGGACCGGAGCAGGAAAGTCCTCTCTGACATTAGGGCTCTTCCGCATCATTGAGGCAGCTCAGGGAGAGATGTGTATAGATGGAGTGAACATTGCTGAGCTGGGCTTGCATGAGCTACGATCCAGAATCACAATCATTCCTCAGGTATCGCGCTTGAATAGACCTAAACACTCATTTAAGTCACTCATTTGCTGTTATCAATAATACAGTTGTCACATTGTTGGTTTCCTTTCAGAATATATATATTTTTTTCCCTGTTTACTTGCCAATGACAATTGAACTATGCTGTTTTTGTTTGTCTTTTGTTTTTTCTCAGGATCCAGTGCTGTTCTCAGGCTCCTTGCGTATGAATCTGGATCCCTTTGATGGCTACACTGATGAGGAGGTGTGGAGATCTCTGGAACTCGCACACCTCAAGAACTTTGTGTCTGGCCTTCCTGACAAACTCAACCATGAGTGTTCAGAGGGTGGAGAGAATCTCAGGTACAAACTCTTGACAAGATTCCTCCCTCTTTATCACTTGACTAATACCTGATCTGATTGTTTCTGACTGGATATTCTGGGCTTCAGTTTGGGTCAGCGGCAGCTGGTTTGCCTGGCTCGAGCTCTCCTCAGGAAGACCAAGATTTTGGTTTTGGATGAAGCCACTGCAGCTGTGGATCTGGAGACGGACAATCTGATACAGTCCACTATCCGAACTCAGTTTGAGGACTGCACCGTTCTGACCATCGCACATCGCCTCAACACCATCATGGACTACACAAGGTAATCTGCATACTTATTCTTTGTTTTTGTTCTATGAATTTGCAAAAATATCAAATAAAAACTATATAATTTAAAACAACAACAATGTTTTGTTATTATATTTTAATATTTAATAAATATTTATGCAAATAAATACTTTTTTTTTTTTTTTCTCAAGGGTGCTGGTTCTCGATAAAGGCAAGATGGCAGAATTTGATTCTCCATCCAGTTTAATTGCCAAGAAGGGAATTTTCTACAAGATGGCCAAAGACTCAGGTTTGGTCTAATAATTAGAGGGGCTGAAGAGCCCTCTGTTCATCTAGGACATTTCACTGGGTAGAGCCCATGGAGAGTGGACCTGGTGAGATGTGGACTCTGAAAGGTACCTCTTCTGTGGGCCTGGAGCTCTTACACACACACACACACACACAGTGTGAATATGACACCACTCCCTTCTTCCGCTCCTCAGCTACTGTAGCCCTCCGTTTTTCAATCGCAGAAAGGTTTCGCAGCTTTTGAAGTTTGTTTGATGCCAACATTTGGGATGTTTGAAACTAGTTTGATTTCCTCATCACTGTATTTGTTGTCAGTTTTCATTTGAAAGACTTCTAATTTGAACTCTAAACCATGCTTTTTCTGGTAGTTGTTTACTGATGGAAACCTTTGTTTGCAACATTGTTTCACTTGAAGGAGTAAAGAACAAAGTTTCTCTGTGCAGTGTACCTTTGATGCATTGGTCAGTTGTATACTGACCAAACAGCTGCTGTGAAATCCCTCCATGAGCATGAGGGGCTTCATCCCACGCCAAAGTTCATATTTGAAGCTATTCTCATCATCAAAGTTCTGTAAAAAGAGACATTTGAGTTTTATCTCCAGATAGCCATTGTTTTCTCTCAATTAAACTTTATTTATACTTTAAGAATATCTGTTACAATATATTTCTTTTCTTTCATATAATATTATTTTATCATATAACATATTTATTACTGGGTATTACCCAATGATGGTGACTTAAGCCTCGTCTTACCATTATCGTGCAGTAGAGGCTACTTTGGCCTACTGCTTTCATTGGTGAATGTATTTAGCTGGCGTATTTGATTTATGATCCTTGTTTACTGTTATTGTTTTTCAGTGATCATTTTACCAAAAACAATGAATGCACTTATTGTTCTGTGTAAAAAAAGGTCAAAACCAATTTAAGGTCAGATACCCAAATTGTAGTAGTTCTGTAAGGACAGGTTGACTTGCAGATTGCTGTACCTGCTGAGCTGTGTGCTGTGTGCTTCACTCGGTGTGCTGTATACCATATATCTGTTGAATGTACGCTTGAGTGCGCCATGTTGTTTCATTCATCAGTTCCTCCTCTCTAGATCATTTAAGCCTTTTGAGTTTTTTTTCAAGGCCAATTTTGTTTTAAAAGAACTGATAAAGACAGACTTTAAATGAAAAAAAAAAAATGTTACATACTTGTATGATTTGTATGTAAGCATAAAGGTAATTATTTGATATTTGTATACATGCACTAGTTTTAAGTGTACTTAGTTTCCTAAATCAAGCTATGTAAAGGGGAAATATGAATAAATTTTTGTAAAGAGCCCATAGTCTGTTTTTCTTATCTTTTATCTCATTGTACTTAACCGTTTAAGAACCTGTTCTTCTGAGAGAGAAAGAAAACAATTACTTTAATCAATACTACCAACATTTATTTTTACTGAAGCTGTCCAGAGAATACAAATAGCATTTTCAAGTCTGACAGTCACACATGAAGTGTGCATGGAAAGGTTATAAATATATAAAAATACAGTTATCATACAGTACAAAATACATAAATACTGACGTAAAGTTTTAGAGTATGGAAAACGTACTACTATTAAAACAGGCAAATTCTTTATAAGGATGACTGTTGCATTGTTTTTAACATGAATCGATGTTTCTCACATCATAAATAGCTTTCACCTTTATAAGAATTTAGGGTTTAATGTGCTGACATGATGATTAATAAACTCCTTCAAGTAGAATTTTGACTAGTTCTATAGCTGTGTCTTTTCAGGATCTTCTACAAAACTTCAATTTGACAGCAATGAGAGATGGTGGACATGGCTATAGTCTGACCATCTGAAGTGTGCATTATTTTGACCTCTGCAGTACATTAATGTTACTCAAGTCTTCATTTTCTGAGATGAGAATATTGACGACATGAGAGAATCAGTCTGTTCCTTTAGCATCTCAGACGTCAGTTAAAGATTCAGCAGGATAATGCCGAAGCACACCGCTTCTGTAATACTGGAGAAAATGTGGACACCTGCTCTTGTAGAACGGCTATTACGGACAATACCTCTTCATCCTGAGCTTTGTGCTTCTCTTGATTGAGAAGGCAAGACATGCCCTTTGGTAAGTACTGTGATGAAAAGTTTCAGGTAGTCTCAGAAGGTGTATTGGTGAGATGTTCTGCACCATTATTTTCATAGTCTCTCACGAGTGAAGAGTTGATTCTGTCACCGGTGGTTCTTTTACAGGATCACACTAGCCCAGCCTCGCGGCACATTCGGTAGAACTGACCACGCTGAGAGATCAGATTGGATGGAGAGTCCATCTCTGTGATGTGCCCTCTGTCCATCACAATCACCCTGTTGGGAACAGTTGAATAGGACTGGGTTAGAACATTATCATTAATCATAATAGTATTCTACTTAGAAATACACGTGCACTTTTTTTTGCACCTTGTGTAGTCCATGATGGTGTTGAGGCGATGTGCGATGGTCAGAACGGTGCAGTCCTCAAACTGAGTTCGGATAGTGGACTGTATCAGATTGTCCGTCTCCAGATCCACAGCTGCAGTGGCTTCATCCAAAACCAAAATCTTGGTCTTCCTGAGGAGAGCTCGAGCCAGGCAAACCAGCTGCCGCTGACCCAAACTGAAGCCCAGAATATCCAGTCAGAAACAATCAGATCAGGTATTAGTCAAGTGATAAAGAGGGAGGAATCTTGTCAAGAGTTTGTACCTGAGATTCTCTCCACCCTCTGAACACTCATGGTTGAGTTTGTCAGGAAGGCCAGACACAAAGTTCTTGAGGTGTGCGAGTTCCAGAGATCTCCACACCTCTTCATCAGTGTAGCCATCAAAGGGATCCAGATTCATACGCAAGGAGCCTGAGAACAGCACTGGATCCTTGGGCAAAAAGGTGTGGTTGTAATTAAAGCACTCAATCATTGAATCTTTTTTTGAAAGTTTGTGTCATTGCTGTGCTATTAAATATTTTTCCAGTTTCAGCTGTACCTGTGGGATGATGGTGATACGAGATCTCAGTTCATGCAATCCAATCTCTGCAATGTTTATCCCATCTATGTAGATCTTTCCTTTTGCTGCCTCAAGGATCCGGAATATTCCGAGAGCTAGAGATGATTTCCCAGCCCCTGTTCTTCCCACAATTCCAACCTGAGTGGATTAGATGAACGGCTTAGTACGTAATAAAAAGTAAAAACACAAAATGTGTTTATTTCCTCCAGATGTTATATTTACTTTTTCTCTCTCATTAACACTGAGGGAAATTTCTTTCAAGGCCCAGTCAAGACCCCTGCGGTACTGAAGTCCATATTCCTGGAATCCAATGGATCCTGATCTGGGCCAGTGTGACGGGAGTGGACTGTCCTCGAAGGTCCATGGTGCCTGCGACAACCCAAGACAGACTTAGTGACCTCAAGAATTAATGTAAAAATATACTTTGGGGTCACTTTGCATAAAGGAATTTATGTGAAAAACAAAGCATTTAAACCAACATTACCTCCTTTTTTGTTTCGGCATATTCCTTCACTCGCTCAACAGACACAATGTTGTTTTCTACATCAGTCCATGCCCTCACAATCCAGCTCAGGATCCCAGTTACCTGAAATGTATTTTTCTTGAGAACTTCTTCCTTAATAGGCAGAAAATAGCATGCATGGCTTTTTGACTTGCTTAATAAGTTCCTTACCTGGAGAGAGTGGGACACAGCTAGCCCTACGATTCCAGGGCTTAAAGTGGCCCTTCCCAAAACAGAGAGGATAGCTGCAGCAAGGACCAGCAAGTTACCCAGAAACTCTAGATTTACTGCCAGCCACCTTTTGGAATAACATTGAGGATATTGTACAGAGTTAGACTGAAGGGCCAGGACTAGTAACAAAGAATGAATAAGACTGAACCTGACCTGGTGGCCACAAATCTTGGGAAATAAGACGTTTGATTGTGGTCCACGCGGCTGTTAGCCACTAGGATGAACCTAGGCTGTTCACCAAAGGCCCGAATCACGCTGGCTCCTTGAACTGTCTCGTTGAAATGAGTATATATGGGTGAACGGCTCACCGACTCTAGTCTACGCAACTGACAGGACGTGGCCACGTAGAAGCTCTGAAAACACAGGAGAATAGATGTCAGATAAATGACTGGTGCTCCTTGTTATAATACTCTTGCCTGCTGAGCAATCTGTAGAAGCATACCTGGATAAAGACATAGAAGAGAGTCAGTGGCAGTATGATCACTCCTGCAAAAGGAGTTGCCATCAGCACGATAATGCAAACCTCCAGAAGTTTGAACACATAGCCCAGCATCATCTTTAGACCATCAGGGATCATGCAGTCAATGGCATCTATCTCTTTCGAGAAACGATTGAGAAGATTACCACTGGGCGTACTCTCAAAGAATGACATGGGAGAGTGAAGTACATTGTTGAGAAGGTCCAAATGAAGATGCCTGGAAGCAATTATTCCTCCAAGTGAAATAGCCACAGTAGTCCCAAAAATTGCAGTTCCTGCAATACGACATCACAGTTAATGATCAAGAACAATACAAAGCCCAAGGAGAAATATAAAGGATATTTAACCTTGTGCAAAGCCGAGAGCTCCAAAAACACCAAGCTTCAGATCTGTGTTGACCTGAGTTCCATTCACAACCGGCTCATCTGCCCACAGGCTTAGCCAGTAGTTGTAGGCCAGGGAGGCAGCCTGCTGAAACGCATAGAGGAAGATGATGGGGATGATGAGGGCCAGGCCAATGGTCCTGAAGTACTCCACATACAGCTCCAGTTTCACCTGTGTGACCCATTATGAAGAATGTGTGAGGAACAGTACTCTGGATGATATAGTGCCACTTTCAAGCTATATTATGGTGTTCAGAACAATGAAGGCAAAAGGCCTGTAATCAGGGCTTGAAATTAGATCTTTGTGGTGACACAAGAACATCTGAAACGCTTTATGCTGTAGCTGAGCTTTAAAATTGACCTTCCAATCCAATTCTCTGGCTTTTGGTTACATATGAAGGTATATTTTGATGCATCTACCCATTGTTTGCAATGTCTGTGGATGTGTCTTTATAACTTACTCGGCCTGTATGGGCTTTGTCAGCCTGGGTCAGTCTCCCAGTTTCCTCTTGGTCCTGCTCCTGTTCTGTGTCAGATATGGCCTCCATGGTTTGTATACTGGCACTTCCCATGTCTCCACTTCATTAAATAAAATTGGCAGAAAGGTGAATATGTATTCTTCAACAACGGTTGCATTTGCATTTTCAAAACTTGGTTACCTGATGAGTTGCTCCTGGGAGAGGTCAATTGAGAAGTCTGTCATGCTGAGACGAGAGACTGATTTCCTGGTCCCTAAAACAAAGTGAATCTGCATTTTTAACCGCGTTAACATGAAAATAGCGTTGTAGTGTTTAGTCATTTGTTAAGCTGCACTCAATCTTTTTTATCTTACCTCTGTGGGTGGCACTTTCCTTGCGTTCGCTAACAGAAAAGGCTTGAACGAAGTCAGCAAAGGCGTTTTGTCTGCTCAAAAGCTCGGCATAAGAGCCCATCTCTGTGATTTCTCCATCAGCCATCACCAGGATCAGGTCAGCCTGGGGCAAGAAGCTCAGCCCGTGGGTCACCAGGATACGAGTCTGTTTTAGGGAGCATTATTAAATAAGCTAGTTAGTTAGTTTGTTATTTTAAGCCTGTTCATGTCTGCTGCAGGGTTGGACAAAATTCAGAATTGAAGAACGTTCCCTTTTCATTTAAGAGTTGGAATTCAAGTTAAATTGTCCACATCATGATCCACATAAAGTTTAATTGGAATGACAGGATGATTAGCTAAACTGCAATTCAAAGAAATTCAGGACAGGTAACCCTATCTGTCTGTCTTTGTCTGTCTAGCATGTCAACCTTTAAAGCTTTTTATTTTATTTTATTTTGATCTAAACTTGCTTTTCTAGTTTAAAATCACACTTTGCATTTTGAATTTGTTTATTTTAATTCTACTTGCATTCAAATTCAAATTGCTACTTCAATTTAGAATGTAGCATTTCACATATTAGTTTTTAGGGTCACATATTTTGTTTATCTTACTCATATTATTTTATTTGTACCTTATTTTTAAGAACTCCATTAGGTCCAATGACCTTTTTGAAGATGTGCTGACCCACATGTGCATCCACAGCTGACAAGGGATCATCCATCAGATAGATATCAGCCTTCTTGTAGACTGCGCGTGCCAGACTCACTCTCTGTTTCTGACCTCCTGACAGATTCAGCCCCTGCGAACATTGTAGAAATGCAGTGGGAGTTTTACTCTGCTGGTATCCCTCCATATTTGAAATTTAAAATAAATGTGATTCTTCTTTTTTTTTATATATATATATAGCTTTACACTTTATTCTATCATGTCTGGTTCAGACACGGTGTAACAGTCATTCTCAATCTATGTTTACCTTCTCTCCAATCTCTGTCGAGTCTCCTCCGGGTAGGATCTCCAGGTCTGGTAGGAGAGCACAGGCCTCCACCACTTTCTGGTACCAGCTGTCTTTCCTTTCATGTCCAAACAAAATGTTGCCTTTCAGAGTGGCATTCTGGATCCATGCTTGCTGAGGCACGTAAGCCACAGAGCCCTGAAAGAAAGTGCTACCAAAATTATATGTGGAATATGTGAATGATGCCAATATATTTTTTAATAATGTTCCTGAATGATTTACTGTAACTGTGACGTGGCCACTTTTCTTTTCCATCTCTCCCAACATCGCAGACAGAAGAGAGGATTTTCCACTGCCCACATGACCTACCACAGCCACCAGTGAACCACGTTGCACTTTGACATTGATCCTGCAGAAATTAATCGTTGCCGGATTATTGTCTTCATATGCTTAGAAATGGTGGATCTACAAGTATATATTCAAAGTCACCTACCTCCTGAGACATGGTGTACTATCTTTAGACCAGCTGAAAGTGCCGTTGTCAATAACAACACCATCGACATCTGACAAAAGAAGGAAATGAAGAGGTGAGCTCATGTTGTTCCAAACCTGTATGACTTTCTCTACTCTGCAGAATATTTGAATACATTTGGAAGATTTTTCCATGCTCTTTTCAGTGCAGTTGCAGTTCTCAAGCTTCAAAATACAAAGATACCATAATAAAAGTGTTCTATACAACTCTTGCACAATCACATTAATATTTAAAATATTTTGAAGGCATTTGAGCTTCATGGACTGCTTGAAGTCTATGAAACTTTGTGAGAGGCATAGACTAAAATTATTTTCACTGAAACCATGAAAATAAAAAAAAATCCATGTCTTTTTCATGTGAGAAAAAGACAAATTTATAATGCAATACATATATTAAGTCAGGTCTTTTATAAGAATCAGCTAACCTGTTAACCAGAAATGAACTGAATCTGAATTTTTATCACAAATCTGACTGATTCTGTTCTCAAGTTCAATTCACTGATTAAAAAAGTTAATTCTTATAAAGCCTGTTGCTGAGGTTAACAGCTCACTGGTACATTATTCAGAATAGTTCCTTTTGGTTATATGGAAGAAAGAAAGCCATACAGGCCATGAAGTTGAGTAAATTGACACATTTCATTTTTGGGTAAACTATCCCTTTAAGTGTGCTTTGCATTTGAGGCTCATAAAACTATACCACAAGTTAATGAGGGAACAGGATGATGATAATGATTTTGCTTTATACATTTACATAATTTTTTTTTGACCATAATCCATGGGATATTATTGGCTTGTCTCCATTATTCGGATGAAGTAGAGAGAAAGACACAAGCATTCTCACAAAAACTTCTCTTTGACCTTTGTTATAAAAAAAGTTGCATTTTAAAATGTGTCTTTAACACACAAAAATGTGGAAAAAGTCATATAAATATAATTACAGCTCCAAAGCTGAAAATCCCCTTCCAGTGACCACTGCATGAAGTCATCATACGAATTTCAGCCACTACCAACACCCACCTCCTAGCCGCACAATTTCCTTGTAGTGTTTGCAGAATTACAGCATTTAAATGAATGTTTCTGACTGACTGCCTGCACAAATGGCCATGTCTTGTATTAAAACTGCAAAAATATTCTTCAAGGTGGGTCTTTTTGGCAGATCAGTAACTCATTATTTTTGTTTTTTGAATGTCGGGTTTTGTTATGGCTTCCTGCATTAGGATTCCACCATCACATTGATGAGGAAAAATCTCTTTACTGCTCAACATGTATAACAATGTTGGTCATCTAAGGCACATAAAGCATTTTATAAGCTTCAGGAAAGTTTGAAAACAATGACAAGCTAATGCACTCACCAGGATTGTAGGGAGCTCTCTCCACACTATCTGGTTTCAGCTCGTCTTGACAGAGAAACTTTCCGAGACGTTTGAGAGAAACCACAGCCTTAGAAACAAGAAGAAACAAAGATAACTTCTTTTGGATAATTGACTTGAAAATACACAAATATATAAATACATAAGCGTTCAAATATTTGAATTGCGGTAATGCTGCTCACCTGCATGGTAGTGCTCATTGCGAAGGGCAGTTGACTGAGTGGAGCTTTGAGAATATTGATGAGCGCCATGGACACAAAGACCTTCTGAGCATCCAGAACATGCCTATCATCTATCAACACGTACACTCCAAACATGGCAAATGCAATCTGAAGGCAAAGTGGTGTACAAGGTTAAAAATTTTCAGTTGTTAGGACTATATTCATTTGTTAAGATGATGAAATGTACCAAGAAAGTTGAGGAGTTGAAGGAGGCGATCGATATTGAGTACAGGATCTGAGACTTCTTCAAAGCATTTAGCTCTTTTTCCCTGTAGCCAAGAACACGTTCTCTGAAAGCATTCTCCCAGGCATAAAACTTCAGGATCTTTATTCCGCTCAAAATCTCATTCATAAGCTTAATGCGGCCGTCCATGTACTTCATCTGGACCTCCTGAGTGCAGAAAACAGGTTAAAACATGTGTGAATTGAGAATCATGCAAGCCAAGTTGTTTATAAGACCAGAAAGAAACCAATATGGGCAAGTTTCAATTCTTTAGATGTTTCAGTCAAAGCTAATAAAGACATTTCGGTTTTACAACAAATACTGTGGTTTTTATGGACAGAACTGGACTGACTGGCCTCATGCTCATGTTTTAAATTATCAGTAGACATGAAGTTCCTGGGATGACGCTGTGTACCGACACGACCTCGCCACTGCCCGAATATTATGGAAATGTTATTTGACTCCATGGAAAAACATGGATGATACCTGGAGCTTGCTTCTCATTTTGGCAATTAACCCATTTAAAGGGAAGATGAGAATCACAGTGGCGATGCCAGCCAATGCAGATGGGCCGAGATGCTGTACAGAGATGAGACATTGAAATGAATGAATTTTACATCTGCACTCTTAGAAAAACTGTGCAAATATTTTAGGACATCTTTATACCTTATTTATCCCCAAAACATTAGTAGTCGCTTACATATGAACACATCTTTATTGCTTCTCTTCGTAGAAGCAGCACTTCTCACCTGCCAGAGGAAGAAAAGGCATAAGGCGACTTCAATCGGGGCCACCCACACTGCATTGAAGTACACCACGAAATCCATGAGTTTCTGGGTGTCAGCCGAAACCAAGTTCACTATCTCTCCGACTGTACATGTTCTACGGGCCGCGCTGTTGATGACCAGAGACTGTGGAGACAAAAATGAATGTGAGAACCATTATATGCATCTTTGCATTTCATAGCAAACAGTTCAAAAACCTACCTTCCTGTACACTAGTCCCATAACTGCAGTTTTAACCCTCATGCCCACCGTGAAGCAGGTATACATGTACTGATGGTTGAACAGGGACTGCAGACAAGACAACAGGAACATCAGAAAGGCAAAGAGGTAACCCTTCCACAAGGGGGCATCTTCATCCCTCACAAAGCCGAGCAGCAGGCTGAAGAACAAGAAACAGACATTGTTATGATTTACTGACACCCAAACAGTAGCACACCATTTTTGCTAGTTAAGTTAAATTTAATTTATTTTTGTCTTTATTTAACTTGAAATATAGCAAACCCAAGCCAAACCTAAAAAAAAACTGGGACTGAACAAATATGGCCGAGCCCAAACAACAACCCCGGGCACATGCATCAACGTTTCTCAGAGTGCACAAACTGTAAAGGGGTGTTTTGATAGCCACAGTTCCTGTGGTTCTGGAGCAGTGAACCCGCCACACTGCTCTTGGCTAGTTATATGCCAGATGAAATGGCTTAATTTGATGATCCAACTGCAGTTTCTTTGCATTTTTAGGGCTAAAGCTCAGCCACAAACAATATGATGCTGCAGAGAGCAGACTCTCCTTAGCGTCGTGGTGCATGGGACAAAATTAACAATGTGTGGCTATACCACAGCAGGATGTGGGGGGCTGGCTGAGTGTGAACTCAGTATTGAGTTCACACTCAATACTGAGAAAGGGCAACAAGTTCATAGACGGTTAAGTTTCCCCTTACAAATTTCTGTTTTTGCTGCACAACACTTTAAAATGATGTGCCAAAGTTCTTGCTCTACATTTTCACAATGGCCTTACACACTGTGGATGTTTTGGTTTTGCGCACAAAGAAATGAATAGGAATGAAAAATATTTTTATTTTTGACGAGATTCGACATTTGAGCTTGTCTTGTGCAGTAAAGTTTTGTAGTAAAGCAGTCAACACATTCTAAATACACTACCACTCCAAAGGAGCAATGTAAGATAAAAAATAAAAAAAAGAATTATTTTATTCAGCAAGAATGCGTTATATAGAATTTTTATGAATGTCTTTACTGTCACTTTTAATCTATTTTTAAATAATGCCTTTCTATCCATCAAGGAATCTTGTAAAAATGGTTTCCACAAAAAAACTAAGCAGCACAACTATTTTCACCATTGATAATAATAAGAAATGTTTCCTGAGCATCAAATCATCATATTAAAACTATTTCTGAAGGATCATGTGACACTGAAGACTGTTCAGTTATGATGTTATGATGTTATGATGCTTTGACTTCACAGCAATAAATTACATTTTAATATATATATTATAATAGAAAACAGTTATTTTAAATTATAATCATATTTTTACTATGTTGCTGTTTTACTGTATTGATCAAATAAATGCAGCCTTGGTGAGCAGAAAAGACTTCTAAAAACATAAAAAAATCTCTCAGACCCCAAACATTTGTACAGTGTATGTTTTGCACTATATACAGTATCACTGTATATGCCATGACAGAATTACTGCCTCTCTCACCTTAACACTTGCGGTATGGAGAACATGAAAGCATCTTGAATGACCAAACAGAGAGTCCCAGTCAGAAAGTAGGGGCCAAAGTTTTTGGCTAGTGTGCGTAGCAGACAGAAGCCTGAGCTTTGTTCTGTATGGAGTTTTCTGAGCAGCTGCTTCTGCTCGCTCAGCTTATAACCAAGAGCTTGTGATCCGTTCAGAGAGCTCCCTTGCCTGTGTTTGAAGGAGAGAACACAACATTTGTAACCACACTTTAGTCTCTGGAATGGCATTGCTAGCATTGTTGCAACAGTAAAAAGTAGCACTTTGTTAACTAATAATACAAATAAATCAGTAGTTATGAGCAGGCAAATCATGGATGTTACATATTTTACTGACTAAATCTCTACTTGTGCACAGTATAAATCATCATCCCAGGATGGAAAACATGCAGTTAAGGAAATAGCAGGTGTCTTACTGTTGCAGTTTGGCGCGTTGCTTGGCCCACTCTTTCTCTAGATCACAGATGATTTTTTCAGATGTATCCTCTTCACGTAGAGACCAGAGGTCTTCAGCTTTTAAAGGTGAGCGGTAGCCCTTTACCACCAATCTGTGGAGCACAAATATGTGTGTTTCTCTATATCTCAGTGGGTTTTTGTTCCCCAGACCTTCACAAGAACCTCAGAAGTTCATGTAATGAGAGACAAAAAGATGACTCTACCTGCCGTACCACCAGAAAAGTATTTTTGAAAGGAAAGAAGCATCCTCAACTGGACATGGATTCTAGTGCAAAAAGCAATATTTCCAGGTATTATTTTTGGACCGTTTTCCAAATAATAGTTTACTCATAAAAATCAACACTGATGACACTCTACCTTTACATATACAGGTTTAAAAGTTGCTGGGCGTTTATCAGCAAAACAGCTGAGGATGAGCTGAGCCAGCTGGAGAGAGAAGAATGTGAAAAATGCCACGAATCTCATCGCATCCGCAGAGAAACCCTGAAACACACATGACTGGATATCAGTAGAATGTAGACAACAGTGTGGAGAACAATACGGTCGGTGCACTGATTTAAAATTGGAAGCATAAATGTTTCTTTTTTCCATGCTTTTTTGTGTGGTGATTTTAGATAAAGTATAAAACATAACAATTCATAATGAAAACTTATATTTAATTTGTTGTGGTAAAAAGTATTTTTAATCAGCTAATAATTCATCTGTAAAATAAGTACTTTCCATGCTAAGTATATATAATTGCTTATATTAATATATTATAATAATAATGTATATACATATTTTGTTTAATGCATGTTTTCATTTCTTCATAAAAATTTGATCAAACAATAATTTTTAGATCCCCTGTAGACCTGCCAGGCAGTACTGAAAAAACATGATTTGCTTGATTTCTTAGCACAAATTGAATTATACGACAGATGAATTATTAAATAACCCTGCATGTTTTCATTCTCCCCTTCTGTGGAGATGCACATAAGTGATGCATACACATTTGCCAGGGATTTCCCAAGGAGTCATTCGCCACATAACCTGCATGCTTCCTGTGGGACTATAATCCGTATTTCCTCTTCTGCCTGCCCTAGTACCAGTGCTGATCTGAGATCAGCCGCCCACTTTGTCTCACCGCAGTGTGCAGAGGCGGGACTGGTGGCTGATGTGGGGAGTGTTCTTTTGGGGATGATGCCTGCTGTTCCCCGCCCTTCCTTTCAAAGACCTCAGCTTATTATAATGACCTAAATGTTCCATCAAACTAGGATTAATGACACAACAAATCTATTTATGAACACCTCTAAATCATGGTATAAAAAATACAAACCACAGAAAGATCTTCATGCCAACAGACTGAGACTCTTCATTCACAACCTCTAATAGTAGAAAGTTATTGGTAATGGTGTTCAGTGAGTATTCAATCGCACACTGGCCTGTGAAGCTATCTTGTCATTTTTCTCCTGGTATCCATGCTCTTGTCATATTTGTGCAGCCTATAGGAAAAATTGCACATTTTATTCAAATATTAACTTGTTAAAGATTTTGTTAGCATATTGCGTAGTTGTGTTCACACAGTGAAACATGCTAAATTGTGCAGACATAGTTTTTTTGGGCAGGCTATCATACAAAGAAATTATGAACAAGTATATTTATTTAAAGGTATAGCGAAGGATTTTCTTTTTCCGGGTGGATCATCAAGACTATTGGTCCTCCTAAGTGTCAATCATTCTGGTGATATGTTTATGTAAGGCCGTCGTACGTGCTCGCGCACACGATTCACACGATGGCGTGCGCTCAAAACACAGGTTGGGCTTCCCACTGATGCCTCAGTCGCAAAGTTTCGACTTGACAGGTAAAGTTTGGCATGCTATTTGGAGAAATCCATTTAAAATCACTGCTAGTAAAAGTTAATGTAAGCTATGATTAGCTCGTGCATGCTCTCTCGTGCACACGTTTAATAGGCGTTCCCTCTCGGGAGCAGGTAGAGTGTTGCGCATGTGCATTTTTTCAAAAAGTGGATAAAATTCGGGAAAATCCTCCGCTATACCTTTAATTAAAGGGGTAGTTGATTATGATTTAACTTTTTTAACTTTAGTTAGTGTGTAATGTTGCTGTTTGAGCATAAACAACATCTGCAAAGTTACGACGCTCAAAGTTCAAAGCAAAGGGAGATATTTGCTTTTAAAGAAATCACTTTTTAAGGACTACAACAAACGGCTGGTAGGGACTACATGACATTCCTCCCGGGTTAGTGACATCACCAACCCTAAAATTTACATAAACCCCGCCCCCCGGAACACAATTTATGGATTATCAAGACAGAATATGCTAATCAATGACTAGAAAATACCTACACATCAGCTACATAAATTCATCAACTAACCATTCAGAAACGTCCTGTTGCATTCTACATGTTGTCACCTCTTCTTGAGTCTCTCCATCACTGTCTGAATCCGGTTTAAACATAAAAGGTTAAACGTTTTAGAAATTTTCAGTGCATGTCTGTGTGAGTGCAAGCTGTTGAAGCTCCGCCCTCTGTGCCGGGAGCAGCAGCTCATTTGCATTTAAAGGAACAGACACAAAACGGTGCGTTTGTGCTCACCCTCAAATATTTACAATTTTAACATGCTATATAAAAATATCTGTGGGGTATTTTGAGCTAAAACTTCACATACACACTCTGGGGCCATCAGAGACTTATTTTACATCTTGTGAAAAGGGCATTATACCACCCCTTTAAAGATAATATTTATGAATTATAAAACACTTTTGCTTATAGAGGAATAATGCTGATGTTTGTATCATTGTATTACAGTTTTCGCATTTGTTGTTTGGGACAAAGTTTTACCACCCAGCACTTGATCTATGTGTGTAGACAGTGCATAATACAAGGTTCAAGATTTGTTCGAGAGAAAATATGCCGAGGCCTGGATCTGCTGCTGAAAGTTTTACAGGGGCCACAGAAGGCATCCATTCCCATGGACTTCTGACAGAAATGGTGTCAAATGGCCAAGCTACAAGAGAAAGTGACAGCGCAGGCCTCTTTAAGAGTATGTAAACACAAGCTTTACTCAAATGGTCACAGTCCAAACTCTGGACACCACAATGCAGGATACTGTGATTATTTGCCTGCCCCACTTTATGCTTAAACAGTTTGGAGAAACTCAAATTGGTTAGGGAACATTTCCTCCCACAGTGTGGTATGAGAGGACCAAGCACCAGTTATTTTGCTGTTTCTTTTGGACCTGCTGCTCATTGCCAGAGGGCTCATTTGGGGCACAACAGATCCCACCACAAACCAAGCTTCAGTTCCTATGTAAACGATGTCATCACTGAGCTTTACGCGGCTTCATTACTTTTTTTTTTTTACTTCCTTACTGTACTTAAGTAGCCTAGATTTTTCAAGTATCTGTTTTCAAAAGTCAGTATTTTAATTTTGGGAAACTCACTTTTACTACATGTAAAGAGGGAGACTTGATCTGGCGGCAGGATGGCGCTGGCTCTGACACACACACACACACACACATTCTAATTGCAGGTCTCCCTCTTTACACTACAATACATTCCAAAGCATAATATCTTTGAAAGCGTACATTTATTATATTTTAAAATCTTGCAGTTTTGGTCCATCAGACTGTTGTAAAGTGGCATATGGGTTGAGCCTGTTTTGTTGCCATACTTTTATCACTTTTGTTGAGGGGGCCCCACGGTGAAACGGACCAAAGAGGACCCCACCCAAATTAACCCCACCCCGGAACGCTATCAGACCGAGGGAGGGCCCCTCTTCCGCTACCTCACACTGGGCCCCGCCCCATGCTTGGAATGGCCCTGCTGGTAGCCACATAAATAATATAAATATACAACAAAATATAGCCCTAAAGATTATACATTCCAAACTCAATATATTGCCTCGGCATGTGAGCTACATATATATTTCCCCTTCCAGTGTCAAGCTATTTATTGTTAGTCTGTGACAAGATGCAGTGACATAATTATGGATCATCACAGCAGACGAGATACAGACAGACCGATGAACACAGTAACAGCATCCGCAGACGTATGCGGCTTCTCCTATCTGTCCCGGAAAAACACCAGCGGCGATTGTGGCTGCTCTCCCCACTGCCTCAGCCTCAGACAAAGAGGGCACTGAGGGAAGTGGAAAGGGAAAACCGACAGGCCTGCCCAGAGAAGAGCACCATCTGTAAGCACTCTGTGTACACACCGCTGTGTTAGGCTCTCAGACACAACACAGTTAAATTTAGAGAGTGAGATTGAGTAACATTCATTTGAAAAAACCATTCGAGGGCCCGTGTTACGCATACGTAAAGGGTGAACAACAAAGTTTGTCATGATTCCTGTCTTGTGTTCCTCTTGTCTCGTGTGGACTTTTATGCTATTTTCCTGTTCTGTGCCATGTTTTGTGGTCGTTTGTAGTTTTTCTTGTTGATTAGTTCCTGATTGTTCCCAGGTGTGTCTTGTTTGCCAATCTCCCCTTGAGTGTATATATACCCAAGTGTTTCTAATGTTATTTGTCTGGTGTTATCCTTAGTGGATGTTTTGTGTGAGTTGGTTTCAGTTCTGTGTTTGGATGTAGGCTACTCTGGTTTTTCCCTGTTCCCTGGATGTTTTTGTGTTATTTTGTTAATAAACTGCCCTACTGCACTTGGATCCTCCTCTTCCTTGTTTCTGAAACACTCCGCGCTACAAAAGTATAGACATTTTGTATTGCCAGAAATTCAGAGATTAAGGCAACAAGTCAAATGTACTCATTTCTCAAAGCACCATTAATGGCTTTTATATTAGAAACCCTACAAAAAGGGGTCCAAAAGTTTGTGACCACAAGTATAAATGCTTATTTTTTTGTATTTTTCCAATTTAATCTGTTTTATTGCTTTTATTATTAGTAATACAATTATATTGTCAGCAGTACTCCTAAAATAGTGCAGAATCTTTTTTAGAATCCTAAAACTTTCTGGGGTTTAAATTAGATTTCAAATTTGAGATTTTTAACGTACTATCAGACATTTGAGCTCCTTAGTACATATTGAGTGAACTAAAAAAAAAATTTCACTAAACTAAATTAGAATATATGCTAATAATATATTTTTTATACAGTAGTTTGGTATACTAGGGATATACAAACCTCGTCTATGATGGCTTGTATGTTGGCTCTGAGAGGCACAAGCGAGCAGACGATTGCAAGCGTCCAAAACAGGAAGAGAAAGACAGAGGACCGAAAGCCCCTCAGCCTCTCCAAATGAATCACCAACACTGCCAGTATCTGAGGACACAGTTTATTTCAGTCAGTGTGCTAGTTGAGGTCAATAGAGAAATCCAACACTCACTAGAAGAAGAGGACTGAATACCATTAGACAGCTTAGACGTGGAGTTTTTGTTGATACATTTTGTATTGATTCTATGCAGGTAAGCATAGACTACTGTGAATGTTTAGTCTGTGCCAGGACTTTAAAATTGACTTATCTTGTTAGGCAGATCTGGGGGAGAAAAGTCATTTACTACAACCACTGTTGACACTGCTGTCTGCTGTGACCAGAGGTAAAAGAAGCTTATTTATCCTGACCCCTTCAGGAAACTTCTGCCAGACGTCTAGCCACAAAGAGATTTCTTCATTCAAGCTTAAATATAACAGATCATAAATCTTAACTATCCTCTATAAAAGAGTTAATTGAAAAAAGAAATAGAATTCCAAACATTTGGACCCTTATAATTCTGAAATCAACATGGTATTTCATAACAGTCCTTAATGGAAAGGGGAGGTTCCGGAGAATAGTAATATTGTGATTTACCATGGTAAGGCTGCGAATTATAGGGCTCAGGAGAAAGACCATGTGATGCTCGATATCTCTGCTCCTTTCCACCAGCAGATAGACCATCTCCAGGAAACCAAAGGAAGCCAGACAGAAACCCAAACCCTACAAGACATGAACACAGACTTGTAAGCATTAACTGCAACATTGTGGTGTCATGCCCCCCCCAATTTTTATTAACTTGCATTACCGATCACAAGTCTCTTATGCTCATCTATAGGCTGCATTTATTTGATCAAAAATACAGCAAAACAGTATTATTGTTACAATTTAAAATAACTTTTCTACTTGAATCTATTTTAAAAGTAATTTATTGCAGGGATGTCAAAGCTGTATTTTCAGCATCATTACTTCAGTCTTCAATCTTGAACAGAGTTATGCTGCTTCATAGTTTTTGTAAAGCAATCTTTTGTAATATTATAAATGTCTTTACGTTCACTTTTGATCAATTTAATGTGTCCTTGCTGAATAAAAGTTTTTTTCTTAAAAAAAAGGGGAAAAAAATAACCTTACCCCAAACTTTTGAAAGGTATGTGTGCTCTATTAGAATTGATTTACATGTCAACTAGGTCGTATGAAATTATATGATCTGTTTTTCTTCCTGTAGAACCATTTTCCTGCCTTTTACATGCTCGTTAATGATGTCACTTATTTCCAGTGTTGGGATAACTCATTACAAGTAACTTGAGTTACGTAATCAGATTACTTTTTCAAATAACTAAAGTGACGCATTACTTTTAAAATTTACAACAAAATACCTGAGTTACTTTTCAAATAAGTAATGCAAGTTACTTTGTTTTCCCATTTATTGACTGACAGCTCTCTTGTCCCTCATGTTGAGACAAATCGAAGTGCGAGGGGAAATCGAGGCGTTGTGTGTAAACATGATGGTTATTGTAGTAGACTAAATGTGAGCATGCATTTACTCATCTCACTTGCACAAAAAAAGATTCAATATTCCTCAAAACGAATAAAATCATTGAAATGCAGAATCAGAATACTATGCAAACCTCCAATAAAACATTTATTTTTATGCATTTAATCTCACTTTATTGTCCAATGTACTCACTGCTGACCTTCGATGATTCAATTAAACCATAAGCAAAAATGACTATACATTTTTTTTGTTTTTATTGGTAAAGTAAGCGTTAAACTTTTTTCTCCTGCATCCTATTATTAGGATGTTATCCAGAACAGCAGGACAGCTGAAAGATTTGTTTGAACTGCTCCCTTTACTGTACAACCGTGAATTTCCTTCAACCTGGGTCTTATTATTTCACTTTAGGTGTGAAAAGGTCTTTACATTTGCCCAAAAATATAACTTTTTTGTTATAAAAAAACAAGCCCAGCCCAGGTGAAAAAAGTAACGCGAAAGTAACATAAAATGTTGCTTTTCTAAAAAAAAAGTAACTTAGTAACGCAATTAGTTACTTTTTATTGCTTATTTCTACATTGCCATGCACACAACAATAGCCTGTGGGTTTTTCAGGTGACTGATGCTATATTCAAGTCAGGGTCTTAGAGAGGTGGAAACTAGATCTTAGTTTCAACGACTCACCGTCTTGGCACAGCAGAGGCTGGATATAGATATGCGTCCATTGTCGTAGAATTTGAGGTACAAGCAGTAGAAAGGGGCACAAACCCAGAGATAGAAACAGGGGAACCACACCAGTATTGTGTGCTGGAAACACTGGGTGAGGTCTGGATGTAGTGTGTACCATGTGACGTTCCAGTCCTGAAAACACAGTGTTAAACCATTAGTCCTCTTTAACTTGTTACATGAGTAATATAATTATTAATAACTAGCTGCAGTTTACAACTTATTCGATTTCATTCACTCATACTGAATTACTTGGTGAACAAAATACAGTTCATCAGATTGCTGAATGTTCATTGATGTTCCCCAGTATTTGTTCAGTCCAAATGGCTCTGTGAATTTGTGATTTATATTAGTTGTCTTGCAGTGTTTGCAACAGACAAATTGTGTGAAATTGCAGAGAGGTGAAAGGTAAAGCTCCTGTAATAAATCTTCACTGTTTGCCAACTGGGTTTATGATGAGTATAGCTGGATTTGTCTTGGTTGTTTTCAAGTCATGACAGGAAAAAAACATCTTTACCTCTATGAAAGTGCACTGATCCTTTTTGAGGCAGTGACTTGACATGTCGTTCAAATGTCTAGGTGCATTAAATATTTTTTTCTTTGTTTTAGCCCTAGGAATTGACTAGAACTTTTACGAAGTATGTTTAAAATATTATAGTCATATCAGCATAAAAGCTGCTTTATATTACATCACATGAACAGTCAAATACAAATTTTGTAGATACCAACACAACCAGCACTTTTAATCTGCAGCATGTATTATCCTAGTTTTAGTTTCACAGCTTGTTTACCTGTAAAGATAATGAGGACAAAGTGAGGTACTATTAATTTTCCCCTATTCTGATTGTAGAAAACCACCAATTTCCACAAATGTAATGTACAAATAAACAAATTAATTTAAAGATTTCCCTGTAGGCAGATATTGTTTCCACTCAGAAGCATTGCAGCAGAACAAAAAGCATGTAGTGTGTACAAATATTGACATTGTAGAACAGTTTGTACAGTTTGTACACATTTGATAGATTGATAGTCTGAAGTGAGTGTTGCTTTCTTTAAACTGCATTATTTAAAGTAAATGCAAACGTATTTCACAGCTGAAAACAAGCAGGCTTTGATATGTGACAAAAATGCTGATCTGTGCATTTCGATTACATCAAAGTTGGACAAACTCAGTTTGAAATCATTGCCAACACTTCTCTCTCAAGCTGAATTTCACAGGCTCGTTCTATTCAGGCATCAGTAATTCACACAGTATCTCTTCAGTTATTTCTGGCTTTTCTATGTTGGAAAATAGGCTGATGTCCAAACGTAGCTGTAGAGCTGTTATGTTAGGTTTTTTTTTTTTTTTTTTTTTTTTACTTTCTCTGGACTAATGAGAACTTGTTTGGCTGTGCCTTATGCTGTGGTTATTCCAGCAATGGCACATCTCTGATAAATACTGCATGCTGGTTGGAAGGAGTCTTGTGGTATGGCAGTATATAAGAAGTGCACCTTTGGCAAGCCACAATGTAAACCCCATATACACCATGAGAACGGCCATGAGCACCAGGCTCAGCTTTGTTTAAGCTTGTTTGCTCATGTACATATACAGTTGGCTGATGGAGAAGTTCAACAGATCTCCAGTGCATTATCTGAACATATTTTCTCAGCCTTATGTTGTTCCCAACCCCATTTTTCCATGAAACACAAAAAGAAGATTTTTGACTGATTAAAGCTTAAAACTTCGAAAAGGATGCAAAACCACCATAAATATTCTGAAGTCATGCAAAAACTTTTTGAGGAATAGACCAAAATTTAACTTGTTCTGATAATCTCTCCCTCCATTGATCTGTTCACTGTTGCAACCATATTTTTGAAGGCTCAAGAACTGGATCAGATTCATATTGGTTTTGTGAACTGGATGACCTGATTCTATTAAAGTCTGAATCAAAAGTATGATTCATTTACAAATAAAACGTCTTAAAAATTTTTGCTCATGAATGCGCCAAGGAGAGTTGTCAAGATTTTCCGTTTTGGTCTTTATTTCACGTCAAGTTTTGCATGATTTCAGGAATGTGGAATATAGTGCAAAAGTCAAATGGACCACTTTTATGATGCTTTCTTGGTGTATGATATGATACTCTTGTATGATATGATATCTATTTATTTAGACCAGTATCTATAACCCTGCAAGTGCAATCCAGTGCTGCAGGTTCAAGATGAGACACTCTGTTCATTACATTGTTGTTTTGGCCAGGATATGTCCTCATCTATGAGGGGGTGTACTGTGGTCTGGGCCCAGGAAGGGAAAGAGATTCTCATTCATGTGGCAGCGCACAGCACAGTCACAGTTTTCCACAGGGAGTTCAATGGACACCGTCTTCTACCCATCCTACATCCTCTAAGACTATGTTTGCACTGGTCTAAACCCAATGACAACCACAGTCTCAGGAAGTGATTCAGAGTGGTGTGTGTACCCTTCCTGCAAGTGTAGGAGTACAGACTGCCAGTCTGCACAAAGAAACGTTTAAAAATTACACCGCTGATGTTTGGATTTATGTAGAGGAAATTTGTAAGGGTGGCTTGTAGTTCACAAATCTCAAGTTATTTCTTTTGGAAATGGAAATAAATACATTTTATTTTGATTGTGCACAAGCAGGTCAAACAGTGATGCTGTCAGACATTCTGCAATAGACGTGAGCTTATAGCCTTGACCTCTTCATCTCATTTCACATGCTTTCCCAGCTAAAAATTTCATGTTCTAAGAATGTTGTTCTTATGTTCCCATTACATTATGAAAACGCTATTTCAAAAAGTTCTGAGAATGTTCACAATGTTGTTTTAGAAACAATTTTTTTTTTCTAGGTTATATGAACGTTCTGAATAATGTTCCATTGGGTCAAACAGGATTGCACAAAATTATATTCTAACAACAGTAAAACAAAATAAGTAATAGAACTAACGAAACACTGTAGACTGTAAGGCAAAGTCCCATTCAAGGGAAGTCAGTTCATCCACGGCCATAATTGCAACTCGTATCTACTTGAATGGGGAAATAATCACAAAATCTCACAAACTGTTTTCCAAATTCACGTTTATTAACATATTTCAAGTCAGCAACAAACTCGGACATGAACTGCCACAAAAACATTGTTACTTCATATGCTCAAATAAGATTTAATAAATGTTTCAGGTTGGTCCAGTCAGTGGACATGTGCATTGCCAAGTGTGAGTCTGGACACTAGCTGTTTTTATGGCAAGCTGAGTTTATACCAACTCTTTTATTTATAAGGTATGATTTATTCTGCCAAATTGTGTGTTGTATTTTCTCCCATTCATAGTATTCATAGTGTGCACCTTGGTACAGTATATATACAGTCTTCTGATTACAGTTTTGATCAGTTATCAGTTGCTAATGCCATATTGCTCAAAATGTATTAAATAGTTCTCTGTGCAATAGTCTTACCCCTCAAACCATCTAGTCATTAGTTCATCGTATAAGTCATTAAATGCAAAATGGTTGATCTAGTTGTCATAAACTGTCAAGCATATTTTCTACACATTTCTATTAGACTTTTTGTAAATGTGCCATGAATTGATGAATTGTGCAGGTGAATCTTGACATTCACTAATGAAGAGAATGTAGATCAACCAATGAGAAACCAATTCTCTGAAATAGCTCAAAGTTGCTTCAATTGGCAAGCATATATATAGTGCTGCATGCAAAAGCAAAGTTCTGCCTAAGGGGTCTTTCCTGTGTTTGCCTTTCTACTGTTGTATTTTCGCCTTTGTGCCCCTATTTCTTTTTCTTTTCTATATCACACTAATATTGGAAGGTTTTTTTTTTTGTTTTTTTTGTCAGACCACTAGTAAACGTTTAACTGTGAATCCTATCCAGTCTCTTTCAATAAATAACTTTTGAAATGGATATATGGCATACAGAAGAAGCACAGCTTTGTACATTTCAATACAGTAACTGTCATCCAAACTGTTGCCATTGTTTACATACTAACAGAGTGCAGCGTTTCACTGACAACACGCATCTTGTTTGCGAACAATGACACAAGGACTTTTCATTCTGATGCCACTGATATGTTCATTGCCAAATACTTACTTTTGAGAGATGAACTAAAGATTTTAAGTAACAGGCTTTTGCAGGTAATCCAATGTGTGGTGCTGTTTGTACGAATTGTTTTGAGAATGCACATACTTCTTTGCAAATATTAAGGATGATTTGAGAAATGCACCAAAGCGACTGAGAAACACTGTAAACTAAACTTGATTCATTAACTGCTGATTCGTTATTATAAAACAACAATGGTCAAACTTTTCCTGTAGTGACTGTGAAAGAACGGTGCACTAATAATGTATTAATAAAGCCGATATAGTGTTAAAAGTTTGGTCTGTTAATGTTACTGCAAGAACGTTTTGTTTGTACATTTTGGCAACTTTCTGAGATTGTTCCGTTAGCTGGGCTGCAACTCTAGAATTTTAAAATCATCTACAAAATGTGGCCTGTTACTTATTGAATGTACATCATCTGGTCCACAATCATTGTGCAATGGTAAATATTGCTTAATGATTAGTGTGTACCATGGAAGGCCCTAATAAATAAATATCATTACATCTGATTTTAAAAGAGCCTTGTATATTCATTAATCTTTTATTTATTTACCTGAATTTCAACACTGGACATCTGTAAACATTGTTAAAAATATAGTTTAAAGTCCAGTTACATCATGCACTGCACACTTGCTGATACCAGCTGTTTGAATGTAAACACACATTTAAAGCATGTCAAAAAAAATATTTTCACACATTTAACAAATGTTATGTGTGAGCGAGACAGAATAACCATATAACTGATGATTAAAGTTTTGCATTCTGTCCTGCATTCAATCTCAGTCAATGAATGAAAAATTCACGACTCACCCCAAATGTATGTTACAGTGTCAAAAACAATGATTTTTCCAAGAATAAAGGGGCATGAATAGCAAAAACTGATTACTGGATACAGTTCTTTTTAAGCAACCTTCATATATTTTTTATCTCTGTTTTAATTGGCTATTGAAGTGAGTGAGTTTATTATTCATCTGAGACTCACCCAGAGAGGGTCCAGGCCACTGAGACTGCAGAGGGTGTCCATCCAGGTTCCTCTCTTCTTCACTTCCTCTAGTAAATCCCTGCTCCCTGGACTCAGCAGTGTCCCACTCTCCTCTCTATGTAGTCTCTGTTGGCAGAGCAAGTGTTTTTGATAGTAAATGTGCCTGTGTGTGTGTGTGTTTCAGCCCCTTTTTTGTAAGCCAGCCTCCCTTCTCCTGACTTGCGTCTCGTCAAAACTAGTCTGAGGCCAGGTTTGTGTAACTGTCCTGTTTATGAGTGCTGGCCTGCGAGGTGGGTGGAAGATTCGGACTATCTTCCCTGCTCTCTTTCGTCACTCTGGCCCACATGTGCCGAGGCCACAGTACCACAAACACTCCCCTTGAGGAGATGAGAGCGCCGCAGACCTGGCCACACCCCGCTCTCCTTCAGGTCTTGCCTCTGTAAACTCCCCCAATCACACCCTCCACCCTCCACCCTGGTTTTCAATAGAAAGGGAAAATGTTTAATGGCAAGTGTGATTTGTATTCTTCAAGTAATGTGTGTCGTTTTTTAACAGGTGGTGTTAATTGCATTTTATGTGGGGTTTAGTGGGGCTACAGGTCTCCTTGAAGGAAAATGTGATTATTTATTTCTTTATTATTATTATTCATTCGGGTGGCACAGTGGGTAGCACTGTCGCCTCACAGCAAGAAGGTCCATGGTTTGAGTCACGGCTGAGCCAGGAGTCCTTTCTATGTGGAGTTTGCATGTTCTCCCGGTCCAAATACATGCAGGTAAGGTGGGTTGGATATACCAAATTGGTGATGTAGCATTTTATTTTTAATCACAAAAGTCTTGTGTCTAAACAGATGTGTATTATTTTTAGGGATTTATTAGCTACATAAATCTGTGTCGTTTTAAAAAATGATTATAATAAATTTTAAATAATTTTATCACAAAAACTTCATTATCCATCATTGCACATAAGGCCTGCATAGTAACAAATAAGAATAGTGATTTTGGAGAAAATACATTAAAAGGGCCTTTAAATGAATATGAAATTCCTGTCATTAATTACCCACCCTCATGTCGTTCCAAACCCGTAAGACCTTCGTTCATCTTTGGAACACAAATGAAGATATTTTTGATGAAATACGAGAGCTTTCTGAACCAGCCATAGGCAGCAACGTCATTTTAACTTTCAAGGCCCAGAAAGGTAATAAAGACATAGTTAAAATAGTCCATGTGACTACAGTGGTTCAACCTTAATGTTATGAAGCGACGAGAATACTTTCTTTGCGCAAAAAAAACTAACAAAAATAACGACTTTATTCAACAATTTCTTCTCAGTGCAGCTCTTCTGGGTTCTACGTCAGAACGCCAGCTCATGCGTGTGATGCTGATGCAGGAGCCGGCCAATACTGAGCCAGCGTTCTGACGTAGAACCCAGAAAAGCTGCACTGTGTTTACAACGCTATCAGAGTCGGAGATTGACAGTGACTAACCCTTTAAGGGAGTCTTCAAATTCTATCTTTTCAATATTGTTGGCTGTAGGTGAAGATAAATAATGAATAAAGAAAATAGTTGTTTTGCTTATTATGTTGTGTATAGTGAACATGTGAAGTATTATATCTTCTCCAGCACAGAGATGAGAATGACTCAGATGAGGTGAGTGTGTCCAGAGGTTCTGCAACCCATCCCTACACACACACACACACACACACACACACACACACACACACACACACACAGTTCCCTTATTCCTGTACATATGGTGGAATTATGACATAAGCTTCTGTCTTTATTTTTCATTCAACTCCGACTTCACTGTACAGACAGTCATCAAAACAAACACAGGGATGTTAATGGTACGTTGGAAAAATCATCATTTACAAATGAGAATAGCGAACATTTGGTTGGTAGTAACATTTTATATTTGTCTAAACATGTTGATGTGGAGCAAATAACCACAAAAACATTTAATTTTCACTGGAACTGCTTATAAGTGTTTTTACAGTGAGACATTGCTCACTATTTCTGTATTCATTAATGGTTACTGTCACAGCCTGTTTCAACGCTTAATGAATGGTCATTTCAGATGACAATGGAAACTTTCTTTTGCAATAATTTTCAGAAAGCAATGGATTTATAGGCTAAAAATGAAAAATGTGTGAACTGATAATTCTTTCCAGAATGCCCCAAAAATATGCAGATTGTCATACACACGACTTGTCGGTGACTTTTCATATGCACTCACTGGAATTTTCCTCATGATTTATTGTGATGAATACTTAATTGTATGGCAGGGTAACTATACTGCGTTGTATTTGTAGTCTGGGGTGCATACATTCACAGCCAGCATTCTCCAAAGCTCAAAGAGATGATTGTTTGCTGAGGCACTGGCCCGTGCTTTTGGCATTGTCCACTGAAAATGAAAATCACAACAGTGAAATTTGGCTGAAAAATTGCTTTGTGTTTTGAAGTAAACTGCAATTTCTCCTGCTGATTTTCTTTACAAGTAGAGTGTGTTTTACAGGTAAACAGGGATAATTGCAGGCTTCCTGACCATTTTTCAGGTCAAAAGAGTCAACAATGGGTGAGTCTATTTAGCTTTTTGTCTGGTTTTTTAGTTTTTCTGAACTACTTGTATACAAGTCTATGCAGCCCCATACATCTGAAGACAATGTTGCACAACCAAATTGTTTTTTAAACCATAAACAGGCCTGGAAAGTGTTGTATGGTTGTCAGCTGAATGGCATGCATTCTTAGGATGCTTGCTTTGAAAACCTCATAACTGAACATCCCTACAGGCCAGAGGGCAGTCACTTTACTTAAAGCTTGAATATTTAGTTATCGTAAATGATCATTTCTTGGTTTTTGCATTCACTATATGGAAAAGAGCAACTTAAATATTCTTCAAAGCAACACAAGTTTTGAATAACATGAAGGTGAGTAAATGATCTTCATTCTGTCTTTTGTTTTGGGTTGAACTATCCCTTTTAACACTTACAATGCTGAAGTCTTATTATGGTTATACTTTCAAAACTGTGTATTTCCATGTTTATTCTGGAGCAATGCCTTGCCTTAAAAATTTCCATTGTAAGTGGAATACTGTAAACATGTTTTTTGTTTATTTTTACAAACTGAGGGGCAAATCAAATGTGCGTATAAGAGCTTGTATCAGACTTTTCTTCAAAAATACCTTTATAATGTACTATATATAAACATAATTCAGGCTTGAAGTGTTACTAAATTAGTCTTAGTAACTAATTACTAAGTTAGTAATTACTAATTACTAAGTTACCCCCCCCCCCCCTCGTGCTCTTTCTGTCCTGTTGTTGGACCCCTCTAATGGAACGTAATGCATGAGCACTTCCCAAACCAAAACAGAAGGAGGGAGCAGACAGAGGAAGTGTCAGAAACATACAGACAGCTGCCTCAGAGGCCTCGAACGCGAGCTCCGCTGAGGATAACATAAGCGGCCTGTTTGCATAAGATGCTGTGGGAGGACTCACTGACTATGGGGATGCAATGAGGAGATAGACTGTTTGGATCCCAGCCACCTCCACACTTTCAATTACAGCGTTTGGCTGCGCCACTTCTGGCTGGCCGCGAAAAAAGCGGCCTCCGCCAGACGGTCTGGAAGCAGCAGCCATGCAGTGGTAAACCAGACGCAGATCACCTACACTTCCTCTGGCTTCTCGCGCTGCAGCAAACTGTCTAGTCAAAATAATAGCGTATGTTTCTTTTTGAGTTCTCAGACAAAGTGTAAATATACTCACATCAGATAGAGACAGAAAGACAATAATTCTTCTCATGAACAGAAAAAAAAAACTCATGTCAGAAAACATTGTGGTCTTTTAGACCTCTGTTACACGGAAGTCTTCCTGATTAAGCAATATTGTACTGCTGTACTGAACATTAGACTGCAAGTAATCAGCCAATATATTGATATTCACAGACCAACAGCAAATGTGATTTTGACAGTTCATGAAACAAACAAATTTATGTTGAGTGAATAGATCCGACAAAATTGGGCCAGTTTGTATATTTTTCTCTGGCCCACCAATGAAAATAGTTAGGGGCCATTCTCACAAAAGACATTGCTTTTCTCTGTAAGCATGTGCTGTGTTTGTTTGACCATTACACTCCTCTTGTAGAGTAAAATTTCTTTAGACCTTGCGTTCTTCTTTTTTTTTATTACACTTAAATGCAAAAATGCGTTCTGTGTGAATTGAACCTGAACCTGAATTTAATCTACTGGCCTGCTTGAGGACCAATACTAAAAGTCACATAATGTAGGACAAAGCACATGAGATGATGAAATATAATGTTGCTCAACTACACGAGCACATCATCATGAATGTAGTGTCTTTTATTGTTCCCATTTGTGCTAGCTTACTGTAAGTACTCCAGAGTTCATTTCATTACTCATCCTGTGGTTTTCACTGATCTGCCTGCCAGGAAGAGGTTTAAAGTGGGGGATGTAAAAACTTAAAATGTAAGTTGGACTTGAAGGATAATTTTCTAATGTACTTCAAAAGATTTACTCTTTCATTTGGACCTATATTCATTTATATTCTTGGTAAACAATAGTTACGTTTAACTCAAAATTCAGAGTAGTGGTCAACTGGTTTGTTTTTTAAATGTGGGTTCTTGAATTATTGCAATAGTTCCCCCTTCATTTTGAACATGATTAAATTATTGATACTAAACACTTCTGTTTCACTGCTAGAAATCAAAATATTTCTGTCTCCAAATCTTTATATCATCATAGGACATTTTCTGCTTTCTGACAGATTGTTGCACTAACAAAATATGCCCTTAAGAGTAAATGTCCTCACAGTTCATGCTGTGGTGCATTTTATATAGTTTGACAACTGTTAAATGAGCTCTGAATGCTAAAGGTGGAAAATTATTCTCTAGCTAATCAGTGGTCTTGAGACTTTGTTTCTCTCATTACTCCTAATGTAAGACAATCTCATGTCCTCAAAGAACACCAAAAGTATCTTTCATTCTCAGGAACTGGTGTGTAGATGATTTACAGGAATTTGGAGCCCAAGGGCAAAAGACGATGATGCTCTTGTTCTTTTCAGAGGGTTTCAGAGGTTCAGACTAAATTTCCCTGAAGCTTTTACGACAGTACCAGTAACTGACTGTACAACAAAAGCTATTTCATATGAATTTATGTCCAGTATTCTACACATTGTATTAAGGGCTACATTTATATGAGGTGTCGATGATTTGCTTCTTGTTAAATTAGCTCTTGTTTGACTGATTGGTCATTATAAAAAAAAAAAAAAAAAAAGCAAATATAACTAAGGTTATTATATTTATTTGCTATATGCTTCTGAGCTGGTATTTTAAAGGTAGGGTAGGCAATTTCGGGGAGGCTAGCAATAGCAAGTTAGCTTTGAAAGAATAAGATCCCACCCTCCCTTTAGAGCACTCATAAATTGGACCGAATGCAATGATTGGATGAAATTGTTTTTTTTTTTTTTGTCCAAAGACTTCCACAGAAGATATATGTACATATTTTAATATTTAGACAACATCTATCATCAATTGCTATCAGGATGTGAAGAAATTTTCAACCAGTATAACTAAAAATGGGTTTATAAAAAAATTACCTACCCTACCTCTAACTAAACTCGTGTTTTATATGACAGCTGAAAAATTGTGTTAGTGGCATGTGTAATTATATATAATTATTATAACAGCAAAATGACTGCAGGCATTTACGTGTTTTTACAGGTAACGTTCCACCACTCGTATAAGAAAATTGTGATAATGTATGTATTTAGCTCACTTTAGCAACTTGCAGAAGAAAAAGAACAATACTTTTGTAGTTTTAGACAAATTTCTGTTTATATATGAGTAGCTTTCATTGTTCAGCTAATCTTTTCATTCATATGTGCATACCTGTACTTGTACATACCTCTTCTGTTTGTTTTCTTTTGCTCTCACGTCACAAGAATGGGAAGACATATTGTGTAACACCATGACCATCAACAAATAGTTCCTAGCGTGCCATTGGTGAAAGACATTTTCACGATGTGGCATCCCACACTCCCCCTCTGACCACTGCTGTCTGTCTGAAACCACCACGCCATGGTCATTGTCCAAATGAAATACACTGGCTGACCTCAAGCCAGACCACATTTCACACCAGCAAAGCCGACAACACTCTTGGCCTCTCAATGGGTAATTGCATGTACCAACAACAGTCTAGTTTAACACAGTGAAACACTGAACTCTGAGTGTCTTTATAGACCTTGGTCTGACATACAGAACTTGAGCATTCTTCCGCTTTTTAGTGTCTGAACTCATCAAGTGTGATCCGGTTTTCTGCCACATAATGCAACCTATGAGATTGTGCTACACCAACACAATAGTTGCATTGAGATTGCTCTTCCACTTTTTGAATTAGAAATAGAATTAGTTATGCAATGAATAAATATGGCTATAATTGGCTGCATATTTCTGTATTATTAAAACAACTACAACAACAAGCAAATGCAATATAGCTATAACAAACAAACTAATTTCTAAGTTTTGCTGCCATCTATTGGCACAATAGCTACAGCCTAAGAATTAAAGAGCTGCTCAAAAATCCTAATGATTTTCAATCCTACAACTACTTCAGTGAAAACACTTAGTTGCATGTTTTTCACAAACCTTCATATCTTTCAAACCATTTTATATAATCTATGCCATTTGGATATATTGAGGATACTGTTTATAATAGCTTTTATTTACTGTTGTGTGTTGTTTTACTTGTTTTTTATGTCAATTGTAGTCCATTCCCAGGCTAGGGGTCAGCTTAGCCAGCCATGCAGAGGGGTAAGATGAACCATCAGCTCCTTGTTTTCCATATGTAGTAACGTTTAGAATGTTTAATAATGAAATGGGGATTGAGGATGGCAATAACAATTATTTCAAACAAATAAATTACCACTCTAAATTCATGCAAAACATTTTAAATGCTCATGTTGTCTATTTATACTCCTCGTCTTGACACAAGTTTAATGTGAGTTGGGTCAGTCCAGCAAACAACGGGTTGCTTCATCAGATACTAACAGCCACACAAATGTATGGCATTACTGTTATATATAACTGCAAATTTGTGGATAAACAATGAATCACATAAATTGGGTTAATATGAACAAACTGTTTCTATTTGCAGACCATAACATCCACACATTTTTTCACAAAACGTGTTTGGACTCTAGGTTACATACACACACACACACAAAGTCCACATCCTTTTTCATCTGTCCATATATGTATGCTGAAATGGGAACGCAAGCAGGAGAACAAGAATGACAATTCCTCTGGTAAGTGTCAGAAAATGTATTTTCAAGATACTGTATCAGTGTGCCGTTTTAGGTGACATTGCAAAAAATACAACAGCACTTACAACACAACCATGCTGGAGATTCATCAATACATTCCCTTCATATTCCTCATAAACCTTTTTGAATTTAATTACATTTCAAATTCTTCTTCATTGTGTCTGTCTTCACTTCATGTTTTTTTGAGTATGCTTTAATCATTCTCTCCGTTCTTCACTTTTTGTTTCATGTCTTTGTTCAAATCAATATACAACATGTTTAACTTTGAGTACTTAAATAGTGTGAATGAACATTGTTAACATCTGTTGAGCTATGAAAGTTTTACGAAGAGCTCCCCAAATATCGAATACCACGGTAAAAAAAAGGCATGTACTCCCTAAAAAATAAAATAAAATAAATAATAATAATAATAGAAAAATTGTGAAACAGTTTAGAAGCAAAGATCAGCATTAAATAATTGCAGCAGTCTGAATGAAGTTCATTCAAATGAACACTTTTGGCGAGATAACATTTTGATAGGATATTGAACATAACTTTTTATTGGATTTGGATAACTCCAGTTTAAACCACTGGGTGGCAGTAATGTCACATAAATCTTCTCTATTAACTCATTTTTAGAGACGTTTGTGTAAATGGAACAGAAACGAACAAACCAGTTAGGTCTTATTGTCCATAGCCGGTATTCAAATTTGATAGACATGTTTATTTTAATATGCATTCAAATTAAATTGATAAAAATACAGAATAAAACGGGTTAGCCAGAAACTCGTGAGTAGTGCTGTATGCACTGCAACTGTAAGATCGCTGGCCAGGGGAGGGTACAGATGTGAATCTGTGTTTTGGATCAGTGCCGGGGATCTGGCAGTAATGAAGGCCAGGAGCATCTGGCCGGCTGTGAATGGCTGATTGCTGAAGATGTGAGGTGTGTCCTCTCTCCCGAGACACGTGAGAGTGACACCGGATTGGGTGATCTGTTTGCGGAGGGCGTGGCCTGTGCCTGATCTGAGCCGGAGGAGGACGAGGACGAGGAGCAGAGCCGAAGAACGAGACAGAGGAGGAGGAGGAGGAGGAGGGTGATTACTCTCGTTCCCACCACACCCTGCCAGGCCGAGTCCCGACAAACACATAATGTTTCACACAGTGTGTGTGTGTTTTACAGTGGATTACTAACCTACTCTTGCAAAACATTGTAGTGAGCAGCAATATACCTGCAGAAAAAAATATCTTAAAACTGGTTTGAGAGAGGTTTAGCAAAATTGTTTTTAAGGCTGACCAGGCTGGGAGACCATCTTAAATAAGTTGTTTTTACAGCAGTGATTTCATCTTAAATTCAGTTGTTTATACTATGAACAAATAAGACCTTGTATTTTTAATTGACTTTAATAGAGTTCACTGGAACATGATGTAAGACTATAAACAGCTTCTTCTTTCTTTTTTTCTTTTTAACTCTCATTCCAGCATTTTCCTCTCCAACATCAACCCTTCTGTCTGAGGTGTGAGGGTAATTTTAAATATTTGAGCTCTCTGTCACAAA
Source organism: Rutilus rutilus (assembly GCF_951802725.1). NCBI lineage: Eukaryota > Metazoa > Chordata > Actinopteri > Cypriniformes > Leuciscidae > Rutilus > Rutilus rutilus. The sequence continues at coordinate 38,993,414 of NC_140209.1, read as the reverse complement.
TCCTTTTCCATGTAGAGGCAGCACAAAACATGAAATATTATTAATATGGAAGGTTGCAAAAAGGACACTTTTACTAAAATCACAATAGACTCCAGGTAAAACATGTGGTTTAATTATATAAAAACATTTTCAATCAAAGTAAAATGTGAAGTGTAAAATTATTCACAGGCTCTTAAAGTGGTTCTGTGAAGTACATTATGTCCATTAAGAACACTGTAGACATACACAAAAGCATTCTAGTATAAGTGATGTGAAAACATGCTGTCCTTCACTTATAATAATCCATTATTGAAATAATTATAAAACACAAACAGAAATCTCATTCATGTGGCCACATTGATATAGTAATTATATTGCTAAGTAAATTACAATGCAGTTCTGTGTAAAGGGCATACACTTATAAAATTAAAATTAGTAAAATGAATTGGACAATGCAAGTAGACATTACAATCTATATAAACCTCCATTTTCTGACATCCCCTTCCCTCTCACATGTTTTTATTTTATTTTTTATTTCCTCAGAAACATTTGTACGTCATTAACTTATATAAATAAACAGATATTCAATAAGCTGCCTGTTGAAATGGACACTTTCATTTGGCTTTGTTTTGTCATGCATTTGACTCATTTATGCTTAATTCTTCAATGACTGTCACAATAAATTTAAAAAGTCAATCTTTATGACTTGTGTCAAAATAGAAACGAAAAGACACTATGCTCAGAGTTAGCTAAACAGCTCATGTCACCAAACTAACAGCGAAATCTACATTAAAACATGGGTTAAATATTTCATACAGTGCATAAGGTGGACACTCAAATCAGTTTATGTTCTGTGTTGTGATGTTTTGTTCACCTGGTTACGTATGCAGTGCATTTGACTGCTTCAAATGAACCTTTTTTCCATTGCCATTGCCATTTCACATTTTATATTTCATTAGATTATGCATTTACATCCTGAAAACCTATATGTGCAGTTTGTAGATGTGATTGTCATAACAATGCCTTGAATTATCTGAAATGCACATCATCTGTAGGTTAATGATAAATATATACAGTTATTTCATTGAAGTACAGTAACATTTTCCAGTCAGAAGTCACCCCTAGAGCAATGCTCATCCTGCATGCTGGTTTATTTGAACCTGGAGTCGACCAGGTGCACATTCACTGCAGGGGAGTGTTGGGCCAGGACATTATCCCGGAGTGGGATACCATCCCGAATGAAGAAGAAACGAAGCAGAATAAGGAATAAGAACAAAATCTTCTTGCACCTGGAATCTTCTCTAGGACCTCCTGTCTCCATTTTTAGTCTTGAGAACAACTAGGACCACCATGGCAGGGATTAGGCATATGGGGGTCATGACAAGGGCAAGGATGATGCTGGGAGGGGGGTCCCTCAGTGCCTCTGTGGGGCAATCTTGAAAATAGGTGGTGTGGATATCCACAAATATGCTTTCAACGAACTTATTCGGCCAGGGAATCAGCAGACATTCAGCAACAATCTCAGTACACGCAGTGAAATTGTTGTATGCACTGCCAGAGAAACAGACAAAAAGAAAGCCACCAATAACTATCAAGCACATACATTAATATATGGCATTTGATAATGAATCCTTAGAAAGTACCTTTTTACTCTCTCCAAAGAACACCAGTCAGTACTGTTCATGGAATCCATAGCCACTTTAAAATTATATGCACAAAAGTGCTCCACCAGCAATTCATAGCATTCTTGAGTTCTCAAGGAATTGTTCTCACAAAATGAACAGTATGTGTCACAGTTGATCTTGTTAGCACAGCCTGTAATAATAATAATGAGTGATATAAGTCACTTACAGTGAGTGAATTATCTTGTCATACATAATGTCGTTTTTGCATAATGTATCTTTTAGGTGTCACAGTCAAGTTGATATAAAAACAGTAGCCTAGGCTATTTGACAAGTAATGTAGGCTACATACCAAATGTTCCTCCATCTCCACGGCCAGGATCTAAAAAATGTAAGTAAATCTTATATCATCATTAAGTTCATCCTACATCATATTCATCATATTAGATAACCGATTTGTGACATCTTCATCCGGCAAGCATAGATTTCTCATGCACTGCTAGTGTCTAATTTAGGTTTAATGAAAGCTGAAGTTGTATATCGACGCACACAAAACTTACCACAGAGAAAAGACAGAAAGATGCCAAAGAAGCTGAAGGATACCCTCATATCAGAGCAAACGAGCGCTGGCGAGATGGTCGAAACCCGCCACTGAATGTGCCTGAACTTTTACACCAAAGAGCGCGAGGCATAACAGGAAACGCGACGGGTGGAAGCGTGATGCGCCGTATCCACATGTGGAACCGGGGTTACCAGATGTTCAGATTTAGAAAGCTGCTGACCGAAAACGCTTTAATTTTCCCACGTAATAATGCTCCACCTCTGGCCGCCCCTCTCTCTCTCTCTCTCTCTCTCTCTCTCTCTCTCTCTCTCTCTCTCTCTCTCTCTCTCTCTCTCTCTCTCAGACTTGAACAGAAAAAGACTTAAACTTTTTAATGCATTTTCAATTACTTTTAAAGGAGGCATAAATAGGCCCTATACAATCCATTAATTAGCCATAACTAAATATTGAAATATTAAACAGACAAAAACCGTGAATGAGATTTCAGTCATAATTTTTTTTTTTTTTTTTTTGTAGCTACTATTAATTACAAAACTCTTAATGTCTATAACTATGTTTAGCTATGTAACTATATACCTGTCAGTTTCCATGTGTCTCACAACAAAAGCCTTCACAAGTAGCTAGGCTGTTATAACCTCTGGTTCATTTGGAGTTGGACATAATATCTTGCGTTCGACAGCGATTGTAATTCTTAAATGTGTTTTTGATAAAGAACCGCTTCATATGAGTAATCAGCTCGGGAATCGGGACCACACGGATCTACTGTATTTTCTGATTCAAGGGCAGCTAGCTCACACAGGACTGAATGTGGTGCTCACTACACAACAAGGTTTAAACCAGTTTGACTTTATTTCTGTCATACATGCTCAAAAGTTCTAATTGAGAATTAACAGAGGTTTAGATGTTGATGTTTTATTGAAAATAACAGTTTGATGTCACCATTTTGGTGATCAGTGTTTGCTTTAGTTGGGCGACTCTTTACCTTTAACTTAAGTTGTTGTCTGGTTGCTGTAACTGTGCTTGTCATGGCCAGAACAATAGTGAGAAAATGTGATCAGATGCTGTTGGCTACTTATTGGTGATACAGCTATAATCATCAATTCACTGATCTCATCCAGAAGCTAATCTTTGATTATGTAGATGTTATTAAAGGAACACACCCCTGTTTATTAAAATAGCGGTTATTCACCGCCTCCCCTACATTTAGATAGGTGGGCAAACGCATTTTTGTCTCAGTGCATGCATTGTCTTAGTCTGGCAGCGCCGCCGCTAGCTTAGCTTAGCATAATGAATGAAATCCTTTGTTGCCGGATAGCATGTCGTGAGTAAAGCACAGGTGTGATATCTCTGCGCCAAAAGTAGCAGTGCTTCACCTGTGCTTCACCTCAATATAGTCCCAAGTCAATATCTGCCTAGGAAATCGCCTAGTCTTAATGTGCATTGCTATTTGCACTCGTTGTGAATACGCAGGCCACAAGAAGTATTTCGTTTTTTTTTGGATCACTTTTGGACATGCTATCCGGCAACAAAGGATTCCATTCATTATGCTAAGCTAAGCTAGCGGCGGCGCTGCCAGACTAAGACAATGCATGCACTGAGACAAAAATGCGTTTGCCCACCTATCTAAATGTAGGGGAGACGGTGAATAACCCCTATTTCAATAAACGGGGGTGTGTTCCTTTAAATTCACGTGATTGATTATAATAAACCTGCGAAAGTAGTCCAGCATGAGATCCAGCAATTCTTTAATCATAATCTGAAGCATTAAAAAAATCCTGGTTGTCATCTGTCGTCGCCTTTTCATAGCAGCACGCATACTATGCAAAACAATGCTGACAAGGTGCAAAAACTACAAGATATTTGGTCAAGAGGCCAACAGCGCAAAAAACTCGTTCTCACATAAATTCACGAGAGAAATTCATGCAATTACGAGATTTTTTCGTTTATACCATCTGCACTGTGATTGGCTGGATTTGTTCCACCTTGTCATTGTATAGAGTGGTGCAGGTATGAAATCACGCTGAAGGCCAAAACACAGAATTAGCATTTTAGATCTTCCGGTTCCATCGTCCTGAAGTCAATGGGTTTTTTGGTTAAATGGCTGAAATAAGTTATGTGGTGAACACAAGCTCAAGACACTTTCAAGTTTTATTGTATGACATAAAATACATCAGTATTACCCCACTCATGATTTTTTGTTGCTAAGTGGCTAAATGGGACTACTGAGGCTGTCGAGGGGATTAAATGTCATCACGCCGAAAAGGTAAGCTCAGTCCGCTTTTACAGCATTATCATTGTGCTCTTACACTTGATCTGTTGATTGTGCAATACTACAAGTTGGAACTAATCTAGCCAATCACACTGCAGATGGTATAAACGGAAAAACTTTGTAATCATATACATGAATTTCTCACGTCTCACATTGCTTTGGACTGCCTCTTGACCAAGGCTAGCTGCATCTGAAATCGCATACTTCCCTACTATACAGTTGGTGAAAAACAGTATGTCAAAAGACAAAAGATGTATGTCCAAATTCACAGTGCTCATAAATGAGTAGGCAGAAGGTACCGGACGCAGCCCTAATGTCTTGTAGTTTGTGCACCTTGCAGCGTTGTAGTATGCATGCGCACTGCTATGGCAAGATTACGACAGATGACAAGAATCCTTGTTGTGTAGCGTGAGCTCCACAGCAATTCAGGTAGTCCACAGTCCTGTAGTGTGAGCTTGCTCTTAGTAGTTGTGTTGTGGTGAGTAGTAGAGGGAACTTTAAGAAAGAGGAAAAGTTAACTGAGCTTCATGAAAGTCCTTCTTGTTTTAATGGAAATGTTTCTGCATAAGAACTGGTTCACAGTTCTAGTCTCGATTAATGATAAAGCACTGTTGTGTTTAAAGGATTGCTGTTTCCCCGAGGCGCAGATCTTTTCTGAGCCGAGCACACCCAGGCCAGATGCACATCTGCAAACGGGTCTCCCCCTTTAAAAAAACACTCTGTTTCTCTCAGGTTGATTCCTCGTCGGCTCAGTGGTTTTGATTTATTTGCATTTTTCGCATCTGTTTCCAAACAGGAAACATCAGAGCAGGGCGGCTTGATGGAACGGACACTTTTAAGAATAACTGGGTCATATTAAACAGATCGAGTTCGGGAAACGATATAATCAGAGTTTGCCATCTGTGCTTGAAGGGCCGCACTTTTGGTTTAAGACCAGCTGTGATTGAAACAAACTCTCAGCTCACTCACTTCAAAGTAAGAGAAAGAGGCGAATCCAGGGCCGAGGGAGGGCTGGAACAGTTTATGTAACACTTCTGTGTTTGTGGATCTCATGTTGACCATGTGAGTTTGTCTTCAATCGGTATCAATAGATTAAGTCTACAGGAAACCATTTAGTGTAGCACAGATTTTTTTTAAATAAAGTTTTGATCTTTCACATTTTTTTACCAACCCTATTACTTTCAGATTTTGGACGATATATCACCAATAATTTTTTTTAGCATTGATTTTTAACTCTTTTCCCTGCCATTGATGGAAATTTCCGTCATTTATGAGACAACGCTTCCCCGCCATTGACGGAATTTTCCGGCTTTTCCGTGATTTTACTGTTATACGGTAGGGGGCTCTATGAAACATCTTCTGAAAGAGTACTGAATCTCCTGATCAAAACAGAGGTGAAAAAAGAAGAAACAAGCAATATCATATGCATATGCATATGTAAATATGTAGATCGTCAACATTAAACAGCATAAATCAAAACTGCCTATACATTACTGAATGAAATGTCGACCCAGGATGAGCTACAGGACTGTGAAGCTTTGGGGTGTTGATGGACTCGATCTACTCCATGTTTTTATCATGGTTCTGAATCCGATCTGTACAACGTCTTTGACAAAAACATTATTTTCTCGGCTTTTTGCTCAAAACGTCCTTTTAAACGTCCTACAATACCGTAGGACTCCCATTGCAAAAAGAGTGGATCACTCCTGTGAAGCATTGCAAATGACATGACAGTCTCCCTAACATCAAACAAGATGTTTTAATTGTTAAATTAAAGATGTTAAATTATATTTTTGCAATAAGCGTCACATATATTTTTATTTTTATTTTTAATTAGAATTAATGACATTGTTGATAGTTTTGATTTACTGTTTTATTTTATTCAGTTGTCATTCACAAAGCTATTCATGGGATAGGCTACATTTACTACATAGTTCATTCTTACATAGGCCTAAAAGTTTTTCTCATCTTCAAATAATTTTTTGCTTCAAACAAAAAGTAATGTTAAGATTCAACTCAGAGCTGGTTGGTTTGGTTTATATTAAAGAAATGCTTCTTTTTAGAGCTTTAGATTTTAAGGTAGAATAAAATATTTATTTCTATTATATATATATATATATATATATATATATATATATATATATATATATATATATATATATATATACATATGAGCTTTACTCAAATTAATATATATAAAAAAATAAAAGGTATGAAATTAACTCTTTAAGTGAAAAAAGTGAGGAGAAATAAGGACTTTCCTTTGTATGTGTGTTAACAAAAGCAAACAACAGAGAAAGACAACATTTATTTATGTGAATATGCTTTATAGGTAGCATGCCGTATGCTGTATGTGTTGTTAAACGTCATATGTGTGCGACACTCAGAGAACAATGCAGTCTTTGTTTCTGTTTTTGGATCCTTACAACAGGCCAATCTAAATCTCCCCTGAGCCCATGTGTTTATCCAAATATCAAACTGAAGCAGTTGGTTTATTCTTCGTTCCAGAGACTCTCCCGTGAATATAAATATTAGGGGAAAAAATCAGATTGAAAGTGTCAACAAAATCTCTCACCGCAGTGTAGAATTGCGACACAATATTCTTTACACCATTATTATGCTGTTACCTTCCTAGCACTGATTGTCTGCTGTTCTTTGTTATACGTGCTTTTACCGTATACATTGCAGCACATCAGCTGCTCAAAATGGACTCAATTCAATCCATACACTGAAAACAACTTCACAGTATGGTTTATTTGGACATACAACTCAGAAAAACAAAAAATTAGCCAACATGTCTGTCATATTTATACAGCTGTATCCCTCACCTGCTCTGGTGTAGGCAGTGGTTTGTACTTCGGTCGGTGGGGTTGATGCAGTCGGCCTCTATAGGGCACAGAAGAAAAACAAATTTTAATGAGAGACAGAGCATGGGTTTACAAAAATAAATTTTTTGATAGCCAATAGAATTCTTAAATAGAACTTTTAAAATGTGCATATTTTTATCAGGAAAAATGTCAACACAACTCACCACAGCGTGTTTCTGTTCGTTTTGTACAAGGGTCTGCAGAGTTGAGACCATTAGACACAGACAGACTATCATGAAAAATAAACTTTGTGTTATACACATGAATCACACTTAAATTCAGAAACACACTGGGGTTTATTCGTCATTATATTGACATTGACAGGCATGGAAAAAGATGCAGGAAGGGAGGAGATGAAGGGAGATGAAGAGCACATCCTCCCTTTGTCTTGTCCAGTTGGATCATGACAGTCATTTCCTCAGAAGTGTTCTAATCCCTTATTTATCTATATCTACCAAAAGAGAAACTTAAAGCATAATTTTAAAGAGGTGAACAGTATAATCTATCTACATGATATTCCATTATATTTTCTTTATGGTCACAAGGGCAAAAATGTAAAATATGAATAGGCTACATTTAAAATACAATTCAATATGATATATATTTTCTAATTAAAGATGTAGAACAATAATTCCAATGTGTTCTCTAGTGGAATATATTTCTGGCATTGCCACTGATGTACATTATATTTTCTTTATGGTCAAAAAAGTTTAGAATATTGATACATTTAGAATACAGTATAATATTTTATATATATATATATATATATATATATATATATATTCCACTAGAGTTCACATCATTGTTACAAATATATTGAAGATAGCTACAGTACTTCTTTTTAAGACCATTTTCTCTTGGATAATGCCTCTGATTTTAAGTTTCAAGCACATAAAGCCAAACTTTTATTCTGAAGGTTCAGATCTTACCCCAAAACAGAAGAGTCCCTCGTGGTTTTGAAGTAGCTATAGATATGTGCGCCATTATGCTTTAATCCTGGGATAATTCTGTCTGTCTGTCTGTCCACCTCAGCTTGCACACATCACATGTATGAACTCTTCAACAGGAAGACTCTATTAAAACAACAGGATGTGCTCATTTCCTTAAAGGGGTGGTGGATTCATAGACATTACAGATAGAGTGGGCTGTCTAATATATCCCAATGTTGTCACCATTTGTCTCTCTGAATTTCTATCTCCACCAAACATTTCTGGCTCTTCCAAACATAGTGATGTATATACTAAAATATGTATCATACTACATAAAGTCAGTGTGTTTGTCACTGCACACCTTTGTTTAACAGCATTTTTGTTGTTTGTGTACATTAATTTGAGGATGTTGTATGTTTTTCCTCTAACACTATACTCTCAATCAATTTGAGAAGCAGAGTGGAAGGACTGAAGCTTAGAAATCAACAAAGCATGAGCCCGATTTTGCTTTTACTTAAGTTTAGTTCATTTGTTTATCGTGTAGTGTAGAGTATATATGAAGAGTTCAGATGCAAAAGCATCTAAGTGCCATCTGAAATTTTCTTCTAGAATGATCATTTTTATAAAGCTTGTATATTTAAGTTAAGTAATTTCACTTAAATGACAATTAATAGGTCATTTGCATTGCCATTTAAGTGAAATTACTGAACTTAAATATACGAGCTTGATAAAAATGATCATTCTAGATGAAAATTTCAGATGGTACTTAGAGGCTTTTGCATCTGAACTCTTCATATATATATGTATATATATATTATGTGATGAATGATGTTTTGGTCAAAGACCATGGCATTTATTCAGAACTGAGGAAACAGTGCGGAAATGGAAGAATCTGGTGTACAGGATGCTTTACATATTGCTGTTTACACATATTTCACTTTTTAGTTTCATTAAAAAGTTGTATTTATTAACAAACTCTCTCTCTCTCTCTCTATCTATCTATATATATATATATATATATATATATATATATATATAACAATTGAGGAATTGCGTCCTGCTCGCCACAATACACAAAGCTTATATCTTCCTCATATTGCTTCTATTGACAACTACAGGCAACACATCATTACATTTTTATAATGACATTTCTTTCAAATGTTAAACCACAACTGGCTTCTGTGGTAGGTCTCACAGTGTTTATTATTGTAGAGTTGAGTAAGCAGCTTCAATCCAAACAGATTGTTTCTTTGAATGTTTCTGGCTGGGATTCGGTTAACCTCATCGGGCTCTGCAGGGGGTCTTACCCCAGGTGCTTTGGAGAGTGAACTGTGCTTCAGTGAGGAGGGGAAAGATAAAGACTGATGACAAATCCACCCCCTGAGCATTGGCTCAGAGGAGTGTCTATCCTCGCTATTGACGTACATAGAGCTACACCACTGCCATTGACGCATGTGCACTATGACCACCAGTGGCGTGCACTCGGTACAGCTCAGGAGTGATGCAAGAGGAGAAAGTATCATTCCCTTAGAGTTTATGCACACACACACACACACACACACACACACACACACACACAGATGTACAAGTCAACGTCATCTGGCAATCCCCCCTCTCTCACTCAGCTGGACTTGGTCTGGTGCCTTGTGAAGTTCTGACGACCTAAATTACTTCCACATTTGATTCACATTAGTAAGGAGAGGCTTGTTTTTCACCCTTAATTGGTTTGCTCTGTTTGTAAAGCAGATTAAGTTAGAGGGACAGAAAACACAGGGTTTATTTACCAGTTCAGGACACTTACATTTCACAAAATTGGAGCTCCAAAAGGCAAAATCTGAAGACATACTTCCTGATGTATACAATAATGAATTTTACACATAAGAATAAAGCTGATTATGAAGTTTAATAAATTCAAAAGTCATTTTTCCCCTATAGAAACACATGAAAATGCCCCTCAAGTCTATTGTCCTGCAATGGGATAAGTCAGTTGTTTAGCAAACTATACGATACGTGATACGTGAGACAAATGACTCTTATTAGTCTGTTATTTTAATGAATCTTTCAAAAAGACAGTCTCAGGAGTTTAGTTTGAATCCTTTATTGAATGAACTCTGAATCGGTGAATATTTAGAGACTATTTCCTCAAAAGTTATTTGTTTGTTTGTCATTTTCTTTGTTAAAAGTTTAAGTGGGTCCTATAGCATGAATCAGTTTGGGAACCTCTGTCTTAGGTCATTGAAGAGAGAAAATAATTATAGAGGAATTTAATGGTAATAATGCCACATTATTATAATATAAAATATGTGCAAGATTTTCCATATATCATTCTCATACAGAAAGCTTGTACACTTTTGCATTTACATGCTTTAAAGCCTCTGTATCTGGAGCTGTAAATGTCACAGCCCCTCTGATATTTCATCTCATCCTCTAAACTCCGACCTCAGAGCAAAGAGGCCACCGGCTGATACTAATCTTCATTTGACGAGCCAAAACCAACATCCAGGGTTTACACTGCACATAATTAAAAACTTTCCATAGATAAGACCTCCCTCTTATGTCTATCTTTCTGCCTGTGCTTGCTTCTGTTGTGAGGTCCAAGATAAACACCGGACTGGACTAAGAAAACCCCGTTAGGATGGGCCCATTACTGAGATAAGGGTGTGAGGAAAAATTGTGTTACCACTCTATCTATCACATACTGAACTGATGAGCAATTCCACCTCAACCCTACACCGACAAAAGAAGTTAAAACACCTGCACATTGCCAGTCTTTAGCCAAGTCTGCATAAGCTCAAACCAACACACACACAATGTCAGTATCAGAAAGTTTTAATTGTAAAAGAAAATAAAATAAAATCTGTAAACAGTACAAAAACTAAAAGTTCATTACAAATGTTCAGAATGTATCCTTACTTAAAGGGACAGTTCACCCCAAAATGAAAATTTACTCCCCTTTATGTTCCAAACCTGCATGACTTTCTTTCTTCTGTGGAACACAAAATACATTTTCTGAAGAAACAGTTTGGGCATTGACTTCAACTGTATGGACAAAAAACCCTGAGACAAAATCTCTTAATCTCTTATGTTCCTCAAGAAAGAAAGGCATACATTTTTCGAATGACAATTATTTTTTTTTTTTTGGTGAACTTGTCTACATCTGTGTCACGGTATCATGTGCACTAAGCATGTAGTTTAAAGTGAATGCTCCACTACTGTCTATTTAAAAAAACTTTTTCCTAAAGCTATTGATCTGCGAAACCAAACCAAATACCAATTGTTCCTTCAACCATGACAAAAAATGTCTTAGTAGCCTAATGCTATATAGGCAGGGAAGTTATACAGTCAATGGGATATTAAGCCAAAAAAATATTGAAAATAAAAATCCCTATGTTTCAAACTTGACTTTCGTGAAACACAAAAGGAGTCCCCATTCACTTTCATTGCATAGCCTATTTTTCCATACAAAGAATGGTGAATGAGACCGTCCGTCTGCCTAACATCTCCTTTTGTGTTTCACGAACGAAAGAAAGCCAGACAGGTTTGGAACAACTTGAACTCGAGTAAGACTTTTTATTTTTGGGTTAACTATCACTTTAAAAAATAGGACCGAGATTTAACAATAAATGGCTATATGGCGACATCTAGCGGTATAAAAGTACAAATATCTCAACATCTGTCCGTCGAAAGCATTCTTTTATGAATCACACGTGAGCCAACAAGAACGCCCTCGAGAGATAGCAACGCAGTTTAATAGTAAGCCCTATATTGCTACTGCTATTAAACAATAAAATAAATAAATAAACAATAGTATAGTGAAAGCGTAGTAATGCAACAGCTACACATGCAACTAATAATAAAATAATGGATTATATATATATACATATACACACACACTCCTTATAAGTTGCATGTGTAGCAGTTGCATTACTACGCTATCACTCTACTATTCTTTTTTATTTTATTTTATTTTTTAATAACAGTATATAGGGCCTAGCCTACTATTAAACTGCGTTGCTATCTCTCGAGCGCGTTCTCGTTGGCTCGCGTGTGACGTGCAGAGAAGGGCAGAGTCTTGAGTGTAGCGCGGCGGGCGGACCTCACGCAGTATGGCAGGTGGGATTGGCATGTAAAACTATGGTTTGATTAACCATAAACATATTTTAGATATTTACAATTGTATTTCGACAAGTCATAGTTATATTTTGACTAGTCAGAATGATAATTAGAGATATCAGCAATTATAATTGCACTAGTAAGAAATTAAATTTGAGATATAATTCGAGAAATGTCTTCCTAGTCAAAAATCTGATTGAGATATCCATAATTACATTGCTGATGTATTTAGATGAGATTTGACAAGGAAGAATTCCAATTCAAGATATCTCTTTAAGTTATGCCTAATCAAAAATCCAATTCAAGATATCTACAGTTTAGTGGCCTGCAGTAGTGTTCTGAAATGAGGCAAAGTCCTCACAGTTAAATTAATTATTTTTTATAAATCAAATCAAATCTAAATTCATGTCCCAGACACTTAATATTGTCACATTTTCCTGGTTAAATATGACTTTACATTACATTAAAAAGATACAATTCTATTTTGTATTCAACTATGCAATTCTTTTGATTAAAACCAAGTATAAATCTCATCAAGTTAGTGTTTTAAGCATTTTTATATTTATTCCAAAATAATAAAAACAATATATTTTATTTGTGAACTGATGTTCAGCTGTTCTACGACAACTTATTTTCAGATCATCAGTCATGCTCAGTAAACACTGGCCACAGGCACGAAGATGTAGGCCTATCTTTAATTTCCCCAAGCTGATTGCTCACTAAAAACCTGCAGTCATCATGTTTTCAGACCATTTCAAGTTTGATTTCGGCATGACATAAAGCAGTGATATCTAAGTGAAAGAGCTGTTAACTTACTTTTTCATTAGCCTTCCCATTAACACCATCATTTTGTTCGTTCAGACTGATTCACGAACGCAGAACACGCTCGAAAACAAGAGGCATGATTTATCGCGTGAACCAATCCAATCATAACCAATCATAACGCTATGGAGGCATTGCCTCCTCTCACGTGACTTTCCCCCATTCAGTCTCAATTACCCCCATCAAATCCACCGCAGGCTTTAGGGGGTCTGTTAAAAGTCAACGGGCTCAGGGGAATCAAGAGAGACGCCGGCTCCCGCTGTAACTTTACCTGCTGGTGTCGCTGTTAGACAGTGTTACTTTAGAAAAGTGATTATGTCATGTCTTTAATGTCACACTTTGTTATATTTGCGTTGTTTTATTTTTGCAATATGGATTATTTTCTCATCCAATTTTTTTGAGCAGGCACTGTCTCCCTTGACTCTTCGGAGGAAACGCCCCTGCTACAATTGTAATTTGACGAGTAATACATTACTTTGAGATAAATTTGAGATATCTTTAAATTAGAATGATTCCTAGTAAAAAAACAAAAACAATTATAGATATCTTTAATTACAATTTTTACTAGTTAAAACTAATTTCGGAAAATAGTTTCCAATGGACGTCAATTGGAGAATATGACTATAGTGAGAATAACATTGTCGATATCTCAAATGTAGGCCTATTATGACTTGTCAGAATCATGTTGTAGATATCTTAATTCCAATTACGACAAGTCAAAATTGCAGAATAGATATCTGGTTTTGGAATTTTGCCTGAATTAGAACTAGTAGAGCCAGGAATATTAGGGATATCTTACAAATAAGATATTTTAAAGAATGTCAGTAACCTAACAGTTGATGGACCCCATTGACTTCCACAGTATGGGAAAAACATAGCCTACTAAGGGCACATCAACCGTCTGATTCTTCAAAATATCTGCATTGGTTTTCAGCAGAAGAAAGAAACTCATACAGGTTTGGAACAACTTGAAGGTGAGTAAATGATGACAGAATTTTCTTTTTTTGGGTGAACTATCCCTTTAATGCTAAAACGGCTTGCCATACTCGCTGCCCTCGCTCGCTCTCTGGAGGAAAACAGTACATGCTATGCTGCGGATCTCAAAGGAACCGTGTCAAAACAACAAGCATTGGATCCTCAAGCCAAGCCCCTTTGCGCGGAGACTTCTGTCTCTGCATATATTAACATCCACGTGTAGCCTACATATCACGTCTATATGACTAGGTATTGCTATAAAGCACATTACTTACTTAAATGGTTTATATGGCAGCCGTTTTTTGTTTGTTTGTCACCAGCACTTTCATATTTAAAATACTTTAAAAAAAAAGTATTGTAATAAAGCACGCTTTTAGGGACTACTACTACTACTAATAATAATAAACATATAGGCTATAATCATTATTATCATTCGGTTAATTATCATTTTAAATTCTGACAATTAAATGTCAGAGCTCATGCATATGTTTGTATTTAGTATTTTAATTATGCAGAAAATAAGTTGCATTATTAATTTCCTCCACAGTGCACTCGCAGCCTGTGGTCCAGCCAAAGAGAGCTGGAGTATGTTCATAATAAAGACGTCACCCTGTGCTTTGACCGTGCCAACCAAGTGCGCAGCTCTTAACTGTACAACTACAATCTCGACATGCTCACGGACGACCGAGGAATCCTCACATCCCCTGCGCTCGTCAACACAAACATTCTGGCACCGATATCTGCAGTGGGTCGGTAGCCAGGACGCCGTTTTTCACTATAGGACGTTTGTTTTTGGGCACGCGGACTTCTTTGCTGCGCACTTGAAGCCGAAGCTGATTCGCGAGGATTTAAAGGAAGGAGAAGCCAGGGACTCTTAAGGTATTTCAAACTGCGACAGCGATAATAAGTATCGTTATCCAGCATGTGCGAGAGAGAAAGAGCACGTGCGCACGACATGTTTAAATCGTCTCAGCGTGTATCGTTTGCTTCACAGCGTCTCGTGCAAATATTTTCAACGTGTGGCGTTGTTGACGCTTAGCGTCCTTCATTATGAACGCTTTCGTTCGTGGCCCGTCTTACGTTATTCATTTTCAAACCTTTCATATTTCATTTTAGTTTCTCGAAAGTTCGAGAAAACAGTATTTGAAGGTTAAGAAATGGTGAAAAGTGTACTACGCACTTATCCGCACCGTGGTGAAATGAGCTCGCGAGAGAGACACGCCCACTTCCAGTGTGTACGCGCGAGGAGCGCGTGTTTTTCAGTGCAGTGTCACTTGGATGCTGTTTGCATAACCAGTTTTGCTCTCTGACAGCCAACGTGTTCTTGCCATTTCAATTAAGTGATTATCGAGTTTCGTTAATCTTAAGTACTAATCTGAATTGGAGACCTTTAAATGGTGTATAATGCGGAATGCTAGTTGTGTTTTGTGAACTGCAGGGGGCAGTGAGTGAGTCCTATGTCGAGTCACTACTGAATGATAAAGTTTGAGTCATGAATGCGATTTATAGGTCCCTTGAGTGTGTGTGTGTGTCTGTGAAAGAGAATGAGTCACTTCTGACGGGAACCCTTCTGGAAGGTACCGTTTATCACATCCCAGAGTATATGTTTCACATGAAGATGAAGATATAGAATCATGCGAATAAATATGAATACATTTTATGCACAATTATTATATGTATTTTCAAATCTATATATTTTTTTAGACTGAAATTTCTGGTAACACTTTGTTTAGGGTCCAATTATCACTATTAACTGGTTGCTTATTTGCATAAATATTACTAGGATATTGGCTGTTTATTAGTACTTAAAAAGCACATATTAATGCCTTATTCTGCATGATCATATTCTACATCCCTTAATCCTACCCAGTACCTAAATATAACAATTACCTCACTAACTATTAATAAGTGACCACATTTCAAATATATATATTAATTAATTAAACACACACACACATTATGTAATGTATTATACATTTTGGACAGAAATTCTAGACAGTAATGAATTTGAAATATTTCATTTTACATCCTAACTTGTATTTGTTGTACGTTTTATAAAATCCTTAAACATTCATTTTTTTCCCCCAGCTTTATGTCAGTGTTTTCTGAATGTGAGCTAAACTATACGTTTTTTTTATTACATACATAAGCATTGCTCCTGCGATGGAGGAGGTGTCAGGTCCCCGGTCCTGCACTGCAAAGCCTCCCCGCAGTCTGCTGGAATGGAAGAAGAGAGTCAAGTCTGAGTACATGAGATTAAGACAGTTGAAACGCTTCCGCAAAGCTGAGGAGGTCAAGGTAGAAGGCCTTTTGCAGTTGCACTTACTTTTACTCTGTCAGACCTCTCACTATATTTTATTCTGTATTTTTCTTTTCTCACTTCTCACAAAGTTTTTTTATACACTATTGTTCATAAATGTTATGACCGTAAAGACATCTATAATGTTACAAAAGATTTCTATTTCAATAAATTCTTTAAAAAAAACAACAACATTCTATTCATCAAAGATTCTGAAAAAATGTATCACAGCTTTCAAAAAATATACAGATCGCCACCATTCCATTCAGTTTATTTCGTTTCATGGACTTTCAGTTTGTTTTAATTTGTCACGTGTCTTTGTTCAGATTACCGCCACTCATCCGTCTCCTTGGTTACCGTCCTTATTAGTTCATATGCGTCAGCTGTGTTTGATTTATTATCCTCGTTTGAGTTTACTACTTAAGTTGTTCCTTTACCTGCACCTACCTGTTGGGGATTATATGAAAAGTAAACTTTGTGTCGAAACCTCATTCTTCGGTGTCTTCTTCTTCCTGCCTACATACACCGTAACAGATGACCGGACCAAACTTGGATTGGAACACAGGCTTTCTTTCTTTTTCTGCTCGGTTTTTTCGTCTTGCCGTCATCTGCCCTCTCGACGACGAGAACCTGAAGACCACGGAGAATGCGCGAGAGCCCCCCGCAAACGTTGAGGGACCACCCGCCGTGACGTGTGAGCCAGAGCCTGAGGCCAAAAGGACAGAGTTCACCATCGCCTAGAAAGTTGAGTCCTCCAGCCCTATCACTGCTAAGCTTGCAGCCCTGCGCCATCTCTGGAGATGCCCTACCGGGATGTCAAGCCGCAGGTCGAGCAACCAGCAGCAGCGCCAGCACTAGAGGATCCTGCGGCTCTGCCTCCGGCCTCGGATCCCTTCGCTCCATCTCGGTCTGGTGACCTGTCGGCTCTGTCCTGGCTCCTTCCACCTTCGGCTCCACTAGGGACCCTCGGCCTAGTGACTACACCGGGTTCCCTCGTCTCACCGGCTCCCCTTTGGTCAGTCATCGTCCTACCTACGCCACGGACATACCTGTTGCGCTCCGTCCCTTCTCCCCTACGTCTGCAGTGGGCTCCTTCCTCCCATCAGCATCACCTCTGTCCTCAGTCTCAACGGCATCACCCCAGTCCTCGGGTACTCTGGCTCAACCTATGATGCTCGTCGCCGTGACATTGCCTGGGTCTCTAGCACCAGCGATGTCACTCAGCTCCTCCAGCGGCCCTCCGTCTGCACCTTCGGATCCGGGGCACTCGTCTTCGTTGGTCATCGACAGCCACAACTCCCAGAAATCGACAGCCACAACTACCACATCTTGGCTCCTCCCGCCTTCGTCTCCGCCGTGGACTGTCGGCTATGTAGAACTCTGGCTCAGACTTCCTCCACCTGTACCATCTGGGTCTCGTTGTCCTGCCATCACCAGGCCTTTGTATGGTTGTCCTGCTATCATAAGCTCTTCGCCACATCCTCGCCCTCCTCTGGAACTCCCCATGCACCCCCCAGACCTCCCTCTTGTCTTCGTTCCGTTACAGCGCGAGGTCGCACCTTGCCGGAGGGGACTTTCTGTCACCATTTAGTTTAGTTTAGTTTCGTTTTCATGGACTTTCAGTTTGTTTTTATTTGTCACATGTCTTCCTTGTTCAGATTCCCACCACTCATCCATCTCCTTGGTTACCGTCATTATTAGTTCAAATGCGTCAGCTGTGTTTGATTAATTATCCTTGTTTGAGTTTACTACTTAAGTTGTTCCTTCACCTACACTCCTTGTCCAGTCACCGTTATACTGAGTGTGAGTGAGTGTGAGTGAGTGTGAGTGAGTGTGAGTGTGAGTGAGTGTGAGTGTGAGTGTGAGTGTGAGTGTGAGTGTGAGTGTGAGTGTGAGTGTGAGTGTGAGTGTGAGTGTGAGTGTCCTGCTACCTGTTCTGATGTTACCTTTTGGGGATTAGATGAAAAGTGAACTTTTGTGTTGGAACCTTATTCTTCGGTGTCTTCGTCTTCCTGCCTACATACATACACCGTAACACAGATGTTTTCACCATTGATAATAATACTAAATATTTCTTGAGCAGCAAATCCTCATATTTAGACTGATTTCTGAAGGATCATGTGACACTGAAGACTGGAGTAATGATGCTGAAAATTCAGCTTTGCCATCACAGGAATAAATTACATTTTAAAATATATTCAAATAGAAAAAAGTTATTTTACATTGTAATAATATTACTGTTTTTAATGTATTTTTGATTTAATAAATGCAGCTTTGATGAGCATAAGAGACTTCTTTCAAAACCAGAAACATTTTTACATACCACAAACTTGAACGGTAGTGCATATCTTTTAGATTTTTTCACCATTCTACTTTCTTTTATTTTTCTCTATATTTTTCTATGCCATTCTAATTTCGTAAATGTATCTTCCAATGCATGTAATTCAGTCTTTATAACTATTAGGCTGAGTCTTTGTGTGTGTGTTTTTCTCAGGCTCTATTCCAGTCGAATCGCCTTAAGATTGAAGGAAGAACTGAGCTGCTGAATGAGGAATGGTCCAAGCTCCGAATCCAGTCCATTCCTCTGTCCACAACCTCTCTGCCCAACAAAAAGGCAAGAATGACACAGCCGGGGACCTTGACTACCACTAACCGCTGTCAGTCATCCTGCATCTGCTCTATGACACTAGATCGCTTTACAGTGAATTGAACCTGCTGCTAATTCAGCACAAGACTGTCCCCTCTAGCTGATTTATGAGCTGAATCAATACATAGTCAGCTTTGCCTTGCCATTTTCCAAACCTAATTTATTCAAACAAAATGCCAGTAATGACTCAAGATCAGGTGCCACAGTTTGCCTTCTTATTTCCTGCAGTACCCACTTTATCATATCCTACCTGACAAGTGTTTAGATCAACTTAATGATGTTATTAATGGACTGACTGTGGCACAGTTAACCTCTAATTAATTAGTCCAGGCAAATATTACCAGTAGACCGGTAAAAATGCAGCAAAGTGGGATTTTCTTTTCACTTTATAAAAATGCTCTGTTGCCAAAAATGTATTTGTATGTTTGCCAAGTGAGCGCTCAATATCTAAAACTCCTGTGATATCCACAATAAAAGCAGCCGGCAGGCACAGCAAAGCTTAGTTCTCTGTGGAAAACAGAGAGACTGCTCCACATACCAGCACAGCTGGATCCTGCATGCAACAGCTCTGCAAAACAATACCATACTTTAAGTTCTTTAGATACACCAAACCAAATATTTTTTTGATTAGTGGATTATGATCACAAATCACAATTGCAAATGTATATCGACTAGTACACATTTGTACCCAATTTGATTATTCTATCTAATAGTTTGTGTCACTGATTTGGTGTAATATTTTAAAGGGATAGTTCACCCCCAAAATGTAAACACTTTCATTATTTACCTTCATGTTGGTCTAGTATGAACAACTAGAACTTGTTCTAGTATTCCCATGCAATTGCAGTAAAGCGGGACTGATGCTTTCAAGCTTCAAAAAGGACACAATAAAGTTATATAGGTATCATAAATGGTCTGTATGATTAGTGCATTATTTTCCTTCTGAAGCCATACAAGCTTTGAGTGATGAACAGACAAAAAATATAAGTCTCTAACACTTTTGATATCCACCTTTGATCTCATTGCCATGTTTATGAGAGAAACGTTTATGAATTGTGAATCTTTTCAATGAATCAGTTGATCTAGTACACAAAACTGGTCTAAATACATAGTTAAGTCATGAAACTCTTACCGTGCACTGATTTGTTCCTCTAGCGGACTAGCGCAGTGGCATTAGCCAACCAGGCGTACTTCCTAATCCACATAACCACATATATTTCATACCCTAGCCTGCGATCTCCCTGCTGCACGATTATGAAAACTTCTGTTTACCCCTCCTCCTCCCCAGTGCCACCTGTAGAGATCTGCTATAGGGGTTTTAATATATTCTTGCAGCAACAGTACTTTCTGCATGTTATTTTGACTAAGGTGAACAAATTCTTGTATTTGCTCAGCAGCGTAGCAGATTTTGTCCGCCAAAATCAAACATATGTACATTCCATGCCCCATGCCAATAAATGCTGGTTAAATAATTCACTCATGATTGAAATGATTTTGCCACAAATTAGCCTCATCAGTTCAACTTGATTCAAACGATTTACAACTAAAATATGGCTTCAGAAAATTCAGACTTGGATTACAGTGCATGCATTGAAAATACTACTTTTATTATGTTTGTACATCCTTTTTGAAAGCCTCAGTCCATATATTTATTGTAAAATGCATGGAAAGGAGTGACAAATATAGAAATTTAACTTCTTTTGTTTTCCTGATAAAGTAAGTAATTTCGGTTTGCATTAGCATGATGGTAAATTATTACAGAATTAAAATTTTTGGGTGAAAATTTCCTTTAATAGTAGATAATTATTTCTTTTTATTCAGTGATCTGTTTGTAATCTGAGAAATTCAACTAATATAAAATTAATATTTTCAAATTACATTGGCTAATTAATATATATAACAGTTCTCTAATAGTTTTGTGTGACACTTTGACTTATCATCTGTTTTCCTGTGTTCCTTTTCTTTTCCGATCACAGTTGTGCATGGTAGAGTTTGGCTTTCCGTCCTTTCCGAACCAGGCAGTTGCCATGCGTCCCTTGACAACTGTTGCTGGGATACCATTCATGTACTCCTGGTCCCCTTTGCAGCAGAACTTCATGGTACTGGATGTGGACAATAAACACACACACACACACACATTAACACATTAAAAGCACTCAATCGTGATCACCATTAGCAGCCTGCGTCTGCAGAATAAGAAGGAGAGAGAAAAGCATAATTTTATGGCACTGGTCATTTTGAAAGTAGGTCACCCTGCAGCAGCGCATTCACATGTTCTGACAGCCCTAAGCATGTGTTTTTGAAATCATCTCTCAGGTAGAGGAGGATGTGCGTCTTTAAACGCCTACACTCGCTTACAGGCACAAATATAGGCATATACAAAAACACCCACTCGCAATACACATTTACAATATCGTGCATTTCTCTCTCATTTAAAAAACTCACTAATGCAGTGAAAAATCACAGCCTTCTTCCTGACGTCTTTTCCCCCTGTTTTTGTTTCTGAGGTGGAAGATGAGACGTTTCTGCATAATATCCCCTACATGGGAGACGAGGTGTTGGAACAGGATGAGGCTTTCCTGGAAGAGCTTATTGACAATTATGACGGAGTGCATGGTGACAGAGGTGAGCATCACAGAATACTGTACGTATTTACACTCATTACCAGAGGCGTCACTAGAACTGGACTGAATCTCTTCTAGAAAGACCTGAACATTTTAAAGACGCAAGAGTAAAGAAAGTGAATAAGTTTCAATAAAAATGGCTATAAAATTATTTGACAGTTATTACCATGTTATTCAACCACTTAATCCTAACATATACTACCATCAAAAGTTTGGGCTGCATTTTTTGATGGAAAATACAATAAAAACAGTCATATTGTGAAATATTATTACAATGTAAAAGAACTGTTTTCGATTAAAATACAGTTTATTCCTGTGAATCAAAGCTGAATTTTCAGCATCATTACTCCAGTCATCAGTATCACATGATCCTTCAGAAATCAGTCTAATATTTCTTATTATAATCAATTTTGAAAACAGTTGTGCTGCGTAACATTTTTTCAGGATTCTTTGATGAATAAAAAGTTCTGCATTTTTTCAATAGTAACCTAAACTTTTCAGTAGTAATGTAATGCTGTTCCAGTTGTGATATCAATATATCATATGTTTGTGAATGTTAGACTGGCAGTGTGGTGTACATAAGTATCTTGTACCTTGATAACAGAGGGAGGATTCATAAATGATGAGATCTTTAAGGAGCTGGTGGAGGCATTGAGCCAATACTCGGACCCAGAGGAAGAAGAGGAGGAAGAGCCCAGAGAGAGTGCAGAGAATAAGGAGGAGGAGGATGAGCAAGGCATGCAGAAAAGTGCTGCAGAAGGACCAGAGGAGTCAATAGTTGGCTTGTTCAAGAGAAAGAGGAGCACTGCTGAAGGTGAGTTGGTTTTGAACAGAAAAAAGAAATAAAATAAAATTGGATAAAGCTATTATTTGTTTGTTTAAATTATTTCATTTAATTGTATTCATTTTTAAAGGAAAGTTGAGTTTACTGACTAATGACCTGAATTGTGTAATGGTATTGTGTTTTTTGTATTTTGTACAAAACCAATTGTATTTTGATCTTTAAACCAATAAATAAATAAAGTTTAATGGCCATATGCTGTATCAAATTACCATAGAATTAGGGCTTTTAAAAGACAATTTTCAGTTGAATTTCACTGGTTGAACAACAAATAGACTAGAACGCACATGTGTTGCCCATCAGTGTGTCTGTGTCTGCGTACAATTGTTTGCTCTGAGCGTCGCCTCTATTCCCTGTGAGAGCTGGGTAAACCTGTTTGTTCACTCAGTTTGTTTTAGGCCAGAATCCCATTACAGTACACACTGACCCTTACTCCACAGCAGGGGAAACATGCACGCACACACACACACACTTAAACACTAGTCTGCTTTTACTTTATAAGTCAAATTCTGGACAATGCTGATTTTATTAATGCTTTTCCATCACCAGGAAGAGAGCTGTCCACCAATAAGAAGATTCCTCACGACAAGATTTTCACAGCTATTGCGTCCATGTTTCCATACAAAGGCACCATGGAGGAGCTGAAGAACAAGTAGGCCACACTATTGAACATCTGAACCCTTTGTGTGTGTGTGTGTGTGTGTGTGTGTGTGTTTAGACTTCCCTTTTAGAAAGGAATGAGATTAGAATGTGAAGCAGGCTGGATTCAAACCTGCCTCTCCCAAATGTGCAACATGTAGTGCGTCGATCCCACGACATCTGTCAACATCTGATCTCTTTAATAGTGAAACTTTAGTATATGTAAATGTGAACTGTGTATTTGAATAACTCTTTTCAAATGTTTCTTTCTTTTCTGATTTTCTGAACACTCCCCTGTCTTCCATTATCTGGACAAACAGGAGAGCTTGTTTTAGATGGATTTTCAGTTCAGTCCAAATAAATCCAATTCATTTAATTTTAACTTATTTTGATTTAATCTCAAAGTTGCACACAATGTGAACAATGCAGTTCCCCCAAATAAGCTTTATTCAACAAGCTTATACAACCATAATGGCAAACCTAACATGCATGCACATTCTTCACTTGAGTAGGAAAGAATATGTCATGCCAATTTAAAGCCGTGGTAAATGAAGGTTCATGGGAAGCTCCTCTGGCTCTGCTGTCAGCTGGCTGTGCAGCCCTCGCAGCAGCAGTGGAAACAAAAACCCGTCACAGTCTGCATTATCATCCAACTGTTTACTGTTTCATGTCATCATTGTTCATTCCACCAGCTGTGCTCATTTTATTTCTTTCCGCTGGCTTGGGGAAATCTGTGGGCGAGAGTTGTATTAAATGGCCTGATTTGTTATTGTAAAACTAATTCAGTACTTTAAAGGGACAGGTCATCCATAACAGAATATTCTGTCATCATTTTATTCACCACAAACATTATTTTTTTTTTTTTCTTGGAACAAAAAATATACCATGGCTGTTAATAATGTAACAGACCATGGCTGTTAATAATGTTTTTTGAACAACACGAGGGTCAGTAAGTAGGCTTTAAGGAAAGAGTTACCCTTAATTTTTTGGGTGAACTAATGCTAAAAGTATCTACTGATCTTTGACACTAGGACAAATTGATTCACAGACTCTAAATCCTCATATAATGCACCGTACTCCCACATACACTACCATTCAAAGATTAGGGGTCAGTAAGTCTTTATTTCGTGAATACTTTTATTGTCAAATGATCAATGATACATACAATTATCAAAAGTGACAGTAAAGACATGTATAATGATTCTTTTGAACTTGCTATTCATCAAATAATCTTTAAAATACGAATCATGGTTTCTATAATATTAAGCAGCACAACTGTTTTCAACATTGATGATAATAATATGACAGGTTTTTTGAGTAATGATGCTGAAAATTCAATTACATTAATAAATTAAATTTTGAAATATATTCAAATAGAAAACGGTTATCTTAGGTTGTAATAATATTTTACAATATTATTTACTGTATTTTTCTCAAATCAAATAAATGCAGCCTTGGTGAACATGAGACCCCAAACTTTTGAACAGTCTAAATGTAGATTAGCATTTCTCATTTCATGATACATTCTCAGTCAGGGCGAGAAAGGGACCCCACGTTTTCATATACAGCTCATGACGTCCTGATGCTCTGAATATCACGCGTTCATACAGTTTTAGATTTGCAATTTTGTTTGCTGCTATTGCAAGTAATAATGTAACTGTATTTTTCTCTCTCTTGCAGGTATAAGGATCTCCTGGAGCCGTCCAGCCCTGTGAAGTTGCCTCCTCTCTGCACGCCCAGCATAGACGGCCCCTTTGCCAAATCTGTTCAGAGAGAGCAAAGTCTGCACTCTTTTCATACACTTTTCTGTCGCCGCTGCTTTAAATATGACTGCTTCTTGCACCGTAAGACATTATAATGTTCTTCTCTAGTCTGCATTGCAAATTATTTTGATGTTTTATTGTCATATTGTACAGTCTTGATCAGTGAATCAAACATACAGATAGCTGTTTAAAACAGCCATTAAAGTTAGTCTCAAATGATCTGATCACAAGTGGTCAGCCAAGATTTATACTACAAATGTGATGTAGTCACACATGTTTTTGACTGCCTCCAAATGGGGTTTTGGGCCTTATTTACCACTGTATTTAGTGCTGACCACTTGTGATCGAATCTCTCAGAATGGGCGCAAATGAAACGTTCATGTTGTTTGTGCTCAGCTTTCCATGCATCTCCTAATGTATATAAGAGGAAGAATAAAGAGATCCGAATGGAGACAGAGCCCTGTGGACTGGACTGCTTCCTGCTGCAGGTACAGTTTTCTAACGATTTCATGACTTTACTGTCAATTTATAATTGAATTAGAACCTATTTACTTATTAATAATCTTTATCTTTCACCCTTCTTTTGGTCACAGAAAGGGGCAAAAGAGTTTGCTGATCTAAACATACTGAGGTCTCAAAGGCCCCGGCATCGACGCCGACAGCCCCGCCCCTCAAGTTCATGTGGCCGCACAGGCTCCGGTGAGGACGGAAAAGAAGGAGACAGCGACCACGATACCAGCTCCTCAGGTACACACACACCAATGTGCATAAACACAAACATACAAAACATATCCACACCTTAATGTACAGTCACAGTGGATAAAGGGTTAATAAAGACCAAAATAATAAACTTTCCATTGCTAAAAATAGAATTGCCATAATAAAAAAAAGAACTCTTGCCGCCACAGAATAAATTATGTCACAATTCTGACTTTTTTTTCTCCGAATTGAGAGTTAATATCTCGCAATTCTGACTTTATAAGACACAATTGCGACTTTAGAGATGTAAAGATGTAAACTCGCAATTGTGAGATGAAAAAGTCGCAGTTATCTTTTAAAATGTTTTATTCTGTGGCGGAAACAAGCTTCCATAGTTGTTTGACTGTATTGCACCAGAGCATTTATAATGATACAGATTTATACTTCAAATAAATGCTGGATAAAAACCTCACATTTACCTGTGTGAATGTTCGTGTGTCAGAGAGTAACTCTCAGTGTCCCAGTCCCACCAAACTGAGACCAGGAGAGGAAGGAGCAGAGGAGTCCAAGCCGCCGCCTCAGTGGGGCGGAGCAGAGGAGTCTCTGTTTAGAGTTCTGCGCGGCACATATTACAACAACTTCTGCTCTATTGCACGACTGATTGGCACCAAGACGTGTAGAGAGGTATGTTCAAAAATGACAAAGAACAGGTGGTCAAATATGTAATTTTTGCTATAAGTTTTATAAGCAAATCATGCTTGTTTGATGATGTACCTTTGTAAAGGAGTACATTACTGCAGATTTAAAGTGAATGCAATCATATTGAAAGTGCAGAAAGTTCTACAGAATTTACTCAAAAGCAAAGACTGTTTAAATGTAGGGCTGTGTGCATGTGTGCCTGTGAGTTTTTCCCAGAAAGACATGTGGTTTGGCTAACTGGAAATGTGATTACCTCAAATCGTGTGTTTTTCTTTTATTTAGGGAATGGTCCAAATCTTTTTCTAGAAGAGCCTTGTTTTGAGTGTGTGTGTGTGCGAGCTCATATGGCAAAGATCAACATGATAATGAGTGGTTACGTCTCAGTTGGGTTTCAAAGTACTGACTAACGCCCATTAAGTGTTGCGGTGTGTGTGGGGGAATGTACATGTTGCAATGCTCTGTCTGTGCTTATGTCTCTGTGTGTTTGTGTCAGGTCTACGAGTTTGCAGTGAAAGAGATGCTGATTCACCGTGTTCCCCTGGAGGATGGTGGGATTTCACCTCAGAAGAAAAAACGAAAGCACAGGCAAGATGTTCACACACTCTCCACCTTCACCTGCCAATCAGATTCATGCTGTAGTAAGATACGAACATACGAAGATACAAAATACGAACACTAGAGTTCAACAGTGTTTTTGTTTTTTTGATAGATTATGGGCAAAGATACAGCTGAAGAAAGGTAAGACTCTCAACTAAAACACCAGACTTAGACGTGGTTTTAGTGGCTTGGCAGGTTCAGGAATGGACAAACAGAAGGAAAAGTCATGGAGACTTCTATAGTTGGGGCGATTATGGCATTATGGCTGGCGATTAGTAGTCAGACAAATTATTGCAATTATTAAATTAATGGTCTGTTTTGTTTATGTGCATTATACAACATGGCAAAAGGCCTATTATCTGTAGTCAATATAATTCAGTTCTAAAATATTAAATTCTACTACATATACTTATTGAATATACAAAATTGCAGTAACGTTTTACAATAGGTTAAAAAAATTAAAAAGTTAGTTAATGCATTAGGTATTATGAAATAACAGTGAACAACAATTTACAGCATTTATCTCTGTTAATGTTAGAAATGTTTTTTGTTTTTGTTTTATCTTTATGCAGCAATCACAAATGACTGGAAACATAATGGAATGTCTTTGTTCAAATTGCATGGGAACCTTGGTTATTACTCTTCTTTATCTCCCTGTTTGTTGTGCAGACAACTCATCCAATCAAGTGTACAATTATCAGCCATGTGACCACCCCGAGCACCCGTGTGATAGTTCCTGTCCATGTGTGGTGACACAAAACTTTTGTGAGAAATTCTGCCAGTGCAATCGAGAGTGTGAGTTCAACACAAATGAACATGCACAAACATGCAAATACAAGAAGTATAGACATGAGTAATGAGTTCCTTAATATCTGCACACCACTAGGGGGCGACAACAAAACAACATCAGATCACTAGTGATGCATTGCGGTGAAGAAATGAAACACTTTCTTTAAAAAGTCCCCATACCATTTTGACCTTCGCTAAAATTATGTCATTTTGAACATTTATTTCTTTTAATTTTAGTTACATCTCAAACATTCACAGGTCACTGTGACCTAGTTTTGCTCTGTGTTTTGGTTCTAGGTCAGAATCGGTTTCCTGGCTGTCGCTGCAAGACTCAATGTAACACCAAGCAGTGTCCGTGTTACCTGGCGGTGCGGGAGTGTGACCCTGACCTCTGCATGACCTGTGGGGCCGCAGACCACTGGGACAGCAAACAGGTCTCCTGCAAGAACTGCAGCATCCAGAGAGGACATAAGAAGGTATGAATGAACTACTTTTCAGTGACACTGAATAATCAACACGCGTGTCTGTGTATCTGTCTGTGGAGGACAGTAACAAATGTATGCACTAATCTTTCTTACAATCAAAGTGAAATAACTAAAGATGCTTTAGTCACGTGAATGTTGTTTAACCTGTTTGCCAGCACCTGCTCCTGGCCCCATCTGATGTTGCAGGGTGGGGTACATTTATCAAAGAGCCAGCCCAGAAGAACGAGTTAATCTCTGAGTACTGTGGAGAGGTGTGTGGAAATAAGCATTCGATTCTGTGATTCTTCTGTTACATTCTTAGTGATCTGATTAATGCATTGTTTGTGTGTGTGTGTGTGTGTGTGTGTGTGTGTGTGTGTGTGTGTGTGTGTGTGTGTGTGTGTGTGTGTGTGTAGCTTATTTCCCAGGATGAAGCAGACCGGAGGGGCAGAATCTATGACAAGTACATGTCCAGCTTTCTGTTCAACTTGAACAATGGTACTGGCTTGATTCATTATGTTATATTATATGTATATTATATTATATTATAAATTGGTTTTCACAAGTGTTTTCATTTTATTCCAGACTTTGTAGTGGATGCCACTCGAAAGGGGAATAAAATACGATTCGCCAACCACTCTGTCAACCCCAACTGT
This sequence comes from Rutilus rutilus, assembly GCF_951802725.1. NCBI lineage: Eukaryota > Metazoa > Chordata > Actinopteri > Cypriniformes > Leuciscidae > Rutilus > Rutilus rutilus. Next base: position 38,964,559 of record NC_140209.1, on the reverse strand, counting down.
TACGCAAAAGGTACTTTATTTCATCATATACTTATCAATGTGCAAAGACAACACTGAGTTGAAGCTATTAATCATGTCTGACACTGGTTATTATTGCAGTTGTCATGGTTAACGGTGATCACCGCATTGGAATCTTTGCCAAGCGCTCCATACAACAAGGAGAAGAGCTCTTTTTTGATTACAGGTAGGTTTTGTTAAACACTCATATATGCATTCTAATGAGATCGATGATTTTGCGACGTTATTTTATTTTTCCTGTTTCTTAGGTACAGTCAAGCGGATGCATTGAAGTATGTGGGCATTGAGAGGGAAACCGACGTGTAAATATGCATCTTGAGCGTGTCCGCATTTAGCTGGTAACATGTTTGCCTACCCACAATGCTTTGCACTTCACTGAGGGTGAGATTTAAGAATTCCCATGAGGCATGATTTTGTAACGACATCACAGATCGATCTGATGATGCATTCAGAGGGTAATGTCACTATCTTAACCTGTGGTTTAACTGAATTGTCTGAACAAGCGTTTTTTGTGTACTTTTTTTGTGATGATATTTGTAATGACATTGAAGAAACCAAAAGGCGTCCTCAAATCGACAAATCCACTCCTCCACATTTGCACTATATCGCCAATTCCACAGGATATTGATAGGTGGCATCATTTTCTCTGTCATGGAAGGAAGAATGCCAGTTCAGACAATTGTCTTGAAGTTTTTTTGTTTTGTAATACATTCAATCTCTCCATTCAAAAGGCTCTGTAAACCATTTTTTTTTTTTTTTTTTAAATAGCTATAACCTCTATATGCTCAATATATATTAACTGAAAACTGAATGCATCACACCTAGCCGTCGTTGTTGTTTCTGGTCAAAATATTCGGTAGTGCAAAACATCAAGCAATATTTCATTGTTACATTTGCACTTATAGTCAGTCAGGTCAGTATCTTCTCTTTCTAGAATAAACTTCAGTAAACTTGTCTGCAACCAGATGTCATTTGATGTTAGCCTGTTACTGTAATGTGCATTGCTCTTGCAGTCCCTATCTATCTATCTATCTATCTATCTATCTATCTATCTATCTATCTATCTATCTATCTATCTATCTATCTATCTATCTATCTATCTATCTATCTATCTATCTATCTATCTATCTATCTATCTATCTATCTATCTCTATCTGCTGTAAGCTGCTTGCTGTATTGCACAAAGCTGGCTCATGTTGTCAGATTACTATTCTAACTAACATAGCACTAAGGCAGTTAATCTTCATTTCTGCTTAAACTGTATGAGGTTAAATATTGTTAATGTTGTGTAGAAATAAACAAAACAAGTAACCATATAAACCGACAGACTGAATGTGAACTGTGAGCTAAAGGATATTGTTTAGCAGGCTTTTTTAAGAGTGAGTGTACAAAATAGGCCTAACAAGGGTTAGGGTTTTGGTTTCATTGTACCATTTTATGTAAAATAAAGAGCTAAACCAAATTACCATATTTGTTTAATATGCCCTAGATTGTAACGGCACTTCACGTGTCCACTAAATGGAAATACATGCTGAGAAAAGAATTCCTAGTGTCTTGTAAATTTAGTTGCATTTTTATCTGTGGGCTTTACCAAAACACCGAAGCCCACAGAAAAGAGCTTTCTGGAAAAAGTCGAGTGCAATCGAATTTACAGACGTGTTTAAAAGCAGGTATACATGTAGAAAATGTAGTGACGTGTTTGACACGTTTAACTCAAGACATGAATCATGTCTGCGTCTGTCTGAAATGATTCATTATAGAAAGAGTCCGTTTCCTTCAGACTTTTTATTAAAGTGTCATTTGGGATGTGTTGTTTCTACAGTCATGGTCATTTACAGTGAGAATGACAATCAAAACCAGAACTAAAGAATGAAGAAAACTCAAAATGAACACCTTGTCACACCTGACCACAAAGCTGAAAATACCTCCTTGTAAGACTTTGAGGGATAGCATTATAATGTTTTTGTCTGATCTCACAAAGCTAGTTGATCTTTTGCCTTGGGCGTTATCACAGGAATAATTTCGGCAGATGTTTCACATTCACAGGACCTACAATTACCCTGAATCAAACTCACGGGCACAGTGGTAATAAAAGATGATTGCGATCATCACCTCAACATAAGACTGAATCTGCAACCTTTGTGTTAGTAGCTCTAAAGTCAAAGTTAGCATGAATCCTAGAAAGGAAATAATATCAGAAGCATTCATATTTACTCTCAGCAGATGCCATTTTCTCTATCCATCAAAAGTTCAGGGTCTTTGAGTCTCTTATTCTCACAAAGACTGCATTCATTTGATCCAAAATTCTGTAAAACAGTAATAATGTGAAATATTACATTAAAAATAAGCTGAATTTTCACTCTCCAGTCTCACATGATCTGTCAGAAATCATTCTAACATGATGATTTGCTGCTCGAGAAACATTTATTATTATCAATGTTCAAAACTATTGTGCTGCTTCGTGATGCACTTTTTCTTTTATGAATAGAAAGTCCAAAAGGACATCATTTATTTGAAATATAAATCTTTTTTAACAATATAAATGTCTTTACTGTCACTTTAGATCAATATAATGGATCCTTGAAAACACAATCTTACTGACCCTAAACTTTTGAATGGTAATGTACTGAAAAGTAAATAATGGTATATCAACAAATATCATAATTTCCGATTTGGTCAAACGGGAGTGCATGTATGTATGTGCATTTGGAAAAGATGAGAAAGACAATATTTCACAGTGAATTACATGTAAAATGTCACGAATCTATTGATACATTTCTCCAAATGAAGCAAACAGACCTCCACATGCTGATCACTGATGTGGTTTTCTTCAAACATCCAGTTAAATGTATGTCAGTGAGGTAACATTCATTTTAGCTGCAGCTGGTTAAAGCATTGACAGAGACCTCATTTAGTCAACCATACATCACACAAACTAGTGCTGAACACCAGCCATTTACACCGGCCGCTGTCTTCTCATGTCACGTGAACATTCATTTGAAAAATACCAGTCTGACTCACTTTTTAAAGAAATATCAAGTATGAGGAGACTTTGAAAGGTGTTCATCCCTGTGCAATTTAATAGCATTTCATTCTTCATTCAAGACTCTTTTCAAAGTAAAAATGAATTGAAAGTCTATATTCCACTGGTTTAGGGGATGATAGAAGGGAAGTAGTAAAAGAATGAGGGATACATAATGAAAAAAGATTAACAGAAGAGACAAAAGAGGTTTAGAAACCTGGCAGAGGTCATGAGGTTAAAGCTGAACTTATTCAACACTCGTCTATTCAAAATAGTCTCACTTGCCTGCCTTTTTTATACAAATTAGAACGATAAAAAGAGAAGTACACTTTATTTATACATATACATTAACAGCATAATCTGTGGGTGAATATTTAGCAATCTCTTTGATAAAAGCTCTTATGGCTCTGTTAAAGAAACAGACTAAAGAACATGTGCCTGGCACTGGAAGCAGCGGATTCTTCTTTTTCTTATTGCATTTCGATGAAAAGTGCAGTAGTCATGCAAAATGCATAGCTTCTAAAGATAATATGTGTTCTACCTTATTTGCTCTTTTTTTGTTTTGTTTTAATAGCTCATTTTACATCCTGAAAGACGATGAAAGTGATCTAAGCTCTGGGTAAGACCGCCATCAAAACAGCTAAGAAGCAGCAGCAGCAGCAATAATGATGTCCTACAGCAAATGCATGAATGAATTTATAATAAACCATGACTTTATACATGGGAGTCTTCCATCCACGGACTTCAGTCTGGGATGTGTGAAAGCCTCTCGAGCACAATAACCAGATTTGTGCTGAACTTGTCAAGTCTTTCGATCATGACCTTGCGCAAACATATCAGCTGTTTCTGTCCAAAATCTGGATGGTCTCGTTTTGAACTTCCTTAAACAACCAGATTGCAATTTGTATAACATGTTAAGTTTGCTGTTCCTCTATATTCTAAAGATGTCATTTTAGTGTTTCTGTCACTCAATTATTGAACCAAAGCTAAAACAGGAACAGTCTGTTTACTTTTTGGGTTTTTTTCCCGGATCAATATATAGGCCCTATAGATTGTAGACTCCACAACTACAAGTAAACACATTCAGCCAGCAGAAGATAAACACACTATAAAAGTGCAGTCTGTCCAGAACAGTTCCCAAACTTTCGTCTTGTGTACATGATAGGCCCATCAATAAGGCTAAAGTACCCCATTACCATTTTTACTGAAGAAAAAAAAGTATTATGAATGCAAAACCAACCACATAAATATAAAACTTGCACGCATTACAAAATGTTTTCTTTCCTTGAAAAATAAACTGGGAAAAAAAAAGATATTAATTCCAATAGGTTTATTTTTATTTTTATAAATATTCCCCCGCCCCCTGTTTTTCCTGGTTGGGAATCACTGGTCTAAAATACTTTTTTTAAAATCATGAATATTATGTAGACTGAACAGAATATGACATCGTGGTACACTAATATAAAAATCTATAGCAGATTGCTTTGGCCCACAGGAAGAATTCTCTTGAACAGACCGAGGACACGAAAACGGCTTAGACAATCTCTGATCGCTGAAAACGTATTCCTGCCTGCATTGGGTTTGTAAAATATAAAGATAGGTCATTGTGAAGAAGTTCAGTGTCGAAATGCCTATAGAATGGCTTGAAAAGGCTGGTGTGTGTTGCTGTAGCAGCAGTGAGAAGAACACGTAGCTCTCTATCCAATGCCCATCATGATCAGTGGTACCAACTCCGAGACGTACAGTACAACACACCACGTTCATGTCTGACGCTCGGAAAAGATGGCTAGACGTCGCTCATTGGCCTTCAGTCAAGAAACTTTTCCTAGGATCCAATTTTACAAAAATGTCCTAATCTTTATGAATGTTAAACCTCAATGTTGTTCGCAAGCAATATGGCTACTATCACAAAAACACCTTTCTGCAGTTTTTGATATGCCACAGAAACAATATTTCCCCAGACAGATTATTGTTCAGCACATTAAAGTCATTGTGCTCTAAAGAAGCTGAAGCCATTCAATGCCATTCGACTCTCCATTTCTTATAAGCGCCGCAACCGAATTTAGGCAGTAGTATAACGTATACTTGAATACCATTAGCATATTCCTCCATACTATAGGATAAAGTAGTTTCAGTGATGATAAAACAGATATGTGTAAACATATCTACATCTTCAAAACTTTGTACTCTGAAGGTTGTTGTGCATTTTGTGCAGATTCTCTCATTAACACAACAAGCATGACTATGAAACACTTAAATCTACACTACTTTTGCCAGTACACAATAATGAGCCAAAAAGATTTCACATAGAATATACAGGGCTCCCACATCATTAGACGAATGCATTTTACATTTTTCCAGTCATTTATGATATTATAATACAGATTTTTTTATTATATTATTTATTTTAGTTGTATTATTTATTTTTAAATCATTGAAAAGTGAATTTTCAACCAATAAAATATAGATGATGGACACAGCTAGAAAGATTGATAATGACTACAGAAATTTCCATAACCTTTTTTTTTTATATCGCACTCACAAAAAGTGAATTTTCTAACCAATAAAACTGTGTGAAATTGGCATACCTATACAGATTTACATTGGGTGTACAGAAAGTTTTTTTTTTTTTTATGACTTTTCCAGTCATTCTTGATTTTAAAAAATATGCATTTTGTACAAATAATATCGAGATTGCATGCAAAAAAGCGAATTTATAACCAATGAAATACTGCTGAGATGGGCATAATTATAAAGAATATTAATTTTCAACACAAATTTACATGATTGTATTCATTTCCAATACGTTTTTTTATAGGCCTGGAAATCACAATTCTAAAATTCCCTGATATTTCCAAGTCTCTGTAACCGTGGGAACCCTGGATCAGTCTTTGAAAGTTTCCTGTAAAGTTGCTGAGGCACTTCAGTCGGCCTGCACTGCCAATGCTCATTGATCAGATGGTAAATTGACTCTAGCCTGCTTATTTTGAACCCTGCCAAAAGCACCAAATATCAGATTACACTGTAAAAATAATGGGACAGAAAAATAAATATACAGTAACATTACCATAAAGGCGAAAGATACATTTAAAAAAAAAATCACATTTGCAACTCATTCGTCAGTCTCCGCCATTTTACCTCCCTCATAATCACCAGGACTTCTCTTTTTTCTTCCAGACATCCCTCAGTCTGTAGTTGTGTGTTATTCATTGGGACTTTCCTCCTGTATTTCCGGCATGTTCTTTCTATCCTTGCGCAGGGTATCAGTGAGGGGCCGAGCGGAGCTGGGCGACTCGAGCTGCTTCGGTTCATTCGTGTGGTAACTGCCTTTATACCTGTACAGGTAAATGTAGAGGCCGTACAGGATCAGGAAGAGCAACATCAGAGACACGGTCACGATTACTGTGGAGAAACACACACACACACACACAGAGAGAGAGAGAGAGAGAGAGAGAGAGCAGTCGTTAACATTAAGCTTAATACTCTTATGGTGCCCTAGCTGAGCTGTCTGCAAATGATGGATTAAACATAATTTGTATCATGTTGCAGAATTCACAGGAGAGACTGCTGACTGTCTGTACTCACAAGCTTTAAAGGGATATTCACACAAAAATTTAAATTCTATATATATGCTTTTCTGTGAAACACAAATGGAGAATTTTAATGCAACTCAATTCATATATTCATTTTTTTATATATTTTTTTTATTGTTCTAGTCACAGTGACATGGTTGTTATTGTGGAAAAGAGCTGGATGAAGATTCTTCTATTTTTTCTTCTATTTCTATTTTTCTGTGAGATCTGGACCCGCTGGCAAAGAGGATTAAGTGTGTGTGTGTGTGTGTGTGTGTGTGGGAGAAACAAGTCTTGTTTATCCTGGAAAAGAGATGACAATCAGACAGTTAAGAGAAGAAGAGGATTTGAGTTAAGCAACAATGGGTGACTGCAAAAAAAAGAGCAAGGATACTGCTAAAACTTTTTGTTTTCAATTTGAACAAAGTTGCATTGTTCTGATGGGTCTTTAATCTCAAAATGATCTTGTTAGTATTATAAAAGAGGTTCTGTAACATTTACAGCAAAAAATGAATGTATCACATACTAAAGTAACAGTAACATATTGTCCAGAATATGGTCATTTGTAAAGATCTGAAGCTTAATACACCTTCATTTATTCCATATACGGTATATTATCGTTTTATCACTGATGGTACCAAGTTTCTGTCATTTGCAGAAGCTCGGCTTTATGCAGAAGCTTATATTCCCATGAATGTTCGCTAATCCTGTGTTCTGCAAATTAAGAGGATTTTAAAAATAGGTTTTAGCTTCCCAAACAGAGAAGATCAGCAAAAATGGCAGTTCTGGATGAAATGGAGTAAAAGACAAAAACAAAACAACAAAACAAGGAGAACAGAATATAGAATTGTACTTACATTTAACAAAAATAGTTTTATTGTCACTTTTATTGAGAGGATGGTGGAAATGTGACATCAAGTATAAGAAGGTGTTCAGGAAATAGCGCTAAATATTATTTAAAACGAAGTGTGACTGTAAACTTACATGTCATCCAAGGTGGGGTGACATCATCATGAATGTAATAAAAGACTAAAAAAAGAGAGAGAAATACATTACTTGAGGGTTAAAAACAACATTCAATCACAGTTCAATCACCGTAAGAGAAGAAATGCAACACATTTCGCCCTACTTTTTTTTACTTACACTACCATTCAAAGGTTTTTTAAATAAATCTCTTATGCTCACCAAGGCAACATTTATTTGATCAAAATACAGTAATATTATGAAATATGAATAGAATTTTATCAATAGAACTGTTTTCTATTTGAATATGTTTTAAAATGTAATGTATTCCTGTGTGATGGCAAAGCTGAATTTTCAGCAGGTTTGAAAACCATAATACATTTCTGACAGGATTCTTTGATGACTCGAACGTTTAAAGGAACAGCACTTCTTTGAAATATTTTTTTTCTAAAAATATAAATGGCTTTATTGTTCCTTTTGATCAATTTGATGCATCCTAGCTGAATCCAAGAAAAATATCTTACTGACCACAAACATGAATAGTATAGTGTATGGTGCATTCATGTGAATGTCAGAATATGTAGTCTTACACAGGCCAGTGAACCAGGGGTCATCCTCCCAAGGAACATATCCTAAGACGGGGGGAAACGCCCCACAGTTAGACTCCACCACATAGCCTTGAGTCGTTACCGGTGGATTGGTTACATTGGGTCGGAAGTAGGCCTTCAGTGGGGCAAAGATATTATAGCGGACCCCTGATATACAGCCCGTAAAACCTGGACTGTTGTGCCTCTGAATTTCGTAGTCTACACCTCCCACCTCTATGAAGAAGAGCAGAAAACAAATCAATGCACTGTTCATCTAGTAAATGCAACTTTTCATTCACATGCAACAAGTTAAAGGTACACCATGTAACTTTTTTTTTCTTCAAAATTGACAATACATGATCAATCCTTCTTCAAAAATGTGTATTTGTCTTACCCTAATTCACTATGGTAAGCTTATTATAAGTGTTTATATTTTATACCTGATACCTATATATTTATATATATATATATTTATATCTCATCATAGCCGTAAAGTCAAGTCACCTTTATTTATATAGTGCTTTGACACTACAGTTGTAAATAGAGAAAAGTTGCTCTGGCTTTGACGCGTGAATGGTGTGGTATAGGTTAGTCGTTAGAAAGGTTGACATGGAGCAGCTAAATGGCAGTTTTGTTTTCTAACAGCTACAGGGCCAAAAGTTACATAATACCTTCAAGATAAAAATGCTTGTCTTACCCATGACTCTACCCAAGAATATAGACTTTGGTGAGTCAAATCTGGGAATCTCTCCTGGTATTAACTTCTCAATCCACGGATCCATGTAGTCCACCTAGATCCAGGTACAAATCCATATACAAACAGTGTGCTTTGGGTATGCTAATAACAGTGAAAAACATGTCAGATCTAGTTTCCTACCTGTGTCCATACTGTGTAGTTGTGTCGGGTGATGTTGACAAAATGAGGAAAGCCATCGGCCATGTTTCTGTCAGTCAACTTAAATTTGTAGCTTATTATACCAAGCCGATATCTCAGTGACAGAGTACCTGCAAAGGAAGTGACATCAGTGCTAAAGCTAATGTTTTGTATGCTCTGGTGTGATTGTGTGTGTGTGTGTGTGTGTTTACCATCTTTCTTGAGCAGGACGGCGATGTAATCATTGCCGAAGGAGCTGATATAGAGGAGCACAGCTGGAGCCTGTAAAGTGCTGAAACTGAACTCTATGTCATCAGTTGTCGTGTTGTATCCGAGGGTGAAGTTGTGCCAATGAGGCTCTATCCAGAAGTTCGCCCACCATGCGTCAAAGGAAATGGGCTCTTTGCGGATGTCATACCGCAGCCACGCTCCAACATCAAAGAACGCCCCGATATCTAAAAGGATGTGACACAAGCAGAGATCATATTCTTGTTTATGGGTACCCCTCACACATGCTGATTTAACGTTTAAAAAAAAAAATCAAATAGACATGATGGACAAATCTTTATAAAACATCATAAGACTTGAATAGTCTCATCATTGGCAATCCATCATACGTAGAACTGTAACAGTTTATAATATTAATAAGGATATTATTCTGACCTCTGTGGGATTTGGTCTTTAAATTGTACATTGCAATTGCACATTTATATCCATATTTCTTAAATCTAAAAAATCCAGTCCTCGAATCTGATTGGTCAAGCCCATTATAGTTCAACAGCCCTGGGACTTTTTACTGTTTTACTTGTCAGACTATTAGTCTTTGCATTAAGCGGGGTGGACACTGTGCGATTTTGGCCACGATTTGGCCGTCTGAGACAATATTTGCAAATCCTAACAGATTCCGCTGATCCTTGGCTAAAATCGGAAATCTTTGATCGTTATTTTGGCATGTTCACCGACAGCCAATTAATGACCGTTGCAATTAAATTTTTACCACCGACGATTTGACTCACAGTCCTGCAGTGTGACTTCTCCTACGACGACCGTCAAATTGTCTTCGTTTTTCAAGACAATGACCAAAATTAACGTTAGAGATTTCTTTGTAGCCACCATTTCAATCCCGCGTGTAATGCAGCTCACTGTCACCGAACGTGTCACTGATGGATGATGTAAAACTCTGGACAAGTTTTCCTGCGTGCGTCCGTTTTTAACGCATCTACACTGACGTACAGTCTGAGTGACATTTATGACAACTGAGATCTTACAGTGTGACATGGCTTACAGCGATGATCATGTTCGTACAGTCTGACAGGCAACAATTGTAAAGGACTATTATAAATTGCGCGCCCGGCTTTAGTTGTGGGGATTTTACAGTGCTTCTTTCTGCAGGTTACAATTTTTTATGTTTTATGAGTGAGTCATTGAAACGACTCATTCAATCGATTCAGACTCAATCGTTCTTCAGCAAAAAGTCATTGAATCATTTACTCAACCGGTTTCCTTCATTCATTCATTCATTTACCAAATAAACATGACTTTATTTTTTGATGAATGATTATGAATCCTGCTGGTGAGTATATTAGGTGTATAGATCTATGCCAAAGTTTTAAATATTCTCACACAGATCATCAAAAAAGAGCAGTTTAATTCACAGATCAGACAAATCCCTTTTAGCCTAAATCAGCTCTGGATTTAGAGGCTTGAAAGTGGAAACTAAAGCCAAAGTCTGTCACTCTCTTCTCAGGCAGTGACTCTCACTTTAACAGGTTCTCAGAGGCATCAGTTTATTTGTTACTCCCATTTATTATCCTTAACTAGAATCTGTTTTGATCTTTTAAATCTCCTAAGTCTCATAAAATTAAAATGCGTTTGTAATAATTAGTCTTTCCCCAGCTAAAGATGAAAAGATATCACTTTCAATTTGCATATGTTTATTAGGAAACAGCTGTAGTCTGTATTGCACCATGTCAATTTGAGTCAGCGTGAGTGTGAGAGAGCATATGCAAATGTGTGTTAACTCACCTAAATGACAGTAATACCCATCGAAGGCTGTGTTATTGCAGTCACAGATGTATGAAGCGTATCCATCAATGCACTGGCCTCCGTTTCGACACGGTATAGAGGCATTCAGACATGCTCCAGTGCAGTTCCTACGTATCCCAGCACTCTCGTCAACCTTCCCCTCCAAATCCACAGGCACCCCGTTCATCCTCAGCCCACGCAGACAACCCAGGAAAGGCCTTAAGGTGTGATTGGCCGCACCTGAATTCAGATGCATGGTATGTTTTTGTATCAACTGCTTGAAGCAATGTTTTCATATTATCTCTGCTTGAAACTCCAGCTCTATGATTCTTACCTACGAGCAGGGGTTGTGTAAACTTCATTGTGATGTAGGTCTGGCCTGGGAACTTGTGTAAGGCCGGAGGAAGGAAATCAACTTTGAGCCGAGCCATTTTTACATTGATTTCAGCTTCTACATAGTGCCATTCATTATCATTGAGAGGTTTAGGTGAGCGGAGGGTGACATTTCTAATTCCATCACCCACCATGAAAATAAATACCACCTCAGTTGTAGCTGTGAAAATTTAAGGAGAAACTGATGAAGGAGGTATCAGAATCAATATATATGGCATATATTTTTAAGATTTACAGTGGCATTCACAATGCCACTGCCATGGAAACGACACTCACAATTGAGTTCAATTCGTAAGAAATTACGGAGGTGGTCATCTGAGCTCTCTACAAACACTCCGTAAGTGCGGTAGGTCCTGAAGTGGAATGTAATGTCGGCACTGGTCCCGGGCTTGAAGGTGGGGAACTTCAGATAGGTGGGCTTGGTGAAAGCTATAGTGTTCCAGATACTCCCTAAGAGAAGGATTTCTCATGAACAAATAACAATGACATTATTTGGTAAAAGTAAATATGTGTATTATGGAGGAAAATGTACAGTCAGCCATTAAAATAAACTCTTTCAGGGTCATAGGCCGCTCTGCTTTGTGTTTATTTTGTTATAATAAACCAAAAGACTGTATATTTCCCTTTACGAACAGTTCAGGAAGGATCTTCTTATCATATAAGAAAAACTTTTCCTCCATTGTATCTTTGTAATGTTCATTACTCACTGTCTCCATGGCAGTACAGCGCGCCAACACTGTAGCGAGCTTCTGAACCGGTGCGGTTAGTGTCCCCTATGACAATCCTCCTGACAGGCAGATGATCACGGAACGACAGGTAGCCTTTATCTGAGTGCCTAGTAAATGTGAAGAGTGAAGTGTGAAGTAAGAGTAAAACTAGCCTTTAAAATAAATCAATGAATGTTTAGCTTGTAGTTATACTGCATATACTGTACTACCGTTCAAAAGTTTGAGGTCGGTAAGATTTTTTTAATGCTCACCAAAAGATTAAAATGACTGTTTTCTATTAATATACTGTATATTATAAAATGTCAAAGCTGAATTTTCAGCATCATTACTCTAGTCTTCAGTGTCACATGATCCTTCAGAAATCACTCTAATATGCTGATTTGGTGCTCAGAAATAAAAATGTCTTACTATTATCAGTGTTGAAAAGAACAGCATTTTTTAAATAGTAAACATTTTTAACATTATAAATGGCTTTTCTATCTTGATCAATGCATTCTCACTGAATAATTTATTATATAAATTACAAAACTCACTGAATAAAATGTATTTCTTTTAAACAAATCTGACCCCAAACTTTTGAAAAGCAGTGTATATATACCCAGTTTTTGTCCCGAGTTCATATTTAAATGTCTGCCATTTGCTTTCTATGTATTTATATATTTTTCTGTCTTTAATAACATCAAACACTATCATTCATACAAAGTTTAAAAGGTACATTTAGATGACATAAAACATTTTTTATTTATTCATTCTTTCTCATCTCAGTCTCACCATTGACGGTAGTCGGCATCACAGTTGCACCAGTACTTGGAGTCGGTGCAGGTTTGATTGACAGCACATCCACATTTTCCACTTTCAGGAAAAGCTCCTCCCCAGTATTCATGACTCTCATTATGCCGACCAATCCAGTAAGTGTAAGGCCTTCCATCTGTTAACAATAATAAGTAAAATCAAAGAAAGACTCAATGGGGTGCAGTGGCAAACTACTGGTAATGTAGACAAGCCAGTCTCATTGGGGTCAACAGAGCAGGGGGCCATAATGACTGGGCCTTACTATAGCTTTGCAAAAATACTCAGTGGTAAATGGTGACTGAGAAGATTCCTATAAGTGTTACTCAGCAGAGAAAAAGGCTGAGAAGGACACTGACACTAATTATACTCAAGCTCTGGGCAGTTCAGCTGAGTCAGACTAGTCAGACTCTTCTAGTGCGCTGAGATCAATGCTTCAACAGCCAATTAAAAACTCAAAGCTGAGGTTCCTTTACACACGATTTTTTTCCTATGCTATACAATTCAGATACACAGTGATGGCTGCAGATATATACCACACAGTAAAAGAACATTCAAATAGGTTCAATTATTTGAAGGGATTGTTCACTCAAAAATGAAAATCCCAAACCTGTGTGACCTTCTTTCTTCTGTGAATTTTTGAAAAACACCTTTCCACATTTTTTATATAATGAAAGTGAATGAGAATTGGGGACATCAAGCACCAAAACCAAACAAACAAAAAAACGTCATAATGGATAATAAAAGGATTTTATTCCCTGTCTTCTCAAAGCATAAGTCATTACTAACTCAAACACTCTACCATATACTGTACCTATAATGAGCCGTTAACTGCTGTGACTATCTTTGATTAGTGAGCTGAAATCAAGAACTGGATCAGTTTGATTTGTGAACAAATCATTCAGACCAGTTTTGTGAACTGAATCAACCGATTCATTGAAAATATCCAACTCAAAGTAGGATTTGTTCATGAATTTGGTCATTGTGGATTGCCTCGTGTCTTTAAAAATGAACATTTTGAGTTAAAGTCATACAGTCATTCAGGTTTGGAACAACATGAAGGTAAATAAATGATGACAAAATGTAAATTTTTGGGTGAACTATCCCTTTAACTTCATTCATGCATTAAATGACCAAGAATATTCATCGTACATCATTGTGAAAGCTAACTTACGCGGAGTATTGAGGAGGCGTGACTTGTAGCATGAGAACTCAATCCACTGTTCGCAGTATAAGGAGGTGTTTGCTAGGGCAGTGACTTCATCCCAGGATGCGTTTACATACTGGACGTCCCCAATATACGGTTGATCCACAGTGGAGCCGCTCACCTTGGTGCTTTTCATGCGGTTGTGCTCGATGACGGTCCATGATTTTTGCACTAAAATGTGACGTGATCAATCTTAACTCACCAAAATCACGTAAAACCCTTCGAAATTGATTTCAACATGTCAATCTCTTCCACATCATACATACACATATTGCAGTAGACCGTGAAAGGTTTCAGTGGTCCGCTCAGATCTGGATCTATAGTGTAGTTGCCTGACCAATACTTCCCATTCAGTCTGTAGGCCTCGCATGACTCCCTGTAGACGGCTGGGATGGAGGGAGAGAGACACAGAGAGAGAGACTTAAAATAGAGTGATTCTCATATTTCACCAACAAAAAGTCAATATAGAGGAATCTCCTCAGTGAAAGACACTTACAGTTATGACAAACCTCCCCCTTGTAGCCAGTGTTGTTACACACACACAAGAAGTCATTCCAGGACTGTATACACCTGCCTTCATGTTCACATGGGTTTGGAGAGCACCTGAAAGAAATAAGAGAAGGCTGACACTTTAATAATGCACGTCTAAAGATATTACATTCTTGGGCATGACATTAGACTTTAAGGTAATAAATGAACACTACACATGTATCTCACACACGTTAGTTTATATATCATGGTGGTAACTTTCCGTTGACTTTTATTCTTTTTATAGAGCTGAGCTCATATGTTTTATCTCCAGTTTTCCTGATGAAGACTGTTTGCTTGGATACTATCATTGTGAGGACATTTAGTCCTTCAGTGTTAGCAAAAACCCACACACACAAACTCAATGAGTTGCACACACACACACACACACACACACCTATCAGTGATACCGCAGGTGCCCAGCAGGATTTCGGCGTATCTGCCCCATTTCCTCTGCAGCATGACATCTATATCCACCGGCTCATCATCTATAAAGATCTGCTGCATGCAGCCGTGGAAGCGAGACAGCTTGGTCACACAGCGAGCCGTGTTATTGGTCTTAGGACAACCTGCAACACAGCAGATATTAAATATTCCTCTAATTATCTGCTATACAACTATAAGGCACTAAATATATCTCATTTAGCATAGATTATGAACATTAAGGTAGCATTTATGGCATTAGATGTGCCATAAATGTATGAATAATAGATAAACAACATGCATTGTATTGTAAAGCATTCTTGTTTACATTAACACTGATTTACAGACATTTTTGTGGCAGTTTTGGAAAAGAGTGGGACTCGGTTTTAGCCATGAGGCACTTAAACATAACAGACTACTTCTCCTCATATTCTGTGATCTGTTACTCACCCCCGAAGAAGTAGCGATCTCCTGTACGAACCGTGAAGGGGTTGGTGATCTTCAGTGGTGAGCTTTCATCTTCATCTATAGTGATAGTTAGTAAGTTGTCTTTGGCGGTCAGGTCTACTGTGTGCCAGAAGCCGTCATTGAGACGGTACCCTTAAACACACAAAAAAAAGTCAAATATTTACTGTATATAATCTTAGACTGGACCAGATTTGGTCCTGCTAAACTCTTGGTCTATAGGTGTTCCATTCAGTCCTCTCTTACAGAAATAGAATTCAAAATGTCATAACTAATGTTATGGACACAATCATACCATACCTGCAGCAAAGCGTAATCTCTTGTTTCCAGGCTGCATGAGAGTGACGTTGACCTGTCCTTCACTGAGGCCAAGCTCCAGAGAGCCCAAATCATCTGCAAACCTGGTGAACATCAGTAACCCTGTGTAGTCCCATGACCGGAACTTAAACTTTACCGCCAGGCGGTTCTTCCGGAAAAACCCGGGCAGCTGCAGGTAGTTGTTGGGTCCTGCAAAGGTCATGGGCTTCCAGAGGAGGTCACGGCAGGTATAATGCATCTTTTTCTGAAATATACAAATAATATCTCAAATATTTTGCAATACAATGGACACCCAAATGTGATTTCATAAGTGATTATAAGTGTCATATTAATTCACCCCACACTACACTCTTGCAAAACTCTACATACCTTTTTAGGAGCTAGTCGAATTTCAGGCTCCTGGTACTGTGTCATGTAGATGATATTGATTCCATTGATAAAGACGTTCTCCATGCAGCCACGGAAGTTCACCTTACCGGGCAGGTGGGGTGTGTCTTTCTCAATCACACCGCCAACATAAATCTAAAGAGAAATGGATAATCGTAATGATCAGATTGCAGGGAACATTCACCAATGGCATGAGTTTGGGGCGGGACTATCTTATTGACTGACCAATGGCAGACAGGAGTAGTGTTTGTGATACCTGCTTGAAAACGGTAATTATTTTACTCCATTTGGTGATCCTAATGGCACAGAAATTACACCCTTCACTTTTAAGAGAGGCACCAATTATTTTTGTGTTCTTCATTTGTTCAGAACAAATGTGAGTCATCTGTAATTTATCACTGAAGTGTGATACAGTGTGCGTTCATAGTTCATGCGTTTGATCTAACATGTCACCTGTTTGTCCAGATCAAGGTACTTGAACTCTCCATTGAGGACAGCAGTCTCAGTCTGGCCATCCAAGGTGAAGTTAACCTCTCGCCCGTAACGCTTGATGGTGACGTAGTGCCAGTGCTGGGTGTCCAGTAGGTTTCCCAGCATCATTGTGGTCATCCCATTGGTGTTATGGACTGTGCTGCTCCCTTAAATAGATAATGCAAACATGTCCTCATGATTATAGATAGAAGGTTAGACAGACAGACAGACAGACAGACAGACAGACAGATAGATAGATAGATAGATTACCCAGGCTGATATGAAAGTAGAGCCGTCCAGTCTTTAGTTCCAGAGTGACAGAGTCTCCCTGCAGACCCTCACTGTGCAGGAGAATACCATCCTTCTCCAACGTCTTAAAATTCAAAGCGTAGTGGTCCTGAAGTGTCCTCATCCTGCCCCGTGGGAAGGAGTATGCCACCATGTCATCCGCCTCAAACTGCATCACATATGAATCTGTTAGGGTCAAAGGTCAAGAGTATGGAGAGGATTGTTAAAAAGCTATATTACAAGATTTTATTTATGCTAAACCAAACACAACACAGACGTGCCACTTTGTCTATCTGTTTTCTTTCTAGCCACGAAATCAGTGACCTTGGCCTACACTGATGCCCAGATCATCAAGGAGTTCACATTGTTCATAGTTATTGAATTTACACATACGTTTTACAGGCAGTATGTGCTGTACCTGGAAAAAGTATTGGTATTTTTTGCAATGCAAAAACATGATACATACACTGCATGGCAAACTGCAAAACTACATTTTATACTCAGTATTTTTCTTTTGATTTTCACTGTCAGTATTTAAAAATCCTTGTAACAAGATACAAAGCACTTGAGAAGAAAATATATATATATATATATGTTAAGTCTAATTACTTGTTGTAACCATAAACCTAATTTTTTCATTTCTCTGAAAACAACTTATGAGATATATTTACTGGAAACCAAGATCAAAATACTGATTAAAAACAGATTTTCTGCAGTGCAACTCAAAGGACCGGTTAACATTACAAGGCACTGAGGAGATTTTCCGTATCATGATATGCTAAAGTTCTTGGCTGCTGATAAAACACAAACAGTTGGCAGTGCCTCAGTCCAGACATGCGCCGTTTACCGTAAGGACAGCCGTAGAGCTCTACTCGAAGGCCGATTTTGCCTCCGTTCTCAGTATTCCAGCCCATGGGATAGATGCGCAGATGTTTGGCAGTGATCGCATAATGAAAGACGTTCCTCTTTACCTGGTAGTAATTCCAGTTGCCAGGCAACGTCTGAGAGACACGAAAATCTGATATTAAATCTGATATTAAAGGCTCTATGAATGTTCCACACCATTTAACAAATCAACAACTTCTCTCACCTACAACTAATCATACATCAACAATGTATTTATAAAAGGTTGAACTCAAATTCTGATTGAATGAGTCATGTTCAAGGTCAAATAAGATACAAAAAGATGCCTGTCCTGAACTCTGCTTCAAAACATCAGGACTTGATCAACACAAATTATACTTTTTAGTGGGCTTTCCAAACACTAATAAAACATAGATAATTTTTACCATATTGCCTCCTGTCATGACATATGGAGTCCATGCGTCGAATCGATCCCCGTACAGCAGCATGTATTTGGTGATCCAGTCATAAGAGTTGAAGGTACCCTGAGTAGCAATGGCCATGATACGATACTTCCTCCCCAGGTCAATCTGCATCCATGGCTGCCTGTCCCGAGGGGACGGAGACCAGCCACTGCTCCCTACATCAGCACACACACATTTGAAAATCAGCTGAGAAAATACATGCATGTAGACATTTAGTGCTTCAGATTTCTTGTCATGGGCTAGCCAGCAGTCCTACTTATTTTGGCCATATGTAAAATGACCGATATTGTCATAAAAATCCAAATAATCTACATTATTAAAAATGGAAAATTAAGAGACACTTCTGAAAGATTTGTGATATTTTTTTTAAAGAACATGGCTTGTGTGATTATTTATTTATTTAGATATAAATTTATGTTTTCTCCACCAAGGTAAAATAACCTGAAAAAGTACATTTAAAATAAAATAAAATAAAATAAAATAAAATTTAATTTAATTTAATTTAATTTAATTTAATTTAATTTAATTTAATTTAATTTAATTTAATTTAATTTAATTTAACATTTGGTTCAATGTGATTGTTTCTCCACCACAGTTATGTTCCAGACTCTTCTAATGGATATAAAATATAATAAATCATTTTGATAGCCTAATTTAACATTAGAGGACAATATGCACTATACTGAACCATAAAAAAATTTAACAAAAGTGCAGCATTTCAATGGAACAATGGAATGGAATTGCGTTTCAATGGAACAAAGTAATCTTATGAATTTTACATATTATTTCTCATATTTTAATTGAAATTTTGTATCCGTGGCTCAGTTGTCACATCCACTTTTATTCACAAAATCAAGACTTTTTTTTTGCTTCAAAAGGGCAAATGTATTGGCTAAATCAAAAATGTGAATAGGAGGTCAATATTGTTTCTCATTAGTATTCTCAGCCAGAGACCTATTCAAAATGCAAAGTGCAACCCATAGCTCTTGTGGCCAAGGCACTTACCATACAGTTTGGCAAAGTGTGCAGAGTAAAAAAAGTTATATCTGGAAGAAGCATGGAAAGAGGATGCATAGAGAGGAGAAATCAGCGGATCTAAGCATGGCCCTGAACAGAGAGAAAGAAAAAGAGAATTATAGAGAATATTCAATGACATTTTCATAAAAGCAAGATGACTTTTGTTTTTTTGTTTTTACATTTGACAAGATTTATTTAGCAGTTTATTGAAAATAGGATAACACAATGAAACTGTCAATTCATGGGAAAAGTTATGTACATACATTATCTGATATAAATACTTTTAGTTACTGTTATTATGTGTAATATTTCCAACCAAAATTGCAGCTCTTAAAATGATACATTGTGCTTTAAAGGTATACTATGTAACTTTTGGGCTTTAGCGGTTAATAAACGACTGTATATGCGTCTTGTAGCCAGAGCTATACTTCTCCTTGTTTATGTATATGACTGGGCTATTTCTCAGCGGCTGTCTAACATAGCCAAAATATTTACATATTAAAGTTACATAGTGTACCTTTAACTGGTATATGATATACACAAACAGTATAATAATAATAACCATTTGTTACATTTATATAGCGCTTTTCTAGGTACTCAAAGCGCTTTAGATAGAAGAGGGAATCTCCTCAACCACCACCAATGTGTAGCATCCACCTGGATGATGCGACGGCAGCCATATTGCGCCAGAACGCCCACCACACACCAGCTTACTGGTGGAGAGGAGACAGTGATGAAGCCAATCAGTATATGGGGATGATTAGGAGGCCATGATGGACAGGGGCCAATGGGCAAATTTGGCCAGGATGCCAGGGTTACACCCCCACAGAGAGTCAGGACCTCGGTTTAACGTCTCATCCGAAGGACGGTTCGTAGTTTGTAGTTTATCCAGTTCATTGAACCACCACAAATGCAATTAAACCCATCATGTGTTCTAAGTACCTGTGATTTCAAATATCCATTTTTCCAAAGTGTAAATATTATTTAATGGAACATCCATTGGTCAGCATAAAGGACTACTGTGGCTGTTAGCTGAGATTATTACTAGGCCGAATAAACAACAATAACATTTGACACTGCACTAAAACATGCATATAATCTACCATGGCAAAGCAAACAACAAAACATTTACATCTGTCAGAGCAAATTACAGTATGTTCAGATCTTTAGTTCTCATTTATACTTTATCAAACATTACCAAACAAAACCAGGCTCTACAGGCACATTTTGTGGGTTGATGTTGTTAGAGTCTCATTTTCACAATGAGCATATGAACGGATCATGTGCGAAACAAGCCTTGCAGTTGTACTGTACAAAATGTATGTCGTAGTGGATCTGGGACACAATATAAAACAGGCCCATTTAGCAAGTCTTGCCATGGCATTTCATCAGTACCTCTGTTAGACAAATCCCTGCTTCAATTAGACCTGGCAACATTTCAGCCTAATCTAAATGGCAGAGTCAGATAAACCCACCTCAATCTCACCCTCTCACAGAGCTCTAATAAAGCCATCTGCCCAAATGGCATCACATCTCACAGCCCATCCACATCACCTCTCTAACTACAGCCGACACACTTTCACACAGCCGGTTCATTTCAGAAATACTGAATGTGCCTTTTTGAAGATGATTCTGAAGTGCCTTCGGGTCTTTTTTTGAAGATTGTGAAGGGACAAAATTGATAGAATGGAGTTGTAACAGAAGGTGTTAAGGATCTGGAAAGTAACTTTGGGCATTGTTGTGATACTGAAAAAAGTGTTTGCAAGCAAGGATTGTGGTCCTATGCCTCATAGGTTATATATGTGTTTGAGAAAACATCTTGTAACTGTGATATAAATCACTGAATTTTTACTTTATATCTTAAAATGATAAGCAAGCAGCTGACAAAAAAAAAAAGATAAAAGTCACAATTGCATTGCAACAATGACAGCAACAAACTGCTAAAAATGTTCCCAGAAGTTTGATAGATCTTAAAAAAACAACATTGGGGATGTCCTCAAAAGGATGGTTCGTACTGTAAATAAACTAAATAAAGCCTTATAATCTTATGATGTAAAGAGTTTTCTTCTGGAGGTAAGATTGGGTAAGTTACATTTTTAGTATTTATAATGTGCTTTCTTTAAAAACAACAGAAGTCCACTATGTTCTCAATTGTATTTCTCAATGAAGTATTAACATGTCCTGTAGCAGCCTCAAAGAGACTGCAGGGGTCAGACACAGCAGAGGTCATTAGTATTCTGACCACTGCAACTGCCAGTGAGGGAACAGAGGGGGAGAAACCGTTTGAAGGAGAGAGAGAGAGAGAAAGAGAAAGAGAGAGAGAGAGATGGAGAGAAAAAGCAAGGAATGTAACAGAATATTGCATGAGTCATCTAGTTCATTCTCAAGTGATTTCAATTCCCATCTGATTCACAGTTCTCTGCTCAGTCATCTTATATAGCTGGATTTATCAAGCCATGAACTCCATTATGATAGTCTTCTGAAAGAAATGTATTTTTAGTGGAAACAGGTCGTCGTGATTTTGCCAAGTTAGACATGTTCCTGGATCAAAATCTTCTGCTGATGCTGGAACAACATTCCTGTCCACTAACCCTATCCCTACCCATAAACCTAATTCAACCCGTAAATTATCCCTAAAATCAGAGGGAAATGATGGATGAATAACACTAATGTAGAAGCCCCTAATCCTTGATTTAAGCCTAAAATTGACATTAACTGTAAGCCTATCCCTCAAATCTGATTGGTTAATTGGAATGTTGTTGCGGGATCAACAAGGATGTTTATCCAGGAACATGTTCTACTTAGTGAAATCACATTCACCGGTGGAAATGTCCTGTGATTACAGGTGATTCCATGGGAGAAACTGCACGTCTGTTCACTGAGATATCACTCAGCGAAAGACATGCCGACCGAAATTGACCTTGGCTGGTCAAAGGAGAGGTTGGTGTGTGTGTGTGTGTGTGTGTGTGTGTGTGTGTGTGTGTGTGTGTGTGTGTGTGGAACCACCACCAGCTGCCTGAACCATTGATATAAGGCAGGATGGATCCATGCGTTCCTGTTGTTTACTCTGACTCTACCATTGTATCCTCGGTTGTAAGTGGTTATTTGAGTTACTGTTGCCTTTCTATCAGCTTGAACCAGTCTGGCCATTCTCCCCTGACCTCTGGCATCAACAAGGCATTTTCGCCCACAAAACTTGCCCCTCACTGGATATTTTCTGACCAAACCCTAGAGATTATGAGGCTATGAAAATCCCAGTAAATCATCTTGCCCATGTCTACATGCCAAAATGAATTGAGTTGCTGCTATGTGATTGGGTGATTAGATATTTGCATTAACAAGCAGTTGAACAGGTAGCCTATAGGTGTGTGTGTGTACAAGTGTACAGATACCTACATCTTTAGGAATCCATTATTAATGCATTTTATTAATTAATAATACTGAGTATAATTAATGAGTATTTGAATGGATTTGCTAATTAAGCATCATAATAAGTAAATACATGAATATGGCACTATAAGCGTAAGCTTGAAGATTCATGCAACACAGGGTCCATGCTCAGTCTTTCTATTCATTAAAGTCCAAAAGTGGTCCTTTTCCTGAAAAGGGTTGATGACCCTCGTCTAAGATTAGAAATCCATATCATCCCGTTAGCAACAGCTGCAGTGCAATATTCTGATTCACATTAGGCAGATAAATGAATCGATTGAATGTGACCCAGCCTCATCTATCTTTGTAAAATATAAGCTGCAGAGATTGTCTGTCTCTCTTCACCAGCTCTGAGATAAATGATTTTCACCCTGTGCTGTTCTCTTAGCAGCTGTGCAGAGCAGAGAGGAGTTCCTGCCCTGCAGGAGAAGCATTACAGTTATTAAAGCACTCAGTGCAGAAGAGCTGCAGGGGAAACTGGGAATAAGCAATGAAAGCCTCATGAAGATAAATGCAGAGACTTACAAATACGCCCGTGCAAAACATGTCCATCTAAATTCAAAAGTTCTGTTCCAGAACCTACCAGTGAGCTTCCTTGCTTTCCACAGCCCACACAGGCATAACTGTTATAATAAGTGACAGATTCTGAATTCTCACCTGTGAAATAGCACAGGAGACTCATCTCACAGTTGGTTTCAATAGTGTTAGATGTTAGCATGTAGCTAAGCTAACAGCACAATCCTTTAATAAGCATAAAAACAGCATACATAAATATTGTGTGAACACTAAACTATTTTTAATTGATAATTTCCAGTATTTTATCAAATATTACATCCCTATCTTGCTTTGTTTATTATCTTGTTGTTGTTTTTTTCTTCATTTTTTGCATTCTGGGATTGTCTTCTCTGCGAAGGACACAAGAAATTCTATGGAAGCCTGTTTCCGCCACAGAGTAAAAAATAATTGCGACATTTTATCTCACATTTCTGACTTTTTTTCTCACAATTGCGAGTTTATATCATACAATTCTGAAAAAAAAAAAACCTATAGGACATAGGAGAATATGGAGCTCACACACAAAAATATGCCATTTGTTGCAGTTGATGATATTTATATAGCCAAAAAGTAAGATGAAATTCAATTTTTGCAAAATACCCAATAGGTGCAATTTTAAACTATTCAATTTCATTCCCCTTTGACTTTTTTCGCTCTCTTTTTGTTCAATGCCTTCAATGTCCTTGGCTGCTTTCCACTCACAGATAAGGGAGAACAGTGACACATATGAAGGAGCACCTTGAACACACTCTCTCTCTCTCTCTCTCCTCTCTCTCTCTCTCTCTAACACGTGTGTTGAATTACAGGCACTCCCCCAGTCTATGCAGGCTGACACAGCACTTCTGCTCAAGGAGAATTGAGTGCATATCATGTGAGCTATCTTTCATAGGAGAAAGCAGCAATGCACTTGAGTCTAGAATAAGACTGCTAGTTGGATCAAATCTCTTTGGGCTGGTTAGGATTTTAACTATCATCTAGGGGGAGAGGCTGTGGTTAGCATTTTTAGCATGGACGAATGCAGAATAGAGGGTCACGCTGTTATAAATTATTTAGAACAAGACTGCAGGCACAGTAGGTGGCTGTCTTTGAATGGAACAAAAGATAAGCTCAAAAGGGACTTTAAAATACAGAGCCAATCCAAGACGCCACATCACGTCATAGACAAGCATACACACAAGCATCATCTCTTAATCTTTCACACCTTCCTCAACAGGATCTCATTTTTTAACAGACAGACAGGGCATCGTAAATCTCACTAAAATGACATTTTTCAAACAGTTTTTCTGTATCGTCAGAGCACCCATTTTCAGTTTGGATGCAGGTTTCCGCTCCTTCCCAAAGATTTATGCTGAATGAATTCTTAAAGCGAGAGTGCAGTGTTCATGCTGTCTCATTTCTCTTCTCAGAGCTGAGAACTGGATTATCTTCTTTACACAATACATCTTCAGCTCTCATTGTTGTCAAAGAATTTGTAGTGAAGTGGGAGCCTAGAAAAAACCCTATTTTGGGATTTCACAAAACCTCATTGTTTCAAGATACAATGTGCTATTACGGTTTCAACATTACACTGCATTGACAAACAATCACTAATTAATTCTATTTAGTAATAGAACTCACACTTATTAATATAAATAGAGATATCCAGACAGGACCTAAATATGTTGTTCAGTATTTGTTAAGTATTTACATTTTCGAAATTTAATATAGATATTGACTGTACTCATTATTTATTCATTATTTTGAACTTGAGACCCACTCACTTCAAAAAGACACACTGCAAAACTGTGCAATTTCAAACATAGTGTGCACATAATATTTGTGAGAGATTATTATATGCTTTGCCTTAATAGATAAAACAATATTTTTCTGAAGAAAATTGTTAGAAAAATTGCTATCATCATGAGTGGACCTTGTACAGTACCTTGAAATATAGAATGACTCATATGCACTTTGTCAGAACAAAATCATTTTAAAATCATGGCACACAATCAGATTATTTTTCTTCTAGCACCTTATTTACTTGAATGAGCAGTGTTTTGTAGATATTTATTAGTAATAAGAATATCGATTTCGTTAGGATATATTTTGCATCATTTTGATGTTTTGAAGATTGCAATACAGTCTTAAAGGTAACCTTACGTCAGGATTCGCATGCAGTGTTCTACGTCATATGAATTTGGGAGTTCGGTGAGTTACTGCGCCCGCCCTCCGTCTCCGCATAGGGCTGCTCCCACAAGCAACTTCACGGAATAGGATTTTTTCACCACGCCATTTCAAATACACCGACAATCTCAACTTTTCACCCTTAAGACACTAAAGACACGGCTAAATCTGCAAATAGATGCTTTCAGCAGTCTCTGTTTAACAGCAGGAGAGTGTGTCCTTCCCGCGTGTCCCCTGCGCAAGACGCACCTTTCCATGCAGAAACTTGCCCAAGTGAGCGCGCGGAAGCACTGCAATGCAGAAAGAGCCCGTAGACACACAGGCACAGTGGCGAGCGCAGAATCAAGACTATATTAGCGCTTTACTTTCAGCCCAAACCTTCTAGACTGAATACTCTAAATATAGAATAACAAACATATTTAACAAATTCGCGCTGTTTTAAAACAATGCAAGCTTATAAATATCGCAATTTTGAGATTAAAATCATTATGTCATAGCTTTGCTGATGCACTTGTTCTGATGAAGAATAACAGTCACCTATATGGAAAATAAGTGTACATTGCATTTTCATTGCATCTTGCATCTGCAGTTTCACTTACGTGACGAGCAATGTTGAAAGGCGAGAAAGAGTAAAAGGCTTGGGGCAAGAATTTTGATAGCCATCCTCTCCGGGAGACGGAGTCGCTTTTAGATTAGTAAATCAAATGTTATCCTCTCCTCGTCAACGGACAGTACAGCATCGTTTAGCCGTCCTTTCGGCCAACTTTAACTCTCTCGGCCGGGATGGTGATAGACTCGCTCGCTAGAGGCGCGCGCGCGCGACATAGTGGTGCTGATGCTGCGTTTTGGCGGGAGCGCGCATACTTTCATTAAACCAAATTCCTTGAAATTTGGAAAGCTGTGACAATCTGGTTGAAATAATACATGAACTCTCTTTTATTTGATATAGAGGGAGAGTGGAGTCCTATGGTTTGGGTAGACAGTGGACAGCCTCGACTTTAGTGTAAGGGTTCTCAGTCAGGGAGGGGGCGCAAGATGAGAACAGGAAAAAAAAGTTTTGGACTCGTCATAATGATGGGAAGTGCGAATCATTTCCGCGAATCGGTTCTTTCGAACATTACGTTAAAGAACCGGTTACTACGATTCTTTTACGTAGGCCTATAGTGACGCGCTCACGTTGTCCCTGACAACCTGGCGTAGAGTAGGCCCATACTGTAGATGTTTGTCATGTATCCCAGTTCAGTTTGTTGCAGACTTGATATGTCGTTTAAAGCTTAAATATATTTTTTATTTTTTATTAAAAATAACTTTTTACCCAATTAGCCAAATCCTCGGTTCACTCCAAATGCTCAAATCGACAAATGTGACAAGACGTTTTAATGAATTGGTGAGATGTTAAGTTGATGATCATAGTAAGTTGAACATGTCTGAAAGAGTCGGTTCTCGATTCAGTCAGTTCAGAATAGTAAAAGTATGATATTCTTTATTCTGAAAGTGATTAACTAGAGAACTGATCTATCCGATTCATTCGTTCACTATCCAGATATCACTCACTGTGAAGTATGTGCAATGTTTCAACTATATATATTTTTTAATTGTGTCATGTGAGAAATATAATAGTTCAGCCCAGTTATAATACCAATGCATAAATCTAACATTATGCCCTTTAAAATTCACAAGTCTGCATGGTGCCTCCCTTCCCTGGTTTGCCCGGAGAGCACCAGTTCATTACTACAATCAATCCAACTGGATACAATCAGATTTGTTTGTGGGGGTCGTTTGTACAAGGTGGGTGGAAAAGCCGGATTTATGTTGGAAGAGGCGGTCTGTCCATGATTCTGTGATATAAAAAGGCTTTGGGATTAAGAAGTGGGTTTGTAGGGCAGCCGCAGAGCAGGGTGGGAGAAGGGGCTACAGGGTCAGAGAGGGATTTGCAGTGTTTCAAATCAGATTGAAGTTCCTCCCTGGTCTTACAATCATCTTGCACACATCAATACTCATTCATATGACTATGCACCGGGACGAAATCTCTTAAGATGTCTTTTTATTTAAGAAAGATCACTATCCTCATGCACGCACACAATTCAAGCCAAAATCGCTCCACTTTTGAGGAAAGTTTATAAGTAACATGGTTTGTGACTATATATAATAGTTATAGTTATCTGGTCATCTGGGTGGGCAGAAGAAAGGTGAAGAGCATTTCAATCATAACTCTCAAAATAGTTTTAGTATGTTAATGAATATATTGCAATGTTGAACTTGGCAGACTAGATGAGCTACGCTGCTGCTGTTGATTATTGCTACTGCTGCTGCAGAGTGGTGGACGAAGTACACAAAAAAGTACTTGAGTAAAAGTACAGATACTCTTAAAAAAAATAGTAGGCCTACTCCATAAAAAGTATTAGCTACTCCTATTAGTATAAGCTACAATTTTACTTGAGTAAAAGTACAAAAGTGCTTGATTTTTAATGTCCTTAAATTTTAAAAGTACTGATTGATGAATGTCCATTTATTTTGCACCTAAAAAAGAGTTTTATTTATTGCCAAATCTTGTCATACACTCATAACTACCCTACTGATAAATGCTGATAATTCAAGTGTGCAAACAAGTGAAAATAACAAAATATAACATATATTAGAAATGAGGAAAAACTAAATGTGTGTAAATGTATGTTGACAAATATAAACATACAACATTGGCAAAATGCGGTTAATAATTTAAGAACGCCGCCAGGCAAACGAGTCTTATATCAATTTGAAACTGCTGTGGCAATGGGGAAGATGTATGCGCTATAGTGATGTTACATTTGACAGTAAGCTTCAAAGCGCGTATCGAGTACGCAGCGCAATTTCTCATGAAGCTCTGTGCTGGAGCGCGTGTTGTTTTCAGAGAAACACGTGATCAACGAAAAACGAAGCCTCACTTTTTTCCAGTCACGTGAATGCTTTACTTTGCGTGTCGGAATGTTTGAACCCAGACCACTACTCTAAAGGTTTTTGGAAGTTCCATTTAACCTACTAACAATTATTTTCTTTTTTTATTATATATATTTTTTTTTAATAAAAATAAGCCTATAGCCTATGCTACATGATCATATATTCTGACACATAAACAGCATAGAAACCATCAAATAATTAGACCAACATTTACTTGCATCAAGCAACTTATTTTTTTTTTTGGTATTTTTATAATTAGTATATTGTTACATTTATTTTATTGCCACACTTTAATATGTGAATTATACTATCAGAAAACTGAACATTTAGCGTTGTTAGGCTTTTATTTGTGCTTAATGGAAAAAACACCACCACTGCGCACTCAGCTGCTCATAAACACGGCTGCTATCAATTTGACCTGCCACAAGATGGCGCTGTTTTCGACAGTCTTGATGCTTCGAATCTTTTCCCGAAACATTCCGTGGAAAGCTTCAGTGCTTCATGAGGCTTAATTTGCCCATCCCTAGTATGCGCATTCATTTGCGTTATTTTAATGTTATTATCATGTCTTGGTTGCAGCAGAGAAGAAACAGGATCTAGATGCAGCAGTCTTTATTAATCTCAAACTAAAAATAACAGAAATACTCAAGATACTCAGAATTCTAATACACGGAACAAAACTAAGGAACAGACAAGACAGGATTAAATACACAGGCAGGATTAAATACACTTGTTAATGAGACTGATTAACAAGACACACCTGAACTCAACTAACACAATCAGTAACCATAGAAACAAACAGGGAGAGAACAAAGGAGACCTGGGGCACGTTCAAGTTCAAAACGTTGTGCAACGTTTTGTCGGGGCTGAACGCAGCCCTTGAGTAATTAACAGATTAGAAGATTAACAGAGAAACTCAAACATGAACAGAATTTAAAACATGACAGTTGTTTAATTTTTACCTAAAACCTAGCCTGTTCAGATGGTAATACAATGGTCTTAAACAGCTCACACTTTTACAGCAGATTTAGTTCACATTCACAAACAACTGACAATCCTGACCTAGGCTATACAGTAATAGGATTTTAATTTCATACATCCTAAAATTCCGCATTAGTAACTTACTTTTCACGCCATCAGTCACACACACACACACACACACAGGTTCAACCAACCCTGAGTTAAAACTTGAACTCTGAGTGAGTTAGTTCAATCAACTCTGAGTTGACTTACCCTGAGATGGGAAACTCTGAGTTTTCGGTTACAGAACAGCTGAAATGAGTTAGTTCAATCAACTCTGAGTTAACTGACTCTGAGTTAAGCGCGTGCACCACAACTATAAAAAGCCATTATCAATGGAATTTAATTAAAGGATATACTCTTAATTATTCTGTAATTTAAAGTAAAATCTGATGTTATTGCATTAGACTATAGAACAATTCTGTATATTTAACATACATTTTTAAAAGGTATATTTTTAATATAACCTTCTCCCTCGACACACTTTGGTCAATTCAAGAATAATTCATGCAAGTGTATATTGTTTATTTGAAAGCATTAAAAGTGCAGTTTCTTGTCTCTCCTTGTATTGTTCAAGTGGTTGGTTGATATGGGATTTAGTAATTAGTAATAAGTAGACCAATACTTTATAAAGATGGTCATTATTACATTAATCTAATTACACTGTTGAAGATGTCTTTTGTAGTTAGTAATTAATAACTATTTTAGAGTAACTTACCCAACTGTTATAATATCAGAGGTGAAACTGGAAGAACAGTATGTTATTCAACCTAATTCTAATGTTCATGTAGGAGCAATCCTGCAGGTATTAAAAGAACATGGCAGGAGCTGAAAATTAAATATAAAAACATAATTCAATCAGGTAAGGCTTGAGCATATCATGGGTGTAGGCAGGGGCGCCGCCATCAATTTTGGGCCCTATGAAAGAATATGAGTTTGGGCCCCCTACCGCACCCATTCCGTTAATAAAATCGATCTCTGGGGCCCCCAAAAGTGCCTGGGCCCTTAGAATCGTCCTAACTTTTTCCTAACAGTCACTCCCGAAGATCCAAGGGCCTTCATAAAATGTAAGAGGGTTACATATGTGTTATTTTTTATATTGGCTATTTTTGATATTTCCATTTATTTTACGTTGGGTTGGGTTTTTCTTTGGTCCCAACAGATTCTGATGGTAATATCTGTCTTTTGGAGCCTCCTGTCCCAACAGAACCCCAGGCAGTTGTAAGTCGCCTACTCAATACACCAGAAATTATGACAAAGTGTTTTAAAGTGTACTCAACCAAATGCTCATCTTCACAGGACGATGGGGATAAAGAGTTTCTGCTGCCACAGAGAGGCCTACTGAGGTAATGTTAATATTATGTGTCTACACATCAAACAATCTACACATTCAGATTTTTTTCACATTTTTATGTGGAGTAGCCTGTAGAATCTAAGTTTAAATCTAAGTATAAATGGGTATTCTTATCTCTCCCCCCGCCCACAGAGTGTGGAAGAACAGCAGGAGGACGGTCCATCAGCTTCTGGTGCACAGATCAACACAGTTCAGTGATTTTCAGTAAATGCCACAGTTTAATTCTGTAGAATTTGTTTAGAACTACATTATGTAACTCTAATTTACTACTGTATTTTCAGTTGCCAGTTAAGGAGTTAGGCCTATATAGACGACTTCTTATTAAAAAAACATGTACTGAAAGAATGAATGAGGTGTTTAAACACCACTTCCTCTTTAAAAAAGGGGAGGAGACCAAAAGAAACTCTGGGTTTACCGAAGAAAACCTGCTCCCGACCAGGTTCACAGAGTAAGTTACCATGGTAACTGAGTATAAGTTACTTCTCTTTCAGAAACGGGTTTGACTTACTCTGCTTTCTCAGGTTTGACACACCTCCCATTCTGAAACAGAAAACCCAGAGTTTCCCTCATTTCAGGGTTAACTTACTCAGAGTTTTCACTTAACCTCCTATCTGAAACAGGCCCCAGGATTTACCATTGCTGGTCAGACTTGTAAATTCAATTAACTGTTAACTCGCTCTGATCGGATCAGTTCAGTCAGTGAGTTGTTGACTCGAGAAAAGATGCAGTCGTGTTGGTCCAATTCACAAATTAATCGTTCAGTGCGATTTGCGAACCGATTTAACAGGTTCATTAAAAAGAATCAGCTCATTCACGAATCGGATGTGCTATCGCGTCTTGGACTGGATGACAATTTCTTCTGTTGGAACAACATGTTTTTATTAAATGTAGTGGAGTAAAAAGTATGATATTATGCTTTGGAATTTAGTGAAGTAAAACTTTCCCCAAAATAACTCCACCACTGCTTGCTACTGCTAATAGATATACAGATGTGCATAAAGCCCTTAGCCTATCTAGGCACGTGGAGCTGGGGAAGTGGAGGGTTTCAGAGGAACTCTGATAGCACGCTTCAGGATTAGATGATAGCAAACACCAAACCAGACTATTGAAATGTTAAGCAATCACCTTGGATGCAAGATCAGCAAAGTATGATATTATGCTTTGGAATTTAGTGAAGTAAAACTTTCCCCAAAATAACTCCACCACTGCTTGCTACTGCTAATAGATATACAGATGTGCATAAAGCCCTTAGCCTATCTAGGCACGTGGAGCTGGGGAAGTGGAGGGTTTCAGAGGAACTCTGATAGCACGCTTCAGGATTAGCTGATAGCAAACACCAAACCAGACTATTGAAATGTTAAGCAATCACCTTGGATGCAAGATCAGCAGAGGCCAATCAGCTTGATCCATGCAGTAATAATGTGACAATAATGCTTGCTGATTGGATGTAAAGGACCTATCAGCCTGTGTCATCTCGAGTTTCATAACTGAACTAGAAATTTATTTTACAGCATATTGTTATTTACAGAAAATTAATGGAATAGATTCGGTAAAGGGTTAAGTGATAAAACCATGCATACTGTAAAACCTCCATTGATTTTACTTATACACACAGACAACATCTAGGCTACTATCTTTGTAATACTAACCTCTTCCCTAAATTAAGTCCATCTAATCACCGTTTCAACTAAGTCCAAAACACAACGTGTCGATTTGTAACAATTTATTTAATGGTTCTCAGAACAAGGTCCTGAATTTATCACATACAGTAAACTATAAAAACACTGCCAGTTAACCTAAAAGGTTGACTTAGGCTACAGCAATAAAAATATGGGTCAGATCAGGTAGTTCACCAAAAAATGAACATTCCGTCATCATTTTTCTCACCCTAATGTCGTTCCAAACCTAGGACTTTGTTTCTTCTGTGAAATATAACACAAGATATTTTGAGATGTCTTTTTTGTCCATACAATGGAAGTCAAGAGTAACCAAAACAGTTTGGTTACCAATTTTTTTTCCAAATATCTTCTTTTGAAAAGAGGTTTTCTATTATCCTTCCTGCATTTAGACTTTGTTTATAGTCTCTGTGTATCTACAGTAAAGACAAGTCGTTAGCCTCATAGCATAATTGCCTAAGTCCTTAGGCAATTATGCTATGAGGCTAACGAAGTGCTACAAAATAAACTGATAAAATGCCTCATGTGAGCACCAGATGGCGCAAACGAATCATTGCGTGAGGTCGCCAGTGAGCAACCTCAAAACATATCGAAAAAAGGCACTGGTCAAACAAACAGTTGGGATTGGCCATTAGATCCACTTCCCTTTTCTGTTCCAACCAGTGACTTTTCCACAAAAAGAGGAAATAATGCTGTTCGTGTGACTCAGTGAGGAACAGAGCTTTGTCTTTGGATCTCTACACGTGAGGGAAGTTTCACGTTGAGACATACGCACAGCTGTTTGGTTTTCTCTGGTCTCAAGGTAGTCATTCGTCAGGTTAAAGCTTAGCTGGTTCTGATTCAGTTCTCCTTCTCAGGCTGTGAAACACCGTTTGGCTAGACAGTGAAACCACTGATCGAACAAATTGTGCTGCTTTATCTCAGGAGAATCATGCAAATAGTGACAGTAGGAACTATACATTGAAATGTAAATGCACTTCTTCTTCATCTCTTCCCCTTTTTCAAGTGTTTCCATTGTCTCTGTATTGCTCACTCTGTACTCAGAAATGCACATAAATATAAAACATAAAAGCACACATGGGATGCCCCTAAAGATTTCTCTTCTATACTGTTTCCTCCATTCAACGGGATTTTCTTTTGATCTGATGGTTAGCCTACTTCTGTGTTTATCATACGATCTGTGTACTTATGCATATTTGTGTGGTTGTCACTACCCAGCATGTGAATTTTCCACATGGGTATTTGCATTTTTATCTCTTGGTTATTCTCTGAACATTTTCAAGATAGTTTTGCTGATGTGGTCTTGTCTGTCAGAGTTAAGATAAATCAGCAACAACTTGCATTAGTTGACTTCTAAAGCTAATTTTGTTCATTAACACATACAGTTTAGCATGCTAGTTGGCATGTACTTGTCAAAAACGTTTAGAGAGATCCAGAACAGACTTGCTTAAAGGTCGTTAGGCCAAAAACACAAATAACAGGAATTTATGCCGATAATACAAATTCTGTGCTTTTATGTAGAGAATTGGGTCATATAAGAGTGTCCAGTGTCCACTATAACGAACGGAAAAGGAGGGAAAATGTAGTTTAAAATAAATGTAACATTCTTAAATTCCTAATTCATAAATATGGTTTTGGAAAGTCACGCCACATGTCAACCTGAACTATCTTTGCCTTATCTTAAGAAGGTCAGATCTGATATTTTAAGAGGCTAGTTGACCTTGACCCATGACCCATCCTCTCTATGACATAATCTCCTGTTTGTTATGGTTTATGGTTTTGATATGGCAGACAATTTTCCCCTTTTTTTTTTTTTTAAGTGTGATTTCTAGACCTGGGTAAGTCAAGTAAATGAATAAAATATTATAATGGCCATTTTTTATAATGACTAACCATTTTTCTAGTTATGTCAAGCTCTAAAATATTGATCAGGTGTGAGTAAACAAATAAATCACAAATAAGTAGAAAAGTCATAGTGATTAATATTCTTGTAAAAAATGCGGGCCTTGGAGTCAAAAAGGTTGAGAACCACTTCCATAGAAGAGGTGTATTCAAGTCATTATATGTATGAATTACATTTTTAATGTCAAGTCACCTTTATTTTCATAACGCATTTAAAGCGCTCTATACAAAAGAAATTGTTTCAAAGCAGCATTTCATCCACTAGTTTTTGTTTTTGTCAGATCTTCGAACCCTTCAGCTGCTTTGCCACTCTGCATGGACAAACAGAGTCTTAGGGGTGTTGGTGGGGGGCACCTGCAGCCTCTCCGTGGCTCATCATCCCCTGACAGGACAGCTGCTACAACAAGATGGCTGTGGTGGAGTTTATTAGGCAAATAAACAAATAAATACCCTGACCGCAAGCACTGACCAGCTGCCTGACACCATCCACCAAAGACAATAAAGAGAAATCTAAAAAGAAAATGATCAATTATAACCTCCTAAATCTTTGAATTCCCTTTATTTTTCCTTTAAAGCTGCAGTCCGTAGTTTTTCCTCTTTATCGCCATCTCTGTTCGAAATCTGCAATTGCAGTTATTCGTGGAATTATCATCTTTACGCGGGTTGTGCCTCGGCACGGCACAGAGCGGATGAATCCAATGTTTCGAGGAGAATGAGCGGCTGTCAGTCACCGCTCCGGTGTGGATACTGTCATTCGCAATCACATGTATGACCAACATAAGAACTGGAAAATGTCGTCTGAACGATTAAGTAAGTTTTGTTTTGACCAACTAAGGAAAAAAATAAAAAGCATTGCAGTAAATCGCACCGATTAAATCTAACGATCGCTTATTATATCACGTCAAACCGTGCAAATTATACTTT
Organism: Rutilus rutilus; assembly: GCF_951802725.1. Taxonomy (NCBI): domain Eukaryota; kingdom Metazoa; phylum Chordata; class Actinopteri; order Cypriniformes; family Leuciscidae; genus Rutilus; species Rutilus rutilus. Next base: position 38,929,196 of record NC_140209.1, on the reverse strand, counting down.
GTTCTCAAATTGTTAATGTTAATAACATCAGCATTGCGTGACTACATTTAATGTGTATAATGTTCAGTTTCCATTTCTGTGCAGTCTAATTTCTAATTGTCATACCAACAAATTAATGTTCCTTAGAACTGGTTCTTACCTGTCCAGCAGAAATGCCGTCTCTGCGTCTGATTTGAACCCCTTCAAAACACGGAGTTCACGCCACCTTTCAAAAGCCCTTCCGATATTTATCCTTGTTTTGTATGGGCCCGGTTGCAGTCTCTTTTTTTCTGTAGCCACTCCGAAGTCCGAAGTCTTTTGCATTTTACAACGGGTGAATCTCCCGTTGTCACTGGCGATTGTCGTCTGAACCTTTCTGGATCCACCATCAAATTGATAAGTTTAATTATATCAAGTGCTGTGTGAAAAGGCTATAAATCAACACCTCCAACATCCTCACACACAATACAGCCTACTAGCCGGGACACCTTCTTTATGTGTACAGATGTGACGTAATGACGCAAAGACATGCTTGAATTTGATTAATAATTTGAATGGAATTAATAACATTATTACAAGCTTACCGTTTTGAATCGAGCTAAGGCACGCAGATAGTTTTGAACACTGGCTGGTTATGTACTTGCTCAAAAATTTCTTTCGGATAATTTTTAACCCAAAAAAGTTACGGACTGCAGCTTTAAGTAATAACTTGTTAGACAGTTTTGGTCACTGCATGCGGACACTGCAGAGGTTAGCGTGCTAGCTCTGTCAGCAAGAGTTTCAATAGCAGACGCATTAGTGTGCAAGCGGTGTAAGCAAGTATTGTATTTTACAGAGCCCAGACTAGTCCTGTCATCAAGTTCCACTTTACAGTTTTAAATAACCATGACTGCAGCTCAGCTCACAGGCTAGAATAGTGTTTGCCTTATCAGGGTGTCAATGGCCATCAACCAACACCTTTGAAATGAAATTAGCACCCGTCCATTCTCTCGATGATTTTACAGAAGTCACTGCACAAGCCTGTAGAGAGGTATTAGTAAATTATGTGGGGAAAAAATGCCATATGCAATTCCATATGGAAGAATGCAAAATGCTATCTGCACACTTGCAGACTCAGAGACACAAGCACACGTTGGACCCTGAAACACAATCCTGGTAACTGCTGCCAATAGTCAGCATAGTGCTGTCAATATCAAACAAACACTTTGGCGTGCAAACAAACGGGCAGACCAAACATGCAAGGCCTGTCATACGTGTGTGTGTGTGTGTGTGTGTGTGTGTGTGTAGTCTATATGTGGCTGTTGCTGCTATACTGTATGTGTGTAAGAGTAGAGATCAATGTCCTTTGTACATGTTTAAAAAGAATACCAAAATGCCAAAGATTTACTATGTAGTTTTTTTAGTTAAAATAGGGTACAACGGGGCTAAAGGCAAACCCTAAGAAAAATGTGCTTTTCACTACTCCCATAGTGCATGATTGCAGAAAAGAAAAAAAAAGTTTTTAATTGTACATTGATGGAGCAACAGATTTTGTGTGAAAAAAAAAGACAAAAACATAAATGTATAAAAGAGGTGGCAAGGTGGGCCTTTTACTATACACACAGGGTAAAAGGCTCACCAGCATGGGGCAAAAGGCACAAAGTATTGATACAAAAACTTTAGCTAAAATAATATGTTTGAAGTATGTCAAAATATGTCATTAAAGTGTTACAGAAAATACAGAAACAAAATTATTTTAAAAAGTAAAAACTCTGAAAACATTGAATGAGATCCCATAAGCTTTGTTGTATCAAACCTGTATGATTTATTTTTTCTTCTTTTGAACATAAAAGAAGATATTTTAAAGAATATGGGTTACCAAACAGTTGATGGGCCAGTTGTTTTGTTACCGACATTCTTCAAAATATCTTCTTTTGTGTTCAGCAGAAGAAGAAAATTCATACAGGTTTCACACAACAACTTGAGGATGAGTAAATGATGACAGAATTGCAAATTTTGGGTGAACTACCCCTTTAAGTAAGCTACTGTCTTGTGTCATGATGAAATGTTTTAAGATATACAGTGCCCTCCAAAAGCTTGGAAACATAGTTGCGGGTTTTTAGATAGCATCCGCATAAATCCTTATGATTTTGCTTTGATAAGGGACAAAGAAAATAAATCTAATTGAATAACATTAATTAATGCAGTACATTAAAGACACTACCGCTATTTATTAAGCATCTTATGTTCTAACTGGTCTGTTGTCTACTAACTGTACTGAAATCACTTTAATTGCAAGTACTCTACGCTTTAGAGTTCACCTAATAATCTTCAAAGCTGCAAGTACTTGTGAGCCAAGAAATGTTAAGGATTTATGCTGACATTCTCCATATACTCCACTTTGAAACCTAAAGGGCGTTAACATTTTTATAGAGCAGCGGTTCTTGGGTGTTTTTTGTCTGATAAATGTGGTCATATGACACATATAACTAGCACTTTGCACTCTAAAGCAGATTTCAGTTGTTCAGATAGGTTGATATTAATTATATTAATGAAATATACTGTAATAAACTGTAAAATATACAGATGACAAAGTTTTTTTTTTAATCTGTGTTCTCACATTGCTATGTACACATAAAAAACTTGAGATGAAGCACTAATATTTATAACAATTTAAAAACAAAAGGAACAATTTGCATATTGCAACTTCCGAAATCTTCTTGGACCCACTTCTAAATGGGTAATTCTAACAGCTGTAATAGCTGATTTTAAGTCACGACAACTTGACACTCAATGTACAGTCAAAAACATTTACTTAATTACATGAGTGAATTCAACTTAAAAAAAAACCCAAAGCAAACTGTTGCCCTTTGTTCTGAAGTTTCTCTGAAGTACTAAAAACACCTCATTTTTTCAGTGTGCAAATGAAATATAAGAGAGAATGTGTGTATATGATGTATGTGGTGTGACATGCTGAGTAAATATTTGAAATATAAGGGGTCTGAGCTTTAATCCACAATCCAGCCACCAGTGCCAGAATTCATTCCAGCTGCTTAAGGCTTTGTAAAAGTGTCAATATGATAAATGGACTGTATATTGTGTGTGCAGTGTGATTGTCTGTGTGTACTGGAAGCTTTACTGAACTCTCTAAGCACAAACTGATCCAGCAAGCATGTGGACGCCCTGCCAACCCTCTGACCCACATTCTCTTATTCTTGGCCGTTCTGTCCGTATCTTTGCCGAAAGACTGCTAGACAGCTACACATGTGAACTTGCGTTTACAGTATGCTGATTATATGTCCGTGTACGTACCCTTGTGTGCGTGTCTGCAGGCTAAGCAGCAAGCTAATGTCTTTCATTAACAGTCATAATAGCTCAGGCTTTTGACCACAATAGCTTGTAAATTCGACACACTGGTCCGATGGTTAACAGTTCGGTCCAACCTCAATACCAAAATAGGTTTCCTTCACCCATATTTTTTAATGCAAGTATTCGGGGTGAAATTGCAGGTTTCTATGATTGTTCACGGCAACTTCCACCCTACCCTTAAGCAAAGTAAGCCATGGTTCTTCTGAGGGCTTATGCATAAGAAATCACAGCACAGCTCTATGAGATCTGGGAACATGTACAGATTTCCACTCAGTTTAACAGACCTTCGGTTATTTACCCTAGATGCTCTAAAAAAAAAATGTCCCTTTTATTTTCTTTACCCCTACAGCACACAGATTGAAGTTGAAATTTTTCCTTAAGATTAACATGGTGTAATACTCTATGTCACATGTATAAAGATGCATGCAAAACACACACACACACACACACGGAGAGAGAGAGAGGTTCAGGGATTTTGGCAGCTCTGTACGAGTTCTGAGTACTTTCACACAGTCTGAAGGCTATAAATAGAGCAAGGCCTCTGGATGACTGCCCACCCTTCCTTAACTCTTAATAACCATTGGGTCTACCCTACAGTTACGGGCCGTGCACTTCTGCTCACACGCAAACCTGTAAGAAAGCCTCTTTTAAGAGGGTATATGCCACGAACATGAACATAAACACATGCTCATAAATATACTGGATTTTGGGTGCTTTTAGAAACATTAGATGGGTAATTCATTGTTTTTTGAAGCTTGGGTGAAAAAGAAAATAAGCCTGCATTTTCACTCAAAACAGGCTCTCTCACACAGACTTATTAAAGTTATGAAATATAATGTCATTATATCAGAGGCATCCCAGACCCAAGTAAAGGTGACTTGACTTGGCTATTACATATTGTGGCTAATTTGCTAATGTTTTTAGCAGGGAATGCACAATATAAAACTATGGTAAAATATTGAAAAAAAGTTTTTTTATTTTAAAATGGTAAAATATTGATTATTGGCCGGTATTAGAGATTTAAAAAAATGTATTAGATTAGTCGATATTGGATATACATATACTGTATAAAGAAGATTGTGGATTGTGCATGCCCAATTTTTACATATAACGCTCAGTTAAAATTAACCTTTAAAAACATTAATAATTCAACTCTGTATGTAAAAATGCTAATTTATATTTAGCAGATAAATAGCTAAAGATACATTTAAAATGTCCATATCCTATTTTTTTTTTTTTAATATTAATTTACACAACAAAATAGCAAAGAATTTTAATATCACTTATCACCTATAACATGAAAATAATTATCGTTATATTGGCTAGAATTTTAAAATCAGCGCTTACTTTTAGCTACTAAGAGTTTAGTGCTATCAGCTTAATTTAATCTGTTTTACCATGTTTAAATCCATTCTGCAGAATTCAACAGATTCTTCCCAAAATCAGCACTGAAGTGCAGCTAAGTGCAGAAGGGTCTGTAGTTAAAAAGATAGTTAATAAAAAAAGAGAGATCCAGACAAATTAAAATAGAGAAGTGTAAATAATTATAAAGAGAAGAGAAGAGAAGAGAAGAGAAGAGAAGAGAAGAGCAGAGAAGAAGAGTAGTAAGAGAGTTCCAGTTGGTCTTATCTTCCTCCCTCTTTAGTGTGCACATACCGTGCAGTATGAGGGCGTCTGGATGCTGGTTCTCTCTCGCCGCTTGTTTTGCTTAGCTACTGTTTTGTCTTCCTCCTGTGCTCCAACCAACCCTATATGAATATATGTGTCTGTGTTTGCGTATGCATTCACAGATCTGCGTGTTTCTTCCTGGGTATTGTTAGTACGACTCAGATGCAAGATATGATATGGTCTGCTTTTGTTTATGTCCTCCTTTCTCCTTTAATTTTCTAGGCCAGTTCACAATGGACAGAAATCAGCTACTATCAGATAACAGAGAAGTGTCTCAGATCCTGTTCTCCCGCCATGAGAGAAATATTTTGCAGAAGGAAATACCAGGACGTTCACTCTGAATGGCGTTAACATGAAACCAAAGAGTGGCACTTGCTTCATATCTGCAGAGTAAAACAAAAACTTTCTGTAAAGGAGCAGAATGTGTCCACAAGGGAGACGGTTATGAGGGACACATATAGTGCACGGAAATGAAATGGGCTGTGAGCAGGTTTTTGTGCAAGAGGAGAGCGAGAAAAGAGGTGAGGGAACCAGGGTTAAAGATAGAGTAATGGAGACCATGAAGGGAGGTGAGAGGGGGTTGGGAAGAGGTCATAAGTTTATGGAGAGAATATTTTCTCCTATGTGCCCTCTCCTTGACACCCCTACTTACAGAGAGATTTGGAGAGGAGAAAAGACACACACACACACACACACACACACACACACACACACACACACACACACATTCTTGTACATCTATCTTTATGAGGACACTCATTGACACAATGCAATCTCTAGTCGCTTACCCTAACCTTACCCATCACAACTAAGAGCCTAACCCGAACCCTTACCCTAAACTACCCTTAACCTAGTTATAACCTTATCCCTAAAACCAAGTCTTGACCCTCAAACAGGCCTTTAAAGGGGTCTCAGAAAGTGAGGACCGGCCAAAATGTCCTCACTTTACTCTCTTTGTCCTCACTCCAATGGTCTAAAACTCAAATTGGTCCTCACAAAGATAGTTGTACAAGTACACACACACACACAAAGAAAAACAAAGAAGAGATAGCCATTTACAAATACACTGATTCTCCTAAAGCAGACATGTGCAAACTACACCCCACGGCCCGGATCCAGCCTTCCGCGCAGCTTAATCAAGCCTACAGGTCATTTATAATGAATCATTTTTCATTTAAATAGCTCCATTATCTGTAGGACCTAACAAGCCTTCATGCGCATTTTAACAAGCTCAGTGTTGCCAGATTTCGAAACCCAAACCACCCAATCTAGCAACCATGAACATGTGCTGCTCTCTCCTTCCACCTCAGAGTAAAATAATAGGCTATTGTGACTTGTATCTCAAAATTCTGACTTCCATTTCTCAAAATTTTGACTTTAAATCTCACAATGTGACTTTTTATCTTGCAATTGTGAATCATTTCTCTAAGTTGCAACATTATGAGACTTTGACTTTATAGACTTTATATTACATTATATTATATTATATTACTTTCGATATTACAATGTGACTTTATATCTCATAATGTGACTTCATATCTGACAATGTTACTGTATCTCACTGTATGTTACTCTATCTCACAATGTGAATTTTTATCTTGCAATGTGACTCATTTCTCCTAATTGCAAACTTTATATCTGAGAGATTGACTTTTTATTTTATAATGTAACTTTTTATCAGGCAATGTAACTGTATATCTCAAAATCTCATAACGCAACTATATATCTAACAATTACCTTTTATTACTTTTTACTCTGAGGCACCTGAAACAGGTTTCCAAGCTCTTTATTGCAAAAAGGCACGGCTAAGCACAATATTCTGCACAGAAAAATGTAATAAAGTTCATGTGTTCATTGCTAAGGCAGCTTGCTCTGTTTGGTGCCATTTATGAGAGCAAACCTTCTCAGTGATAACCTTTAAGAAACCAAACACAGATATTGTATTTAAAGCCCAATGTGGCCCCTGCTGTGCCAAAAAAGAACTAAATAGTAAAGGCATTACTATATCTTCCAAGAACATCTACCATGACACAGTATAGTAAATGTTTGTGTGGTGGTCATTTGCGATGTCTTAGACTTAGATTTACAAGGCCTGAGATGACCTCTGACATCTACAGCTTCTGAGCTATTCAGACACATTTCAGACAAGCCATTAGGACGAATAAACAAAGATAGAAACAAGTCTGGAGAATAAGACCGTGTGCTTGCAAAACAAGAGAAAAAGTGTATTCATGAACAAGCAGTTTAAGGTGGAAGAGCTTTATAGGATGAATATTTCGAGTTTGGTGTCTGTCTAATGTCAGGCTGACTCAGGGCTCGACGCCATCCCATTTCTCAAGAAGCATCAACACCTTAAGGCCTTAAACGACCTTGCAGACAGGAAATGTCAATCACACCAAGTTGGGACCTGAATGCAAGGCATGAAGGGAGAGGGAAAAAGTGAAGCACAGGCAAAAGACCATGACTCACATTCCCATGAACTATAACACAACATCATCACGCTTTTATTTTAAATCATGCAGATTAAACATAAATAATGCTGTCATTTGCCCACAGAATTCTTCTTATGACCAATGACAATGAAGCATTACATAAAGCCATGCCTGTTATTATTATTAATATTATTAAAGTTACATGTTTCTTTACTCTTCTGTACATTGTAAAGCATCTACAAAATAAATAAAATTGTACATTTTCAGATATTATTGAACTCTTACAAGCTTATCAGTAATTCGAAATATACAAATGGTTTTCTTTATGTGATGATTAAAAACCTGGTGACTTTTTAATTATAGATATAAACTTTATTTGATTTGAGTCTAAGTGGTCATGCAAAAAAGTCTGTCTGATTATACAAATGATGGTGAAATTGAGGAATTAACATTTTATTGTTACTACTTCAGGGAAATTACCAAGGTGTGACAATTTTTCTAGAAAAGTTTAGGAGTGTTAAATAGTATTACTATGTTACTACAGAGTGAGACCAACAAAGAAAACACAGATGAGAGGATGTGGAGGCACAACGGACTGTGGCATCAAGACCAAAACCCGAAAGAAGGGCCCCAAAATGAAGATTTAGGGTTTGTTTTGTGAAAATGAGACAGAAAACTGAAAACATCAGTGTGGTCAAATTCCGCTCACACCCTTGTCTTCAGAGACAAAAGATGGGTGTGATAATGACAGTCTGTTTTTTCTTTAAAAAAAAAAACTCACTCTCTCACAAGCCATATATAGACACAAGACTCCCTTTTTCTGCTTAGCGTGGGCAGAGAGAGCGCTCTAAAAATAAACCATCTGTTCCAGGAGCAGGTCAGGTGGGAGGCAGGTCTGACGCGGCATGACAAGGAAGATGAGAAGAGAGAAAAGCAGAATTATAAGCCGTGAGGAAAATGATACGGTGATCTGTTAGAGAGAGAAAGGACGAGGGAGAGACTGAAAGAGAGAGATGCCAAGAAGGGGGTTTTCACTGGACAGCTCGCTATACCCCTGCGCGAGTGTGTGCGTGCGTGTTTGGTAAAACCACAGGCAGACTTAAAGACAAACACCAGGGCCAGCTTGTGGAATGATGAATGTGTGGAGAGTCAGCAGAGAGCAGAGCAGAGCAAACGAGAGGAAATGAAGGCATAGAGAGAGAGAGAGAGAGAGAGAGAGTGAGAGCGAAGGGAGCACAGAGGGGCCCTGAAAAATATCATGTGTCATCGGCGTGCTTGTGCTTGAGAAAAAGTTTGTTTGGTGTGCTTTTTGAAAGTGTGATTTATGGGTGTAGATGAGTGTGTGAGTGAGTGAGTGAGTGAGTGAGTGAGTGAGCCGGGTTCTGCATGAGACTTCAGGGAAAGAAAGATTAGAGTGGAAAGACGGACAATGTGTGTGATTGAAAAATTAAGCTTTAAGACACAATTGGTAAGAGCACATTGAGGAAATGATCAAATTATCAAAAAGTTTGCCAACTGGATTTTTATGGATAAATGAAGCAATTTTTCAATGTTAATACAGTTAGACAACTATGCAAGCCATTCATACTCTACCATTTTAAAGTTTAGGAGCAGGGATTTTTAAGGGATATGCATTCATTTCATACAGCAAAGATACATTAAATTGATATTTTGTCACAAAAAAAAATCTATTTCAAATAAATGCTGTTCTTTTGTACTTTTTAATTCATCAAAGAATAATGAAAAATATTAATTAGCACAACTATTTTCAACACTGATAATAATAATACATATTTCTTGAGCTGCATATTATAAAGATTTCTGAAGTATCATGTGACACTGAAGACTGGACTAATGATGCTGAAAATTCAACTTTGCATCACAGGAATAAACTACATTTTAAAATACATTACAATTGAAAATGTCTGTTTTCTATTTTAATGTATTTTAAAATGTAGTTTATTCCTGTGATGCAAAGTTGAATTTTCAGCATCATTAGTCCATCATTAGTCCATTAGGCCTACTGTTTTTACTGTATTTTTGAAGAAATAAATGCAGCCTTGGTGAGCAGAAGAGACCCCAAACATTTGAAAAGTAGTTTAGGTTGATTTCCCCAAAAGTTTTTTGAGCATTTCCAATTAGGGTTGCACCGATATGAACATTTTGGCCAATACCGATAACCGATAACTCTTTATATATGAAAGCCGATAACCGATACATTGGCCGATAAATCTAAATCCAAATTTTTATATAATTTTTGAGAGTCTGATTACAAAAAGAAAAGTCTCACCATTAAAAACCATGTCCCAAGCACACAATTATAATGTTCTCATTACAATTTTATGTAGCCTATGACAGCCTATATGACTGCACTTGTTGCAGTTAACCGTACTTTCCTTTTTTGAAGGGATTCCAATCATATTCAAGCAATTCAAAAGCATCATGGCGAACAGTGCACATCTGAAGCATCTCAGCTGAAGGAAATAATCCATTATTTATCGGCTTTAATATATCAGCCAAATTGTATTATCGGGCCGATAACGATAAGATTAAAATGGACATATATCGGCCGATACTGATATAGTGGCTGATATATATCGTGCATCCTTAATTCCCATAGCAACAATGGTACAACCATTATGAATTTGGGGCGGGACTATCTATTTGTCTGACCAATGGCTGATAGGGTTTGCTGGTTTTAGAGGGGTTTTGCCCACTTTTAAGGGGTTAGGCTTGGAGACTGCCCACTGGGAGACCACCTTAAATCAGCTAAGACCAGCAAATCAGTGTAGTTTAGTAGGATAAGGAACCTTTTTATGAACCAATACACAACTCATGGTCACTTTTATTTATAATATGTCAGCTATTTGAATTCAGTTTTCAGATTGATTCATTTGAGTAATGCTATCTGACCAGTTAAGATGGGTACAATAAAACAAAATTTAAATTAGTGATGTTTGTTTGCTGGCCACATGGAGTCATTTACTTTGCAAGCCATACAAATGTAATGACTGACAGGAAATATGTAGAAAACAGACAATAAAGGGGAAGGGGGATCATCAGACCTTTTGGAAGACTCACAGAAAAAAAAGTCTTTCTGGTGCTCTTACCCTCTCCCTTCTTTCTCTGTCTGTCTCCCTCTCTTCAGAGCCTCTCGTGACAGGAGTTTCCTGGAATAAAGGAGTCCATCTGCTTTTCATTCAGGCACATAATGCGTTTCAGGAGACTACATTACCCCCCCCAACACACACACACACACACACACACACACACACACACACACAAAACACAGAGTGCTCATTCACCCTTTACCCAGAACTTCACACTTACTTGTTAATGCAGCAGTCTCCACGTCCCAGCACTATCCAAATAACAGAAGCCGAATTTCACTTTGCCATTCAAAGTAGATAACCCTTCTGTGATTACATCATAGTTTGTACAAGGACAGATTGGGGTAAACCTTGAAAATAACCCTTTAATAATAATTACTAGGCACAGAGTGAAGTTAGTAAAAAGGTAACATTTCCTTGTGTACTGTCTACATTTGAGGGTAGATTTGACATGTGTTGCTTTACAATGAGAGTTCAATATTTCTGATCCCATCACTGAAATGCTTCCATTTCCTGAAATGCCTGCCAGCGAGCCAGACAGGGGGCGTGGCGTTTTCTGGGCGTGTGGATGGTGAGCCAATCATCTTGCGATTGCGAACGCATGGGGTGACTCGCCCCGCCCCTTCACTCACGCTGCTCAAAGAGTCTGCATGCTCATGTCCCGCAGAATCAGAGACGCGATAGAAGCCGATAAGACACGATGTTTTATCTACTCTCTTTTTGAAAGTACCCGTGGGATCAAAGTCTTTTATCAGTCTTTTTCTGAAGTTGGACACGTATTTGGATACATCCCGTTTGATAAAACGCAGCATTTCTGAGTTGTCCCAGCCTAAATAGAGGAGTTTATTCTCTTGTATCAGCCCGTTTCATGTGACTAGACGTCCTCCATCTGTCCCATCTGCACGACAGCACAGGGACGGTGGACATCACTGGACATTTACGGATAGAGACTGGACGACACGCCGTGATTTGAATGCCTTTGCAGGGACTTTGGTGGCTTGTGTGCTGCAGACAAGGCTTCAGTTTGCTGGCTCGGGATCATGGAGAGAAAGAGGAGGAAGAGTCTTTCGAGTTACGCAATCAGGACGAACACACACACACGGGACGGGTATGTAGACAAAACTAAAGCTGTGTCACAAAACCTAGTAAGCTGACTAGCTAGACAGCAATTTTAGCCATCACAGTATGACATCCATCATGGTTCATTCCTTTAGTTTAAGGTAACTAATATCTGTATTGATGTTACTCTTACTTTTTTTTTTCCAAAAAGTGGATTTATCCTTTTCAAATTGTCTAGTAGCTAATCTAATACTATGCCACTGGTCATTACCACAAAAGTAACAAGTCACTTTGATTTTTTTTCAAAATAAATTAAGTTATTGCAGTGTAGTTCAGATCTCAATTCACAACTTTCAACTAGTAGTCTATATTGCTAGTTGCTGTTGGTATCCTTTCCAGTTTACTAATAACTTTTTATTTGGTACTACTTTGTTAGGTATAGAAACTCTAACAATAGTTACTAGTATTTATTTAGTCCTTCTTTACTAGTAGGCTACTTATTTACTACTAGACACTTGTAGCCTACCTATTTCTGAGACCCTAGTAGTATCTAAATGTCATTAGTTATATTTCTTGCCTCGCTTGTCACAATTGCTTTTTAAGTATTAGTGTCTTTTTAATGACTAGTAGTAAAATAAATGAGTGCTTATGTAAAGAATAAGTGCCAACGGTTAATGGAATGGCTACTAGTCACTATTTGTATAAGTACTAGTATCTAAAGAACACTAAAACTTAATGAATAGTTACTATTGGAAAGGATGTTAGAAAAAAAGTACTATTATATTAACGTTATTATTATCATGATTTATTGCCATAATCAGGCATTCTCAAACATTCTATAGGCCTACATGCGTATGATGCTTGAAAGATCATGTTTTTTTATTTTTTTTAATGGATTAATTTATGTGAGAATTATTTATTATATAGGCTAGACAAAATGTTGAAATATTTTTGAAGCAGCACTGACAGGACAAATGTATTGATTTCTCAGTTTTAAGTGCTGGAAATGGTGTGTGATGAAAACACCTACGCTATTCTTGTAAAACTAGTTTTACTGGTTATATTTTGAGAATTAAAGTAAAGCGCTCAAGCTTTACTTGCTAGATACCAATGCTTCCCATATATCATTTGTGTGACTTTCATACATATGTTTACTATGTATGTGGTTTTAAGGTTTTTTTTTATCCTAGCAACCTGATTACAGTGAGAAAATGAATGACACAAAATATGTAGCCTAGTTGATACTTTGTCTAAGACAACTGTACTTCCGATGTATTATTTTCACTGTTCTCACACACAAGAGCTTATTGTTGAGGTGTTTCATGATTAGCCCATGTGCGTTAAAAAGGTACAAATCATTGTGAAGAACAGAGATGAAGGCTTCCTGTGAAATGTAATGAACAGTGAAGGGCATTCAGCTGAGCCAGCACTCCGGTTCCCCATCTATTTTACGCCTCTGTGCAACTGAACACATCCGCATGATCAAATATTTAATAATGACTCCTCTGTCAGTAAAATCTCTGGTATTGATCCCCGCTTGTACACTAAATGAGTTTTTCAACAGCCATGGAGCCTTTTTTTACACTCACACAAAGGCTGTTTTGAGCTGTTCTGAATTAAAGCAGAAATTTTACCAGTAAACACTATGTACTTCTTGGGATGGATAATTGCCTACAACTGAAAGTATTCCACACTGCATTATGACCCAACACCCACATGTAATGCCGACTTACCTCAAGTGTACTGTCTATAGTTAATATCAGTCCTCTGCTAGGCTAGTATAAAGAGATCCCTTGACATGTCTGGACATACACACACTTTATAATTTCTAATCAGGCCCATATTGTGAAACCATGTTACACACAATACACTGGGCCAATCAATTAGAAACAGCCTAAGGGACCTTTTGCACCAATCTCTTATGGACTGACCTCTTATCTCTCCCTACTCCCTTTATCCCCACTCCATCCATCCTCTATGGACTAATCACCCTAAAATCAATAATCTCCATATTTCCTTGGTGAAGTCTTATGCCATTAACCCATTTATGGCTCTGTGAAAGATTTCTGCGTGTGTGTGCATGTGTCAGGGTAATGGGGGTAGAATATAGGAGGTTAATAGGTCAGTGCATCCTCCCTTTTCCCCAGGGTCTTCATGCACCTATTTTTTCTTTCTTTCTAAGGAGGCACCAATGGCAGTCCTTGGGGTCTATAGAAAAGACATGGCCAAAGGGAAAAAAGAGAAAAGGCATGGCCAAAGGAAACAAAAAACTTTAGAAAATGTGATGGGAAATAAGATAAAGACCAACTTTAGACATCTGATTGGGTGATTTCTGGATTTTTTGACTCAACTCATTTTGAATTTGATTGCATGATTAAATTTGATGAATTTGATCCATTGAACACAGCCAAACTCCGGTGTGTGATGTAAAACATTAGATAATGTTACATAGTCAACTGAGTGGCTGCCACATCTTTGGGTATCAAATATACAGTAATGAATCAGCTTTAAAGACTTGATAATCAGCTCTAACTGTTTGAATGGCTATTGTAATGCGAGTGACCATTTGCTGAGTCATTGTTTAAGGGCGCACAGAGCATGAACTTTTATTATGATTTATCAGCCTTTTCTGGCTGTTGCACCACCACAATTCACTCTTGCTATTTTCATTGTTGCCACAGTGCCATTATTGATTATTGCTAAAAGATATTGATATCTAGAGTGCATCTGCAAGGCCTGGCTTCCTCTTCATGCCAGGCAGGATCAATAGACTGAGCAACAACCTTCAGTTGTCCTTCCTAGGAGAAACTGGTATGGTTGCTGCTCAGGTCTTGGTGGATGACATCTATTTCTCTGATGTTTATAATTAGCACTCTGCCCTTTGGGGGTTAGGACTAACAAAACAGATTCTTTAAGGACTTTGTAACATGTTGGAAAATCAAGCTAAACTAACTGTGTTTTGCCACATGGTAGCTGGTTTATAAACTTGATTACTATCTGATTACTAAACTTGTTCAAGCTAGACATTCACTGCTTGACCAGTCACCATGTGCCACCAAAAAAACAGGTTGACCATCTTAAACTGGCGCAAGTCCAAAATGGCCTACCAGCCCATGATCAGTTTGGACCAGCTAATGACTGGCTTTTACTGTTGTTGGGCCAATTTCTGTGTGAGAATTCCAGTCATTTCAATAAGAATCCACACAAATGGGAATTTCCCGAAGCAGATTTCGCATAGAGTTCAAGTTGGTCATGCGAATTCACCATGTTGACCAATAGAAAGCTGCTTGGTTTGAAAGTGACCTCTGTGTAAGCTGTGTTTCATACATAGCTATACTACTGACAATACACAGTGGACCTTTTTGCCCACTAAACATTATTGCCAAAGAGGAAATGCATGCTTGGAAGACATGGATGGTACGGAGAGGACTGGTTTGGTCTAGGAAAGCCCGCTCCGGAAACATCCATTGACGTGTTTACACAAAGACCTCCTCCACTGCACCCAACCCTCTGTAGGCCACACACTCAAGCAGGTGGTCAGACCCCACAGACGTGTGTGTTTGGATACTTCCTCTCTGCAGTGACTGTTAACGGTCCTTTTTTTGTGCCACAGGAGACCGCAGCTGAATGTATCATCTCGACAGATCCACCTTTAACTCAAATGTACTTCTGTACTATATTTATCCTGAAACAAACCCTACATTTCATCCTACAGTATGTAAAGTTAATACTTTGGCTCATAACTTATAATGCTAAATTAAAGGGTAATAGTTTAACCAAAAATGACAACAAAATCGTCAAATTACTTTCTTTCTTCTGTGGAACATAAAATAACAAATTTTCAAACTTTCAACTGGTGTGCAAGAAACAGTTGAAACATTCTTCAAAATATATTTCTTCCACAGAAGAATGCGGGTTTGGGATGGCATTAAGGTGACAATCTTTCTCTTTAAGGCCATTATAGTCTGTTGGAGGTGTAGTGCTGGTTCAGGGATCTGCTCCTCCATGTGTGAGGAGCCTCTGACGTCAGCAGCCGTCCCCTAATCAAGCTGGCCAAACAGACAGCGGGCTAACTGAAAGAGCGCCTCTGTTTGTCCTGCATGCTCTGTGCTCCCCCCTCTTTCCTATTTTAGAGTGACGAACTACCCTCGCTTCACTCTTCTGTGTTTCTCTTTGGAGACGCGAAACTTTCTTTCTTTTTGTTTTTGACATTCACGCTGTGCCTTGAAGATGTTATGACACGAGGACACCCGCCCACTGCAGCTGTTGAGTTGAGGAGCAGGGCATCCTGGGAAAGAAATACAAACTGGCAGGAGTTTCTGGCACAGACCTGGTGCTGTTAATGTATAACTGTAGAACCACAGAGCTTTGAGATGTTATTTCCCCCACACCCTCTACAACGAGCCAAAATCTTGCGCTATGCAGGTTAAAATTGAGGTTTAATGTTTTGTTGTTGTTTTTGTTGGAGAGATACGGGCAAAATAAACTGATTTTCCATAATGCTAAATTTGTTTTCCCCTTATGTTTTCACTTTTTAGTCTTAAAGTTTGCCAGCAACACATAGTAACTTAGACAAACTGTATAAACATAAAAACGGGTTCGACTGATACCTTGAAATTCAATATAAAAAGTTGAAGTGGAAGTGTTTCACATAACAAACCACTCGAGAGAGAGAGAGAGGGAAAAAAAGGTAAATTAATATTTTGTTTTGTTTGGGTAGTCCTGCCTGTCCCTAAAAGTCCATATAGGGTAGAACCAAAGAAAAAAACAAAAACGCACACAGCCGAACATCTGCTCCAGAAGCCCATGGTTGGCAGAGCAGTGGCATTTCCGCCCTCTTACTCAACCCTGTCTCTTGGGACACAGGAACGGAAGTGAGCCACGGAACAAACCCATCACGGCATCTCCTGCCTGGATGATTCATCCCGCTCCTCATCCCAGAATGCTCTTGCCAGAGGTCCCGCTCACACGCCATACCTTTCTCAGCCTTCCTATCTGACTTAAACCCTGATCAAGTCCCACTTGGATATAGAGTGCTGCAGGGATGACATATTTTTGTTGGCCAAAACCCAGTAACCAGTTTGTATTTTTAGCACTTCCGGTTCCGTCGTCCTGAAGTCAATGGCTTTTTGAATGGGTTATTATTGGTTAAATGCCTGAAATCGAGTCTGTGGTTTTTAACACAATATATTTTCACGTTTTATTCTATGGCATAAAATACATCAGTAACACACCCTAGTGATTTTTTAAAATGCTTTTTCTTGCCTTGAAAAAGGCGGTTGCTAACAAGCGGCTAAATGGGACTACAGAGGTTATCAGGGACATTAAATGTCATCACCGAACAGGAAACCTAATCTACTCACTAGTCCACTTTTTACAATCTCGTGTTTATAATTGCTCTCTTTCAAACTTGCAGGGAAAATGTTTTTTAAATAAAGACTGAAAGAGCTTAGTGATTGTGACACTGAAGTAATTTGACCATGGTCTTTTTGTAGCCTATAGCTATATACAGTGCTATGCATAAGTGAATACACCCATGCTAAAGTTGACTAAAAAGAGGATTAAAAAATCATATTTTGGAAATTGAACTTAATGCCTTAATTTAAAAAATTAGGAAAAATCCAACCTTTAAGGACACCAATTTTCTTTGTGAATGAATAATGTATCGTAAATAAATAAATGTTCTTCCTTAAAATACATGGTGCATAAGTGAGTACACCCCTATGATAAATTCCCATAGAGGCAGGCAGATTTTTATTTTTAAGTATTTTTTTTTAACATTTTTTTAGGATACTATGCATCCTGATAAAGTTCCCTTGGCCTTTGGAATTAAAATAGCCCCACATCATCACATAGCCTTCACCATACCTAGAGATTGGCATGGTTTTATTTCAGTTAGCCTAATAGCTGGTTTGATTTGCATTGAGAGATGATCTTATGGAAAGTACCCCATGCCAATCTCTAGGTATGGTGAAGGCTATGTGATGATGTGGGGCTATTTTAATTCCAAAGGCCAAGGGAACTTTATCAGGATGCATAGTATCCTAAAAAAAAAAAAAAAAAAAATACTTAAAAATAAAAATCTGCCTGCCTCATTGCTACCACAGAAACCGAAAATTCTCGGGCCAGCAGCATGTGTCCAAATTTCAATCTTAACCGTTCTATTTCATCAGAAACGATCTGAAAACAGGGCTTTAAGTGTAAAATACCGAACTTGTCCTTTAACATATTTGGGAAGTGGCTTGCTGTGAATGGTATGCTACCAAAGAAGAATTTAGATGTGTCATTTTCTGAAATTCATCTGAATTTGAATTCTGGTCTGTGCTTTTGTGCCTAAAGCCCTACGGGTTAAAAGAAGCATGCAGCACTCAGAGGAAGATAAAGTGTGTGAGAGAGAAAGAGAGGTTTAATGACAGCTCTCTATCTTGCATGCTGAGCCTGTCCAACATTTATGGTGCCTCTCCACCCTGATTAAACATTAAGCAAGTCTCATTATACACACCCCTTTTGGTCCATAACACACTTTTACCTTCTTTCTCACCTCTATCCTCCTGCTCTTTTATTTCCACTCTTCCTCTGGCAGAGACCTCAGCCGTCCATCTTATTTGGCCATCATTGTGAATGCATGTGTGTACTAAACTTAGCAGCTCTAGTTGTAAATTGTGGCATGCTAATTGTGAAGCATCTTGCCGCTGACCTGTGCGGTTTCATAGATTTAGCTCCAAACCTGTCAGAATGTGATAATATTTCAAATGTTTTTCTTGCAGCAGTGATTGTTACATTCAGATAGTTTTCAGTGATAGATTTGGCTGCATTTGATGATCTTTTTACCATTTTTTTTTTTTTTTTTTTTGCATATATACTTTTTTCAGTTTACCCTACATATATTCTTGCTGCTGAAAATTCAGCTTTGCCATTACATGAATAAATTACATTTTTAAATATATTCAAATAGAAAACAGTTATTTTAAATTGCAATAATATTTCACAATATATATATATTTTTTTAAGTTTTGTTCCAATAAATGCAGCCTTGGTGAGTATAAGAAACAATATGAAATCTAATTTAAAAAAACCTGAAAAATTGTATTTGCTTTTCATTGAAATGTTTGGTGTTTCTTTGAAAGTATTTGTGTAAGAAAAGATTGTTGATGTTTTGCCTGTTTAGCTTCATGACCCTCTGGAGCCCCCAGTTCGGCACTGAACGTTCCTCCGAGGCTGTGCCAAAGCCCAGAAACATGATACCACAGTGCGGCACAGACTTAGACACACGCTCTCTCTCTCTCTCTCTCTCTCTCTCTCTCTCTCTCTCTCTCTCTCTCTCTCACACACACACACACACACACACACACACACACACACACACACACACACACACACACACACAGAGACAGAGGTGCGTGTCTGTGAAATAGGTCAAGGTGAGGGGGAGCTAGAGTTACAGCTGATGTGAAGTGTCAGACTGAGTCAGTTTACAGCTAGGATCGATTTTGATAAACCTCACCGAGTCACTGGACCAGAGGGCAGAATCAGAGCCAAAGCATACCAGTCGTTAACGGGAACCCGCAGCCTAGCCGAGCGTGGCCCCGCAGCCCGGGGCTGCCGGTGGGTGGTTGACAGGGGTCAGATGGTCATCTCAGTGGGTAGAAATACATGGTTGTATAAATGAGTCTCCTTGTAATTTTCCTGGAAATCAACTTTAACTAGAATCCGCTCATAAACAGTATTTATTGCAAATTGCGGGCTGCTCGCTGCCTGTATGTCGAAACACTGCAGTTATTGACTACAGCACCATTCACAAGAAAATTGCTGGCAAAATGGTAGGAGCAAACTAATCCTTCAGGACACTTTTGTACATGTTTATTTGTAGCCATCACCTCCCAGAAGGTATCGGAGGCTTCGCTCTGTGTGTGTTTTAGGTTAATAGTGTTGACAGAGGCAACATAGTTCAAAGTAGGAAATGTTTCCCTCTATGTATTTTTCTATTCGTCCCTTCCTCTCGTATGCCATTAAAGGGACAGTTCACTCAAAAATTGTGTCATTATGTATTCATCCTCACGTCGCTCCCAAACCTGTATGACATTTTTTCGCCTGTGGAACACAAAATATATTTTAAGAAATTTTTTTTTGTCAATACAATGAAAGTGGAAATTCAGTCTTTCTTTAAAATATCTTCTCTGTGTTCCACAGAAGAAAGAAAGTCAACAGTTTTGGAACAACAGGGTTTTCATTTTAGGGTGAACTCTCCCTTTATTCAGGTTTACAAGCATGTCAGGTAGCACAGAGAGGAAACTAAAGCTGACATCAGATCCGTTTGCAGGGAAGGACAGTGTGTATTTACTGTCCGCTGGGTGTGAAGGGTCTGAGGGCTGGCTGCGGGACAGAGTTGGTCCAGAGGGGCTGGGTGGAGCAGAACTGGGTTGGTATTTCATGTAGACGGATTGAGCACAAAAGCACTCTTGTGTCTTTGTCAGTTCTGAGAACGGCCCTCGTTTTGAATGTTATGATCTGCCTGCAACAGTTGTGTGTTTGTGTGTGTGTGTGTGTGTGTGTGTGTGTGTGTGTGTGTGTTTGAATCCACTGCCAATTACTACAGAAGAGGTGCTGTTTCTAATGCACTTGTTCAAAGAGGTATGTATGTGTGTGCGTGTGTGTGCACGCTCATGACCTAGTGACTAAATTACTAAAGAATGTTAGCCAAATTGGAAAAGCTCAAACGCAAAAAGGTTTGTAAAGAAACTAACAATGTTACATTTTACCGGAATGAATGAAGGAAGGAACATCTGCACATCATTCATTCATTTTACCGGAAGATCCAGTTATAAACTTTTGTTGAAGAGCTCAAAAGTAAATAAAAAAATGAAACATGCTTAGATGAATTGTTCAAAATAAGATCAATAACATACATTTAGAAAATAGTTGAAGCGAATTTTAATTTCATCCATTCATCCATTCTGCAAACCGCTTATCCTCAGTATGGTCGCGGGTTTTCATTTCATGGCGACTTTGCCTTTTATTTAAAAGTTTTATGTCAGGGTTCAGGAATTGGTTAGAGAAAGTAACTAGATTTTAACTCTACATTTTAAGGAGTTCTAGGCAATTTTGCCACATTGCTATACAGTTGCTAGAGTGTGTTTGTAGCAAAATTGTGTGCAGTTACAGTTCTGGGTGTGTTTTTTCGTAGCATGTTTCGTACGCAGTTGCTAGGGTGTTATGAGTGTGCATTTTTGTGCAGTCACTAGAGTGTTTTGGGTAGTTTCAGTGTCTTTGCAGTTGCTAGGGTGCTCTGACTCTTCTAATGGCAATTTTACCAGGTGAAAGTTGGAAGTTGGAATGGAAATAGCATACGTCTCCTCGAAAAGCTGCATAATTTGACATATCATATGCTAGTGTACCTAAAGGTTTGTTCAAATACCTAACCTTAAGCGCGAGTAGTAATAGGGATGCTTGCCTTGTCTAGCTTAATTCAAGAACAATAGAGGTCAATGGGAAGTCCAAATTTAGACTGCTAGATAATTGTGTGTGTGTATGTGTGGTAGTTTCAGAACGTTACACTACAGTATATCATGTAGCAAAGAGGAAGTGTGGTCAGTTTTGCACCGCTCAGCTTTATATCCGCAGAGCCCTGGAGATTTTCTCCAACCAAGGGAGATTTTGAGTCCAGGAAATGACCTTATGACTCACAGCACTAGATTAGGCATTTATACAGTTGTTTGACAATTACCAACAAATTGCATGACTACATATATCATTAATTCATAATTTAATTTGAGACTGATGAAACACTATACAGCCAGCCGACTTCCAATACGACCAATTGATACATTTTCTTTTGGTTAGCTGCCATGAGCCACATCAAAGGGTTTCCAGGTCATTCAGGTTGACCTT